>NC_045696.1:10580480-10892223 GCF_009834535.1 Camelus ferus | reverse complement strand
AATGAGAAAGGCTGGGGTGGATGACTGGGGACTTGGAATAAGGGGGTATTTGTGTCTATGTGAATACTCTGAAGTGCTCCCACCAAAAAGGATGCTCTCAATAAGCAGATGGGTGAGATGACTCATTCTATAGATACCAGTCTACCTCTTTCCCTGCCTATGCCAGTGCTTACACAATGGGCTTGTGAACAAAGTAACCATGGTATCAGGGATGAAGGATAGATTCAACATGGACTTCTGATCTGGTTAGTGCTCAGCCTGTCAGCAGCAGAGGCAGTGTTGATCCCCCAATATGGAACACTCCCTGGGAGGACCAGCTAGTTTCATTGTACTAGACCCTTTCTATCATGAAGGGGGCGCAATTTGTTCTCACTAGATAAAGTGATTACTTATTCTATGGATTTGCCTTTTTTTGTCTGTGATAGTTAATTTCATGTGTCAACTTGACTGGGCTAAGGGATGGCCAGATAGCTGGCAAAACATTATTTCTGGGTGTATCTGTGAGAGTGTCTCCAGTAGAAGTAAGATCACCCTCACCAATGCAAATGGGCATCATCCAATCCTTTGAAGGCCTGAATAGAAGAAAAAGGCAAAGAAGGTGAAAGTTTACTCTCTTTGCTTGAGCTGGGACATCTGTCTTCTGCTGCCTTTTATAGCTGTTGGTTTTTCCCCTAACTAGGGTCCAACGATGATCGCACGTTACATTTAGTTGTCATGGCTATTTAGTGTCCTTCATTCTAGAACAGCCCATTCCTTTTTTAAAACTTCCATGACATTTTTTAAGAGTCCAGGCCAGGTCTTTTTTTTTTTTTTTTTTTTTTTTTTGCAGTGGGGGAATGTTTGTTGTTTTTGTTTTTGCAGAGTGTCCCTCAATTTGGGTTTGGATTAGATTCAGTCTTAACATTTTCGGGAAAAATACTACACAAGGAATGAGTGCCTTCTCATCAGGCAGCCTGCGATGCCAATTTGTTCCCTTAAGTTGAGTCACTCACTTACGGACCTTTCTCCATCATAAAGGTACAATTTTTAATGAATAAGTAATCTGAAGGATCATGATACTTTTAGACAATATTTCATCCAATCATTTTAGCATCTACTAATGATTCTTTTCAAAATTCATCATTACTGTGTTGTTTGCAAAATGCTGATTTTGGTTTCTAATATTCCTTCTATATGTATTAGTTGCCATTCTTCTGAAAAGCAGTACTTTCCCTTCCCATTCCCACTTCATTCCTTTTTCTCTCTTCCTCCCTCCCTCTTCCTTTCCTTCCTCCCTCCCTCTTTCTTTTCACCTTCCTCCCTTCCTTCCTCCCTTCCTTCCTTCCTTGTGACAGTACTGACTCATGGAATCTTTTCCAAATCAGTATGCTATGATCACTCCTGTAATTGATCGCACTGATGTTCAGGTGGTCCTTCTGTAGCTAATGGAATCCTCTAAGCTGACTCCTGTATTTTTTAAAATGTCCCCATCAATTTATTGACCTTTTCTTACTTTCTGTCACATTAAGATGTTTCATACTCACCTTAAATTTTTTGCTGCCTTCGCCCCCTGGAATCAGTCCTTTCTTTAAGGCTCTATTTTCTTTGTTGTGGTGGTGTTTGTTTTAATGGGAAATGGTTTTGAGAAGCTAAAATGTAGATATTGGTGTGCTCTTTGCTACAGGAGTGTCATTGCTTCTTGGCTGTCTCAGTGGATAAAGCTAAGAAATACATGTCTTAAAAATGTCTCAAAAAATGCTACATGTCAGGGTTTGATTTATTGTTTTGTTCAGTGTGATAGAAAAGAAAGGTTAACAATGCAACTGAACTTAAAATATATATCATGTCTGTAGCCCTTACATTGTGAGTAGTCCCCAAAAGTGAGGAAGATTTCCTTCAGTATTTGAAAACTATTATTTGATTCAGCTAAGTAGTTGTTTACAGCACTGACTAGCAAGTGACATTCCCACACACATCTTTATTGTTTAAATTTCCTCTTACTCCTCACGTAAATGAAAATATCCACCAACATTTATGCCAGAATTATACTTGCTCATTAATTGTAACCCTAGGTTGTCTTTGGATACAAGCATTTGGCAAAAATCAACTAATGCATTATTTGAGAATTAATTGTATACAGAGTTTATAAAAAAAAGATCATTATATATTTTATTATCATTTGTAAATTATGTGCTACACATCCTTTATATCAGTAAAATTTATAATAAACTCATGGACATTTATATACACACATACTTTCTGGGGGAGAGCTGGTGGTTAAACTTTCACCAGCACATCACTGATCAAACGGCTAGCCCCAGATTAGCTGCAGACCACTGACATAGTTTGACCCACACAGTGCTATTTAAAGCAATGAATAAAAAAGTGAGAGAGTGTGCTGACATTTACAAATTACCTGGAATTCCTTCTTCTCCTAAAGGATCAGATCTGGCCCCACTGTGTTCTCCCCTTGCAACACTCAGCTGGCCTGAGCTGCTGTGGCCCCTTCAGGGGGGATGTACACTCTCAGTTTGCCACCATCCCCACTACTCCCTGCTGTCCTCCCAACCCTGTGGCTGAGCACCACATGCCTTTTTCCGCCATGTATAGGCTGTAGATTTTCTCTGCTCCTTGTTTATCCTCTGCCACCACAACCTGAAATGCATTTCAGCCCAGAAATCTGGCAACCTCACGCTTGATTTATAACTTAATTAGCTTTCTTCTTCTATTGATTTAAATCCCAGTGACCCACAATTATTTCTTAGAAGAAGCACTTAAAACATGTGATAGGGCTTTGAAACTCTGAAAAGCCACCAAATGGAAGATACACACGTTAAGATGCTCATAATTTCTAAAGTCATTTAATTTTATACTCTATTTATAAAAATCCATTAAAATTCAATTTGTTACATTTTAAGTAACTAATGGCAGTATATTTATTATTAATCTTTTCACTTATATCCTTCTTACTATTTTTTTCTTTCCCTCTTTTTTTTCCTTCTTTGTCTTTTTCTATTATTTTAATCTTACCTCTCAAATACAATGTCAGTAATGAGGTCACTATATTTTTCTATTAAAATTCATACTTTGGTCTTAGTTTTGGCCTAATTTAAACACTGACATTATAGACTCATACTAATTAGCCTGAATGACCAAATCCCCCACCAATTAAGCAAATGTAGACATTTCAGGTTGTTTCAGTTACCCTATGTTAAGAATTAAAAGAAAAATGTGATAAATGTGATTTGGAGTCATCAATCCCAAGACATCCTGTTATTTCATAATAAAACTATTTCTTATCATTATGGTATCATAAATTCAATAATGTTTCAACTTCTTTGCACTCTGAATTTAGACATTTATACCACAACTACCACAGATTCTTTACATTCCACTTTAATGGTGAGCTGTGTCTCTGTGAGGGAAAATTTTCTTTGTACCATGATGAGCCAGTTTATTTGAAAAAAAATGTTGGCTTGGTTCCTTGTATCAACACGCATAAAATTATTTTGTTAACTTGGTTGTACAAAGTGTCTTAACTTTTCAGTCTTAAACTTCCATGTGGACTGAGCCCTAAAAGCTCTCTTGTTAATTATCTATTAGTAATCGAAAAAAAAAAGTTGCTTCTGTGTAGCACAAGGAAATATCTTCAATATCTTGTAATAACCTTTAAAGAAAAAGAATATGAAAATGAATGTATGTATGTATATGCATGACTGGGACATTGTGCTGTACACCAGGAATTGACACATTGTAACTGACAGTACTTCAGTTAAAAAAAAAGTATCTATTAGTAATTGGAGTATATTTACTCATGGGAATAATGCTATCAGTGGCTATTATATTTGCAGGCTAGCCCTTAATGTAGCTCTAATGGTATTAATCTAAGTTCTGAGTTCTAGAGCAGAAGGACAGGATGAGAATGATGAGAGGAGAAATAGGGAGGTGGTACAGCAGGGCCAATGACAGAAGGAGGCCAGGAAAGAGAAGCAAACTGAGAGGAGGACCACAAGAGGAAAACTTCCTCTGGGTTTAAGCAAAACACCCTATGCAATTGGGTTTTGTGGCTTTCAATTTTCATTTCTGTTTCCCCCTCCTCAGGACCCCAGTGCCCTCATGTGGTCCTAAGTCCCACCCTATCCAGGCCTGTTCTTCCTCCAAGCTTCAAACCACCCCCACCAAACACACACAAGACTCCCTCTCTCAGTGAGAATGTTCTTAGCAAGATGTTCGGAAAATACCAGTCTCAGAGAGCCTAATCATTTTGTGGGGCTCACAGTCCTTAAAACCTCTGAAATCAATCATTCTCTACTTAGGGGAATTCCAGGCCCGTGTGACAAAATGGAGCAAAAAAAAAAAAAAAATCTGATGCAGTGTTTCACAGGAAGATAACTTTCTTGAGGGTCATCCGCTATGCTGGGCACCTCCAAGCAGTCCCTGGTGGGCTTTGCTATCTCCATTTCTGATCTAACATTTCTCTACCCATCCCTAGCAGCAAGGGCCTACCTTCTAGCTGGCCCTCGAGACATGTTTCCAGACTGAATCAAGTAGGTTTTTTGATTCTTTTTATTTTGTCTTTCAGAACAGCAACCATGGATGAGCATAGATGGGGCAGAGGGGGCTGGCTGTGTGTGAATGGGGGCTGGGGGAGGAGTGAAGTTGCCCAGAGGAATACCCATGACCTTGTTCACAGATTCCTTATTGAAATGATCCATGGTGTGCCAGAGTTCCCGGGGGTCGGACACAGCTACGATGTTAGTAAATGAATGTGACAATATAGCTTTTGTTGCTTAGAATTGGGAAGGTTTTAAAGTAGGAAAAGTAGGGGAAGTTGTTGGCCGTGCTGGCAAAGTTTTCAATACTATATGATTTTAAGGATGAGTTCCTGTTGAAAAGTGCCATATCTAAGAAGGAAATATACATACAGTTTTGCCAGCCTTCATGTGGCAACACGGGCTTCTCACTGGATTCGCTCTCCCCACCATCGTGGATGAGTAAACTCTGCTCTGGGGAGGGACGCTTGGCCTCCGTGTTGATGCGAAGCCTCTTCAGACCGCAAATGGCCAGGTACTCAGTGGGGAGAGTGGTCGCACTGCACAGAGAAAGCTTCAGGTCCCTGACCTGCGTGAAGTTCAACAGGAGGCCCAGTGCAGTTGTGTCTGTGAACCAGATGGTCAGATGATCATCGTAGCTAGTTTGCTCAACCGCAAAAGGTAACACGGTTTTACAGCTGCACATCAGGTTGGCCAAACTGTAGTCACAGTCCCGGATGTCCGCAGAGCAGCTGCAGTTCCGGATGGTGTTTTCCTTCGTGAAAATTAGCGTGCTGTTCCTCCGAGCTCTTGGGAAGCATTCGAGTGCAAAGATGCCGAGTGCCCCGATCAGAAGGAGGCTGCGACCGGAAGGCAGTGCCATTATTGTCTCAGCGTGGGCCGGCGTGCTTGTGTTTCCCCTTCATGAGCCAGTTCATTGGAACTCTCCTGCAAGCAAAAATGCAGCTTTGTTATCACAGCCTCTCATTAGAAATGTGCAGCTTATGGAAAGGGAGCCCCCCAAGTAACCCGTCATAAGCTTTTCTCTCTTGCGGTCCTAGCAAAGGCAGGCAAGACTGGGAGCCCAAGTGCAGGCAGTGCTCGTTTCTCAGAGTCTCCTGAGAGGCAGCAGCCGGCTCCCTGGTCTCTGCTCACCTGAGCTATGAGACTCCCCACGATGTCTGCTGGTGGGAAGGCTAACACACCAACAAGCAAGCAAGAGCAGATGCCAGAGACGAGACCTACCGCATCCTGTCTGTGGGCAGGAATTCGGAGTGATTTGAATGTGTACATCCTCCCTCCAAACATCCCATTACCAGCGCTGAGTACCTGTCTACCCCTTAAACATGCACGTTCCCTCCTCCTCCTCGATATCTGACTTCCTGGAATTCAGCAGACAAACAGTTCCTTGTTGGATTCAGTTACCCACGTGCTACCTGTTAATTCAGCATGAATACCAGTGAAACATTTAGTTAATGGTAAACTTCAGTTTCTAACTAGACAAACATACTCTCCTCAATCATATTAATCCAGTCATACTTTTCCTGGTCTCCTAGACCAGTATTAGAGTTGATTTTAACTGTGTTACTGGACAGTGAGAAGACTAATCACACACCAGTTAGTCACAATGATTCTGATTTATCTACTCCTTTCCCAGAACAACTTTTATGAACTGATTTTAATCAAAGAACATACTGTAGTAAGCAATATATAAGCACTGTTAAATGATCTAAATAAGGTAGGAATGCATGCATGATTTAAAAAGCAACACCAATGTCCAGTTCGGGGGGAAATTGCCCTACAATGCCTGGCATATAATAGATGTGCAGTCTTCTTTTATGGAGTGTTGGAATAAGGCACATATTATGAAATAAGGCACCAGATTTCAGCTTTGCAAAAATAATTGAATTTCCCCTGAGTTAGCTGATGACTGAAGAGACCAAACAATACAGTTCAGTGCATCTATATGTCTAGTAGTGGGCAAGACAAGATACTTGGAATGAGGTGTCCAACTAGGACAGTACAGAGCTAGTGATGGGGCCCTGGCAGTAAGAGTGGTAGGGAGGGATTGATGGAAAGTGGAAAGGTCAGTCCAAGGAATTAAACACATGTCCAAAGAAGACGGTGACAGCAGGAAAGGGGCTAGGCAGACTTGTAGCACTTGGAGAGCAAGATGAGGCTACAAGGTGGCAAAGCAAGGTGATGTAAAATCCAAGGTGGGCAGAGGGGTGGGTATAGCTCAGTGGTAGAGTGTGTGCTCAGCATGCACGAGGTCCTGGGTTCAATCCCCAGTACCTCCATTAAAATAAGTAAATACATAAACCTAATTACCCCCTCAAAACAAACAAACAAAATAAATAAAATAAAATATTTTTTAAAAAAAAGAAATCCAAGGCAAGCAGGGCTGAAAATGCTGGGGTCAGGCAGACAGGCAGGCAGCCTGAGTTCATCAGCTGATGGCTGGAGCACAGGGAGATTAAAACCCAGCTCTGCCAAGTAAACTTGAACAGAAGCTGAGACATTGGTTCAGGGTAATCATAGTGTCATTCATTCATTCATTCAACAAACGCTCATTGGGAGTTTACTGGGAGGCAGACACTTTGCTGGCCCTGGGGATATAGCCTAGAGTAAGACCATGAGCTTACGGAGCTTCTGTTCTTAGGGACTTGATTCTGCTTCCAGAGTCCAAGGCAGGCCAGGCCTGCATGTGAGGATCAAGGGGCTGCAACAGTAGGGAGGGAGAGGGAGGCAAAGACAGGAGTCAGATAGCACTTGGCATGTGCTGTATGCCAAGGCCAAGTGGAAGAAACAGAAATGAACAAAGCCTGGACCCTGCCCTCCAAGGACTCTTATGCAAAGGGAAAGACAAATAAAGCTGGACTGAGAAAGTCTCTCCTGAAAGTACACCTAGATACAGGATCACAGCAGAGAGATAGGTGAAGTCCATTCAGGGGACCAGATAAGGTGTTTTATAGTGTGTTGTGTTTATTTTGAAGTTGGCACAGGGTTCTCTTAAAGGATTTATTCATTGGTTCATTTTGTGACAAAAAAGGGCTTTGAGAAACACGTAGAGCCAGAGTTCTCCCGGAACAAGAGGCTTGTTTGACATTGTGCTAGAATGTGGTGGTGACTACCCACCTTGGTGAGGAACAGTGCTTAATTATTAATTACAAGATAATTTTAGATGATCAGCTGTCCCAGATTCCACTGGAGGTTTCTAGGACTTCCTGTCCCGGTAACCCCATCATCCCAGAACTAGGAATACTGCCGTTGGCCTGCTCTGATCCCAGCCTTAGAGGGAAAGGAAGGGACAGGCATCTATACATCAGCTGGAACCTGGTGACAGACGTGTCTCCCTCGTTCTTTAGGTGCTGATGCTGTTCAGAGGCATGCATGGAAGAAGAAAAGGGGTAAGAAGGAAAAAGGACATGGATTTCCAGGAATGAGTGCAGCTGGATTTCCTAGAATGAGAGGGATTTGTGAGCAACTTCCCAGATGTCCAGCTGCTGGCTGGACCTCAGGGGGGCCCCTGCCTTCTGGACATCAGGGAGCTCGAAGGCCAGAACAGGGAGGCCAGATATGTGAAGCCTCATGAAGGGGTACAGGGTGGGACAAGTATCCCTGGTAACCAGTTTATGCGGTTTCCATGGAGATGCTAGTTGGACATTTTTTCCTTCAGTTTCACCTTGGATTTCTTTCTTGAGGTTTGTTGAACATGGATTGTGAACACCCTCATTGCACTACGTATCCATTCATTTGTGGGCACATTCCAGCACAGCATAAGCAGAACGGGTGCAGATCCCTCACCTTGTCCCTGACACTTGATCTGCCCTTGCCCGTGGTAGTGGGGGCACTACTCGGAAAGAGACTTTTTTCTCTGGGGGTTTCTCAGCTTGTAGAAGGGAAATATGAATCTATTGGTGACTGCCTTGTATGAGCTTATCTGAGAATGAAGCCAATACAGAGGAAAACAGAGACAAGAAATGGAGAGATACTCCTAACACTCTTTTTTTTTTGAGCACCCAGATCAAGCCATACCTGACAATCTTCCTTGATTTTTTAAAGTATATGAGCCAAGTTTTTTTTTTTTTTTCCTACTTAAGCCAATCTGAATTGGGATTTCTGTAACAAACAGTTAACAGAGTCTTGGTACCCTGACATTTGGTAAACTGTGCCTTTTTCATTCATCCAATAAACATTTGTTGAGCGCTTGCTTTGTGCTAGACTCTGTGCCAGAAACAGAGAAAATAAAGCCAATCAGAGCTCCATGAGGGGTTATACCCCAGTCAAAGAGACATTGGAACCAATAATCACAGTGTAATGTGATAATAATTATAATCATAACTTGCATGAGATGTTAAGTCTGCACCTAGGACTGCCTGGCAGTGGCAAAGTTCATAGAGGAACTAATATCTGATTAGAGAAATATTTTCTTCAGTGGGAAAAATAAAAGGAAGATATTGATGTAATTAGTATAGAGTAAGCAGCATTTGAAATATCCAAAATTAGGACTGAAAGATTGACAGGCTATGGGGATGGCAGAGGTGGCAGTGGGACATTGGGAATCCAGGGGTCCTGTTGGGCTGGAATCCTCTGATTTGAAAATGACACATCATTTTCTCAGCATCCCAGCTTTTTGTGAGCTCCATCATTGAGATTTGCCTACTGTTTCCTAATATGCTTCACATCCCCAGGGGCAGGGGCATAGTGAGGGGTAGGGGGAGCGAG
Organism: Camelus ferus; assembly: GCF_009834535.1. Classification (NCBI taxonomy): domain Eukaryota; kingdom Metazoa; phylum Chordata; class Mammalia; order Artiodactyla; family Camelidae; genus Camelus; species Camelus ferus. The sequence goes on along the minus strand of NC_045696.1, from coordinate 10,882,984 downwards.
ATGGCTTTGTTCCTACGCTACTTATGCCGTGCTGGAATCTGCCCACAAATGAATAAATGCGCCGTGAAAGACCGGCCAAGGTTAATTCCTCCCTTACATCACAGTGTGATGCCGTTGGTGGGTGGGGGAGGGTATGCTCTGCTCCACGCAATCATTCAGGGATTCAAGCTTTATTATTTTTTTTTATACCAACTTCTAAGGCCCTCAGGTCCTCCACAGTATTTTCTACATGCATTTCATGGGCCAGAACTCAGCCAAGTGGCACCACCTCATTACAGGCAGCTTGGAAATAAAGTCCAGCAACTGTGCCAGGAGAGGAGAGGAGAACATGGGTACCGGTGGGCACTAGATGTGCCTGACATACTGAGGTTGTGAGATACAATGAATGACTTTCTGCAACCATGACCAAAGCTCAGGGGGTGTCAGTCCACCTAAACTTTTCAGGCAAGATGCTGAAAGCCAGGTATGATCATTAAATCTTTGACCACTAAGTCACTGAGCTTGTTTAGAAACCAGAGCTCCTATTCAGACTCAGTTCAAATATAATTTTTATATTGCAGTTGGAGAAATCTTGATAGCAAGTAATACTAGCATGAAAGCGAAGATTCCTGAATTGAGCAGATACAGACATCAGTGACTTCAAAACAAATTCCACACAGATTCTTCTCAATCTAGGATTACACCCAAAATTTAGATAATGTTTATACTTGGCTCCAAAAGGAATGTTTCAAACTGAACTAGTTCTGTTTATAAGAAGATATTACTAGTAAGGAGATACTGTGTCAGTGGGAGGATAGCGTTTGGACCATTTGCCCAAAACAGTTTTGAAATACCATGAATAATGATGTTTTGAACTCTATAGTCTTAACACAAAAGACAAGAAATATGATTGTGGGAAAATAGAGGGCCACTCTCCAAATCCTTACAACAATTAAAAATCAAAAGTGATTTCGAATTTTAATTCAGAAGTAAGTTTAATTTGAAATTAGAAAGGAGTTTTTTTTTAAGTGGAAAGGCAATTAAGGAAAAGACTCAATTGAAGAAATTAGAGAAATAACAGGACCCGAAACTGATGAAATGCTCCAGCAAGAAGCAGACGGTCTGCAGTGTAATTCTGAGCTGCTGCCTGGGGAGGAAAGGCAGAGGAAAGTCGGCTTCTGGCATCCCAAGAAACCCACTTTGAAGCCAAGACTGGGGGAGCTCGGCAAGGGAGTGCCTCACAAATGCAATCCCCAAAGTGTGTCCCTGCAAAAATCCTCAAAGATTCAGAGGCAGTGAAAACAAGAGGAATTCCTGAAAAAGAGACAATTTGGAATCGTGGGTGCATCCCACAAAGTGAGACGTGTCCCCGCATGTTTGGAGTGTATTTTATCCAAAGGGTGCCCCCTGCTTGCTAACACTGATGGCCTCGCTCACCCCAGGGATCTAATGGGTCGCCCAAAGAACTTCCATGTGTACTCTGGGCACAAACAGCTGGGCAACTGATTATAACGCGATGTGAGTGCTGAGTGCTTATTAAAGACACAGATCGAGTGTTAGACACGAAGTAATAGGAAAGACTCCCAAAGAGGATGCTGTTTGGGCTGAGCAGAGAGGGGTTGGGGTGAGGAAAGCTGAGATGCTGTCGACAGAGGAGTCACTTGGGCAAAATCTCAGACTAGATTACTTGGTGTGTCGTGTCTCGGGGGCCCTGAGGCTGGGAGCAGAGGCAGGGCAGAGTAGACGGGGGACTGTGCCGGCCACGCTAAGGGGTTTTGACTACAAACTCCTGATCTTCACCCCGTCAATAAAAACCCACTCCAATAGATGTAATTTCTTTTATTTTTAAGGTTATATGAAATGCCATACTTCTCTACATTGTAAACAATACACAAAGAGTAGAATCTTAAATATTTGAGACAAAAAATAAAAATCAAAGTTTGAGTATTTTCAGTCCTACACCACTGGCACGGCGTGTGTACTCCCTTGGATGAACACACCCCCTTGGAAGGCCCCTGCAAGAGGCAAAAAAGCAGCACTGAAGGTTTGTAAGCAGGGAGACCTGTCTGCATCTGTGCTTAAGAAGTTCACTTAGGTGCCAGGTAGAGATGGAATGAGAGGCGTACAGACAAGAGGACAATGAGTTCTGAGTAAGAAAATACTTTTCTTTGGCATTTTCTTTGAAGGTGTATCGCTCTCCATCTGCTGGCTCCTTCTAACTCCAGGCTCTCCAGATAAATCTGTTTTAATATCTGGAATCCTTGAAGGACAGAGAAGACCAAGAGAGTAGGATTGAGGAGGTAGAATGAGGTCGAGGCTCCTGCCCTGCTGTCCCTTTGGCCATCCCCTATCTACTCTTTCCAGATGCCCGGGTCTACAAACTCACTCTCCAGTAGGGGTCTGATACCGCTGTTAAACCTTAATACAGATTTAAGTAAGCACATTCTCACCCAAGGGTATTTGCACTTTAAGCCTTATCCCTACCTTGCTCCTTGTTAGAGGGATAGCAAGGGTTAAATAGAAGTACAGGGCAAGTGTGGGGTCGAGACTCCTCTTTAGGACCCAGAATTGAGCAGTCAGGGTTCTCAGGTCCAGTTCCCACTTTCATGGCTAGGCAATCACCCTTCCCACGTAGGCCAAGGAGGAAATGTTGGCTACTCTGTATTATGTGCGTAAGATGCTCACGGTTGAGAAGGATTTTTGAAAAAAGGATTATTAGCACTTTTCTTTTCCTTGGCTCTGTTCCACAAGTGCACTGCAGGAGGTAGGTTAGAGAGAAACACTACGTAACACCATATTTAAAAGAGGAGTGATATTCTTGTTGTTTAATATATCAAAGCTTATAATGTTGAAAGTTAAGTTAACTTGAGTTTCTCCCCAGTGTTTTCTTACTGGGGTAAGTGTTGTCTTTGCTTGCTTCCTCACATTCCATGATAGCACCCTCCCTGACCCCGGGACAAGCCACTGGATTTTCACATGCCCTAACAAGTGTCTGATTCTGAAGTCACCGCCTTTACAGTCTCTGTTGACGAAGATCACTACCCTTTCATCAAGGTTTACACAGTTCATTGTGAGAGGCAGGAAGCTGGGTTCACTGTGATTCTGATGTGATCGGTTTCTTGTTTGATTTATGCAGCAGGACCTAAACTGCTATCGTCTGATTTATTTCCTTATCTAGAAAAAGAGGAAGTAAAAGTTCATGTCTCCGTAAGTTGGAATTTAGCGTCAAAATTAGCGTCAAGCATGCAATTTGGGCCTTCAGGAGACACAATGTAAAGTATTTTTGTGATTGTTCGTGTTCAACTCACTGGGGCATCTTGGGGCCAGAGAGCCTTTCTGAGTCATTTTTCTCAATATGGCGTGGAGATGATAATACCTACCACACAGGGTTAGAATACGATTAAAGCAAATGCATGTGGTAGTGTATACAGTCTATCAGTGCTAGTCGTAAGTATTATACTATTACTTATAAGTAACTATAATACACAGAGTACTAAAGTCCTGTTCATAAACTATGATATTTTGTAATGTCAGAATCACAGTGATGACAGGAACATATTAGCATGCGATTAGAGCACCCCAAAAGCCAGCCACCCCCCGCCAAAAATCTAAAGTAACAGTTCATTTAATGCACCGCTTGCATTGAAAATTTGAATGGAGAACAGGCTCAGCATAAAACAAAAAAGGCCTCTTGTGTCATTTTTCCTTAAACAAACAAATCCAATTTACAAATGTCCTCCTGTAAACTCTGGGGAAATGGGAAGCCTTGAAACTTAGTAAGCAAGTCTGGTAGATGCAAAGAATTGTCCAGTTCCCATTTCTGCCAATCTGAATGTATGTAAAACGTTTACAGAGACAGCAGGAGTATAGGATGTGATCAAAACACTTTCCTTCTGGTCTCCTGCTGTGCCTGCTGCATAACGGCCCCTAGAGATGTCCACACCCTAATCCCTAAAACGTGTGAATGTTACAAAGCGGGAGGGATTTTGCAGATGTGATTAAATTAAAGATCTTGAGATGGGGAGATTATCCCGGATTATCTGGACGGGCCCAATGTAATCACAAAGGTCCTGCTAAAAGGGATTCAGAAGGAGACAGAGAAGAAAAAGGCAAAGTGACAACAGAAGCAGAGATTGGAGTGATATGGCCACAAGCCAAGGAATGCCGGGAGCCTCTAGAGGCTGGAAGAGGCAAGGAATGGATTCTCCCCTGGAGTCTCCAGGATGAACCCTGCCAACACCTTGAATTGAGCCCAGTCAGACTGACTTTGGACTGCTGACCTCCGGAAATGTAAGAGAATAAATCTGTGTTGTTTTAAGCCAGCTCAGTTTGTGTGAATTTGTTACAGTAGTGATAGGAAATGAATAAGAAATTATGAGGAAATGCAACAAAACACATAAAACTGCTTTTGGACCAAACACACTAGCCCCTCTTTATTCACAGCCCTGCAGAATTCACTAGTTGTTTCATGTGTCCTTTTACGCTTGCTAGACTGGATCATAAGCTCTTAGGGTAACCGTGTCCTCAGTTCCTTTCAGTTCTCCTGTAGTACCAAGCTTAAGGCTGTCATAAAGTAGTCACCCTGTATTGGATCTGGCCCAGCATAAACAGGTGCATCCAGACATTACTCGTGAGTTCAGGCGATGACTGGATCCAGGTGGTTATTTGCATATGTGGAATTGTTGAAGAAAAAAGAAGGAAGAGTCAAGATGATGTGTGAGGGTCTGGGGCAGGAAGAGTGGAGGGATGGGAAGGCACTTGTCTCTTCTCAGCCCAGACTAATTAATGCCTTGGGCTGAGTCCAGTGGAGTTGTAGGCAGAGGCTGCCTGGACAGCTCTCAAGAACTCTGAGATGTGGGGCACAAGTGGTTTCTACCCATGTGACAAAGTGTGACATGAGCAGGGGACAGAGGCATTCTCCCCACTTCTGCACTGAGGGCAGCCCAGCTCTGGCACAGTGAGGGATGAAGGGCAGGCAGCACTTGGCCCCTCCTGGAGGCCAGACTGGGATGCCCCTGGATACTGCTCTCCAGGCAGCCAATCAACAGGGAGCCCCACGGCAGTGGCACAAGAATCAATCTCCAGTGGTGACTAGGGGCAGAGGCACATGAAGGATCATTTGTGAACTCCTGGGGACCCCAGGTAAGACCCTCCTAGGGACCCCACGAAATGATTAGAGGAGACTCCATTGTGTAGACATGGTGGTGGGAAGGAGGCAGGTAGGTGGGAGCATGAGCCAGCCAAATACAAGCAATTAGTGTTGATTTAACCTTATTTGTGTTTACTGGTTGTTGAAGCCAGGATCTCTTCAAGTACCCGTTGGATTGCTGCTTTCAGATTAAATGTATTTCACAGTAGAAATGAACTGAAATCCTCAAATCTTCTAGACTAAGATAATTAACTAACTGAAAGGCAGACATTTTATGTTTTGAAATCATTCAACTTAACTGAATGCAGATTTCGCCCACTAATTTGCTTATTGGATGCTGGACCCAATGCCTTTGCTGTGCTGTGTCAGCCAGGTTTCTGATCACAAAGCCCTGGTCTTCCCGTTGACCGTGGTTTCCCCAGCCCTCAGCACAGGGCCCGGCACACAGAGGCACTCCATACTTCTCTAATCCGAGTGAATCCCTGCGTTAGCTAAGTCAGAGATGTATGTTATTGATCCTATACTTCCCCTCTTACCCTTTACCTCCTAGAATTGTGGAGTGTATCGTATTATCAAGTCAACTAGCAAAATTCATCTTCTTCAGCAAGAATTTCAGCGTATGGCCTAGCCTAGAGGAAGCAGAGTCAGATTGTGGGTATGAGTAAGGGGGTGGGCCACTTGAGTTCAGTGTCCTATGCTTTGCCTGTGAGTCTCCTTAAAGGTCATTGAATGACGTCTGGCAAAAGTCCCACAAAAGTCCCATGAGACATCCCCAATCTCTTATGACTTCACCAATGAGCATTGTCTAAGTTTGCAGGTGTCTTGGAACTTTTCTGTGGATCTGCTGGAGACACAGGGAAAACACACTCAGGATGGGGACCATGAGCCCCACGTCAGGGCCCCAGGTCAGGGCTCCAGGTCACTGATCTTCTGCCTCACTGCAGACAGCTTCCCAAGCTGAAGGAAATCATGAGCAGAGTTAGATATATTGATCTCACAGACATTTGTGAGCATCAGAAGCCATCGCCCCAATTACTCTCGGCTGAGGGATTATAATAACCCCTGCTGCAAACTTCCCCACAGTCTAACATTTAAGCATCCAGTCTTGTAAAACTAACTCAGGGAGAGCTTTGCTCAAATTACTGGGCCTGTATTATATGAGTGTGAGGTTGCCAAGGAAAATAAGTCAGAGTAATCCCTTTGCTAGGAGATGAGAAACAAAAAAAAAAAAAAATGCTGGCAGACATTTAATATTTTAATTACCTGCTTCCAGAACAATAAAAAGGGATTCAGACCTTCCACTTAGAGTTGTACATTATTATAACTCCATAAATACTTTAAACTATTTCCTTAAGATGTAAGCCTTAAGCTTTTTCCTTTCATCTGTATTCAACATTAGATTTTAGAAAAGTAAGAATTAAATTTTCCTTTAGTGGTTTTAGTTATAAATATTGGAACCAAAGGCAGTTTAAACCTTGCTGCTTCCTTGGAAGATGTTTAAGTGTTTTTAAATGCCTCCTGGGAATGACAACTAAAGGTAATGTGGGATCCTGGAACAGAAAAAGGACACTAAGTAAAATCTAAAAAATTGGAATAAACTATGGACATTAGTTAATAATAATAATGTATCAATATTAGTTCATTAATGGTGACAAATGTATTACTGTAGTTACGTAAGATGTTAATAACAGGGGAGGCTGGGTGTAGGGAACTCTCTGTGCTATGTTCACAATTTTTCTGTATGTCTAAAGCTATTCTAAAATAAGACTTTTATTTGAAAAGAATGTCTCCTAATCTCATTGATGACTCATTGATGGTTATTTTGGTGACAAGAGCAGAGCTCCAGTGCATAATCTGGGCATCACAATTTGGGCTAAACTGAACATCCATGAAGTGGTGACTAGGCATGGCTCCAAATGAATTTTTTAGAACTCCTGGCCACAGAGAAGATTCCAGCTTCCTTAATAACCTTGGGGACCAGGCATTTCAGAGACGCGAATGAGCAGTGATCCTTTTATGGGAAATGGACCAAAACTAGAAGGGAGAGGCGTCAGGGGATATTGTGCGAACAAGTCCTGATGGGGTGTGTGTGTGTATTGTCTCCTTTTGTGTTTGGCCTCCCTCGTGCTGCTTATGTTGCCCTCTGTGTCTAGGACTGTTTTCTGTTTCTCATCTGCTGAGGAACCACCCTCATCTCTTAAACTGTCTTCAGATCTTTCATGAATCTTTAGTAAACTAGGTGCATGGATGATAGTTCTTGCCTGCCTCAATCCTGTTTTTCTTATTGGTCCACATCAGTCAACCATGAAAGAAATTTAAAAACAGCATTTTGCAAGCAAATCTATAATCATACAGAGAGCCCAGTGCCTGTTGGTGTTAGATTTTTAGCCACTCTACTCAGGCTGTTCTTCTGGTCACTCTATTGGGGTGATTGTCACCAGGTTCCCAGTGACTCTCATCTCCCAGGGTGCCAAATCCTATGGTTAATTTCCTCGTCTCATTCTGCTTGACTTCTCACCAGTATTTGACATGGTTGCCTACTCCCTCCTTCCTGAGCAAGGACTTGCTGTTCTTCCAAGATACCACATCCTCCTGTTTTTCTTGCTACCTCAATGGCCACTCCTTCCCAGTAGCTGGCTGGCATCTCCTCTTCCCTGAGGTTGTTGCACGCCCCTGGCTCAGTGCCTGGCTCTCTCCTCTATGTATATCCACTCCCTTGGTGACTCCATGCCAACTCATGGATTTAAATATTATCTGTACGCTGATGATTAACCAGATCCCGAACCCTGCCCTGAGCTTCATGCTCATATATCTAGCATCTTACTTGCTAACTGCACCTAAATAGCTAACAGACCCCTCCAACTTAACTTGTCAGATACACAGCTCTTGATTCTCAAGAGAGTTTAGACTACTAGGTAAGGATGCTATTGTAACAGCATCTTACTGCACCAACATTTACTGCCCCTCAGCCCTGAGTTCCCAAGGCTAACCTAGCTAGCTATAGAAAATTGATGAGAGGGAGTGGACTTCCAAATAAGAAATGTGGGTTGAAAAATGACTGAAATTAGGAAATCTATGTGTTTTTTAATGATTAGTAATAACATTTAATAAGTGCTTCTTTCGTGCCGGGTACTGTTTGAAGTTCTTTACATGTTTTATGCCACTTAACTCTTACAGTAATCATCAAGGTAGATATTATTTTCTGATATGAAAATGGAGACACAGAGAGGTTAAATAGATTGGTCAAAGTCACAGAGCCAGAAGGAAACAACTGAGACCTGAAGTCAGACAGCCAAATCTACTCAAGGAAGTCGTGGTAGAAATTACAGTGTTATTTCCCACCCCAGGGTCATGTTCCTACTCAAATGACATTCCATGGCTCATATTCTATTTATTGCTAGACTCTGTGGTCTTCAAGCTAAAGTGTGTATAGAAACCTCATGTTAGATGAATAGGATACAAAAGATACAAAAGGAATGAAGTGAATTCTGTTACCTACGGACATTAGAACACTTTTTTTTTTAAGAAACACGTAGATTTTAAAATAAGGGCAACACTGGTTGAATGCTGCTTCTGTTAACAGTCGTGGAATGTGGGACGAAGACAGAGAGTGAGCGAAAGGGAAGCCTCAACTAAAATATGTAGCTACTGCACCTTTCTGCTCAACACGGATCCTTATAAGAGTTAATTAACCAATGGTTGCACCCTCCTCAAGCCTTTCCCATGGATGGCTTGCCATATGCTCAGCTAATGAGCAGCAATCAGTGGTGCTCCAACCCCAGCTCAGCACATCTGCCCCTCTGTCACACACCCACAGAACTGTGTGGTTTGTCTCTTCTCTCCACTCACATGGAGACATGATCCATCAGACTGAATTTTAAAAGTGGATTGTATACTAGGTTTAAGCAATAAAAATGTTGATGGGAAAAAGAAAATTGGGAGATCCAAGTCAGCTGTTGAAAAATATTCATTTCCATAGACACTTTACTGAAACTGTTATTTTCACGAAATGCCCAATTTTGTTAAAAAAAAAAAAGTAATGAGAAATCTTTTTATCTTTCAAAAGAATTTTTTTAAAATATTGCACTACATTGCATTATTTGGTCTAAAAATATCCTAAAGATAGTTCTTTTCATTAAAAAAATTTCAAGCAAATGAGGTCTGATATTTTGGGGTAGTTTTTAAGGACAGGTTTTTATAAATACTGTGCACAATTCTTTTGAAACTCTTTTCTCAGTGTACACCAATACACTTATTGCTAAAAACAAACAAACAAACAAAAAAACCTGCCCCAAAACATACTTATTAAACAGTGAAAATATGCAGGACAGTGTAAAGATTACTGGTTTTGACAAAAACGTCCCCAGCATCTTCCCTTTTACCACAATATTTATCATGTTTGTTTCACTTTTGAATACAAGGATCAATTTTTGTTTTAAGTTAACTAACCAATCCAAATGTTAATGCTCATCTGAACTTGGTTTCTTGTCTTCTTATGTTTTCTAATGCATCGTGTGAAAATAAGCAGTAAATTCAATACCACTAGATAAAAGCAGAGCAAAGGAACAATAAAAGCTCATGTTTTGAGAATTCCTAGTTTTGTTTGTGATCATGATAAGGAAAAGAGATACTGCCTTCATTTGTTACTGAGCATTAAAGACTAACAGGAAAATAAAGCCAAATTTTCAACATGGAAACAAGAAAACCAGATTCCACAGAGATATCTGTTACGTAATATTAACCTAAATGAGTTTATCTATTTAGGGACTAATGAGAAGACCGTTTCATTCTTTGCTTAATGTACTGAAAACATTTCCTTTTAAAGGCAGAATCTCAGTAAAGAGCAATTCACATGCCTGGAAGTTTAAGGAGTGTTTAGTGGTGAAAATGACTCACTTGTAAGTGTGCTTTATGTTCAGGAAATGCAAACACTACAAGAAGGTGACTCCAACTTGGTGACTCTTCAAACTATCACAGAACTTTTCCTGTCATGCAGCAGAAATTCTGAAGCTATTAAAAACCGTCTGTCAAGCTAGACATTCTTTTCAAAAAAGAAGAACAGAGAAATTACTCACATCTCGGAGTTCCAATGCGAGGCTGGTTGCTCTGCTGCCCGGACCTCTGGCTGATCCTTCACTCTGCCTTGACAGCTGGTTTAATCTGCGAGGCAGGACCGAATGCCTGCCCTTGCACTTGCTGTTCTTTTCTGTTTTCAGAGGGCCAGTGACCCTGCTCATTTCCATGGCAACCAGAAGGAAGCTGCCGGTCTACCAGTTTCATTAAGCACACAGCGGGAGAGAACCCTCCTTGGTGACTGCTGGCCACTCTTTGGGGGTTCCAAAGTGGAAAGTTTCCAGAAGAAACTAAGGAGGCTGCTGCTCTAGGCTGACTGGAAGGGCTGACAGTAATGGAAGAAATTCTACTTGAGCAGGAAATTGAATGGATTAAGTACAGAGTGTGGAGACTCCTTGATGCTTCACTTCCATGATTTGCTGCCCTCTTTTTGGTCTGATGAAGTGTAACTTATGGCAAATGCTTGAACTAGTGTAAAAACTGTCTTATTGTGGTTGTTCCAAAGAGAAAGTGAACTCATTTCAGCTCCAAAGATGTAGTCTTGTTCTCTTTTTTTAGTTCATTAAAAAAAAAATGTTAAAAACCACAGAGCAAATAAACATATAAAAAACATTCTATTACATTAACTGATGAGGGCTCATTAGATATTGATGTGGTAATGGAAGAAAGTCTTTCGCTAGAAAAACACTAGAAAACTAGAGCAATTGATTTGTAATTACCCAGATATGGATTATCTAATATTTTAAAGAGGAGGGCACCTCCCTGGGGAAATGTATCCATTTATTTATCATTCATCTAGTGAACCCTGTCTACACTCCTGCACTGTACCAGAAGCTTTAAAGATCAAAAGTGATAAATGTCATCATTCTTGTCTTCAAGGAAGTTATCATATGAATGGGGTGATTATACAAGTTGATTGTGGAAAATGTTTGAAGGGAGGTACAAAGAAAATATGCGGGTGATTCAGAAAAGGTAGGACTACCTTTTGGCAGTGAGACTGGACAAGTCTTTGTGGAGAGATTGCTGCTCTGGGCTTGAATCAATGTCTAGGATTTGAGTAGTCAGATATGGGGGAAAGGACAGTAATAACTCATGGTAGGATTCTTTGGCCAATGGAAGACGTGAGCTGATAAATAAATGTTTCCTTCTCTTTCACCCAGTACAGTCCTGAAACACACATCATCTCGCTTCTCAGGTCGTCCCCAGGATCAAGCAACTCAAGCAATTAAGAACATTGCTGGAGCAAAGATGTGGAGATGGGAGAGCACCAGGACTCTCCAGCTCTTTGCAAGCCAGTGATTCATAGTCAGGAGCAAGCAATTTGAGACTAGAGAGAACCCACTATTTTTGGTGTTCAGTTTCAGCAAACAAACACATAAATTCTACCACATGAGAATTGTGGAAAATGGACTTTGGTTCAAATCTCGATTCTGCTACTTTCTTGAACATTATTTTTTTAATTTTTTATTTATTGAAGTTAGTTGATTTCTAATATTGTGTTAGTTTCATGTGTATAGCACAGTGATTCACTTGGGTTATTTTTGCAGATTATATTCCATTGTAGTTATTATAATACATTGAACATTATCATTTAACCTTTAGGAGCTTCAGTTTCCTTATCTAGGAAATGGGGATAGTAATATTTCATCAAAAGGTTGAGGTGAGGATTAAATAAGATGATATATGGAGACAGGACACCTAGGATGGAGAAAGGAAGGGTGACTGACCATACACCAGCTTTCCCAAACTTCCAGAGAAATCATGGCTAATGTAATGGTTTGGTGTACTCAAGCTCTGTTCCAACATTTTCTCTCTTGCTTGCCAAATCTGCTACAGAGACTGGAAAGCTAAAATACTCACCTTGCAGAGCCTTCAGCTACTATTGCAGCTGAGACTCCACACATGATTTAAGTTTTATTGATCATTTATCCTTGATTCAGAACTGAGTCACATGGAGAGAGGACCACGAGAACTCGTTTGGGAATCGAGTTCAGTGGCAGGGAGCAAGGAAGGAGTTCTGAGGATCTCTGTTGCTGGCATGGGTCTCAGCAGACCTGGCCTCCCCTGAGAGCTAGTGCTTTTGGGTTGAATTGCTTCCTGGTTGTGGCAGATACATCTAGGATCCGATGACTGTGGCACTGGCTTCCTGTTGGAGAAGGTGGCCTCTTAATTCAGCAACTGCCAGATTGTGAAAGAGGCAGCAGCTCCCTCCCTGGATGGCCCAATTCTCTGGTGACTTTCCGGGTTCAGGAGTCTTTTCAGCCCTCCCACATGATTTAGGAACTTGCTGTATGTCTTTTAAAACTCCTTGCTGTTTAAACCAGCTAGAGTGAATTCTGTTGTCTGGAACCAGCATGAACCCTGAATAACGTACTGGGGATCAATTCTGGCCGAATCAAGGCAAGTGGAAGTTTGTTGCTCCAGTCTCTTCTGCTTCTTCCTACTTGAACATAGACACAGACTGGGGGAGTGCTTCCTATCGCTAGGAGGGCAGAGCGGGAACATGAAGGAACCTGGTGCTTTGAGGACATTGCTGAATCCCTACCACAGCTCTGTACCACCCAGTCTGCAAGATAGAGTTAAGATCATGGTTATTTTAATAACTAACTAGGATAAGCCACATCGAGTATTGAGCCTAAACTGTGCACAAAGGAGACATTCAATAATGGGAGCTATTAAAATCATTACTTGTTGTCATGTTCTCTGTTTATGACCTTGATGCTTTCCAGGACCTCTTGCTGAGTGGGGGACTGGGATGAAGGCAAAGAGGGTGTGGAGCTAGGTTCCTCCCTGGAAACTTGAAGGCAACAAAACAAAACAAAATAAAAAACCCCAGCTGCCAAAGAAATATGGCTGGAAATATGGCTAACATGTGCGGCATGTTAAACATTTATCGCTGGTTTTATATCTCTCCATCTTACTAAAAACTTCATTTCCATTTGCTCTTTCTGTTAGCTGGGTCACACAGTTGAAGCTGATTTAGCAAAGATGAGTGCTGAGAAGACTAATGAAACCATGGGACTGCCTGTTCTGTTCAGCTGTGGAGTCAAGGGGTGGTAGACAAGTATTTGTTCACTGTGTGCTTGAATTCTACTTTCGTCCTGGACTAATTTTGTTTCTTTCATTCTTTTTAATCACAAGAACAAGGCAGCCTCCTGATAGCATATTCAAATAATACCCAGTGTTTTAAACAAGAGTGAAAATCTATGCTTACCTCTCCAACTTATTCTGAAGAAATAATGCTTGAGTCAATCTTCATGGAAGCAAATCTTGCCTTGTCTTTAAACTTCAGCAACTGCTTTGAGTGTTAACATGCTGGCTCCTTAAACTCTTCTGCAATGAGATCTCAAACCCCACTGCTTCCTACAGTCTTTCTCTATGTGTTATCATCCGAAGTCTCTACTACCACGGGCTTAACCACCTCAAGATCATGACCAGTATCTTCTAATACTGTTTATTCTGTTCTGGGAAACTTCAGGAATCATGTCAGATTCCTCCTTTCCTTCTCAGCTCCTTCTGTGGCAACGTCAGCAACCATGATGCTCACTTCACTGCAGGACACAGACACGCATGTCCTCACCTACCAGCACTGAGGGGGCTCTAGACTTTGTCATCGGTATATGGCTCCGTTCCACCTTCAGATGCCACTGCTTCCTCTTTATTCTTTCTCCCATGCTCCTGCTCCGCTCTCACAGAAACCTCTATATGTCTGTGCCTTGGTTTTATTTTATCTGTTACATCCACTCTTGATTCTCTGATCAGCTGCTTCCATGCCTCCCTCCCCCAACTCTGATGACCCTCCCACCTAGCCGTGGCTGGATGCCCCAGACCATCCCACCACTGGGTCATTATCTGCACAGTCTGCTTTCTCAGCTCCTGCTCTGAGGAGCGGTTGGTTGAATCTGTGGATGTGGAATTGCAGATACAGAGGAAACGCAGATACCAAGGGTCCACTATAAATTATACTAGAATTTTCTACTGCAAGGAGGGTCAGCACCCCTAAACCCCACATTGTTCAAAGGTCAACTGGACTAAAGTAATTTGTCATAGGACATCATCTTAACAGCAACATTATCCATGATCTTACCTGGATCTGTAAAGAAGTATAGTGCCTACCACTTTATGATGGTTACAATACATATAGAAATTAGTCGAGAAGAGCAAAGGTGTGATATGATATAGATGTTGGCCGTAACCCACTCCTGTGTGGCAGTTTCACAGCAGACAGGATTCCAGTGTGTGCCTCGGCAAAATTTAAAAACTACCACCTGTCTTGGATTGTGGAGTCATTAACAAATGGTAGGAACCAGGAATATCGAAGCTACAAAGGCCGGCGACCTATTGCATTTTGTATCTCTAAATCTTTACTGTCTGAACTTTGAACTTCAGACAAGCACAACCTCTTCATCCTGAAAAAAATAAACCTTCACTTGACTTTAGAGTGCCATCAGCTATCATTCTATTGTCAAATAGATCTACTGAAACTTCACTCTCCAAGTCCTCCATTGAGGACTTTCTTTTCAAATCTAGTGACTCTAAGCTTTAACCTATTCACCCTCTCTGTGGTATTTGCCTATTGGCCGACTTTTCCTTTCCCCCATTGTCATCCATGGTTCTATGATTTTTCTTGGTTTACTTCATTGACTAAATCGTCTCTTTCCTTTTGGCTCCTCTTTCTCCTTCCTTTGAGCACTACCTGAAGCTCATCCTTGACTCTGATCTTCTTTTACACTTCTTCACGAATTATTCCAATCCCTTGTGTCGATTATACTGAGGTCATTTGGAGAACAAGTAGTCAACACAGACTATTAGAAATAGGAGAGGGGAGGGTATAGTCAGTGGTAGAGCACATTCTTAGCATGCACAAGGTTCTGGATTCAATCCCCAGTCCTTCCATTAAAATAAATTAAATAAAATATTAAATCTAATTATTCCCCCCCCAAAAAAAGAAATAGGCAGGCTGTCTTCTTGATATTAGAAATCCATCCTCAGTAGGTAAATTGTTTACATCCTTACACAGCAGATTTTTCAGTTTTGGACAGCTCTACTATGTAAAATGGTTTAGTATATATGGCTGAATCTGTCTCCTGGTAATTTTGAGACCTGTTTTTCTGTCCTGCAAAGTAACATTGAAAAATCTTTCTTCTTTTTGATAACCCTTAGCAATACTCTGCTGGCTTATATTAAGCTCCTCTTAGTCACTCAGACGACAAACCTCAGAAACATTTTTGATTCTTCCTTCTCCTTTAGTTCATAGAGCAAACAAGTCACCAAGCACTCAAGTCTTGTTTTGAAGTTTCTCCTGCAGAAATAGCATGTTTCAAGGTAGAAAAATTAAGTATTATAAAATAATAACTCATCTCAATTGAATTTATAGAGCTAATGCAATAGCGATAAAAGTCTCCATTGGATTTTTTTTCAAAGGAGTCAATACAAGTTTTCTGAAATTCAACTGAGACAATAAACAAAGAATAGTACAAAATAAAGAGTGGTAAGGAGAGATTAGTTACATGCATTATTAAAACAAAGTCACAGTCTTTAAAATAGTGTGGTACTGTCTTGGACTGATCAATGGAACAGCATAAACAACTTAGAATTACAGTTTATTAAATATAAAAATGTGATATATAAAAGAAAGCAATCATATCAATGAGATTAAAGATTACTCAGCAATGATTCCTAAATCACTTGCTAGGAATTTATATTGTTACTGTATATTGAATAATGTTTATATGGGATTAATGAATTTAAAAAATAAAATCATAGACAAATAAGAGGAAAATTAATTGAAAGGTGCTTAAATCTCTGAAACACTGAGAAGCTTTTTTTTATTAAAGAGTAGTTGATTTACAATATTGTGTTAGTTTCAGGTGTATAGTGTAGTGATTCAGTATTTTTAATTTCTTTCTTTTTTTGGTGGGGAATTAGGTTCACTTATTTATTTATTTATTTTTAGAGGAGACACTGGGGATTGAACCCAGGACCTTGTGCACGCTAGGCATGTGCTCTATGACTTGAGCTATATCCTCCCCATGTGATTCAGTATTTTTGCAGATTATATTCCATCATAGGTTATTACAAGATAATGGCTGTAAGTCCCTGTGCTATGCAGTATATCCTTGTTGCTTATCTACTTTATACATAGTAGTTTGTATCTGTTAATCCCATACCCCTAATTTGTCCCCCCCCATTCCCTCACCTCTTTGGTAACTGCAAGTTTGTTTCCCATGTCTGTGAGTTCTGTTTCTGCTTTGCATATACATTCATTTATATTATTTTTTAGATTCCACACATAAGGGAAATCACATGGCATTTGTCTTCCTCTGTCCGATTTATTTCACTAAGTATAATAATCTCTGGTTTCATCCACACTACTGCAAATCACAGTATTTCATTTTTTATGGTTGAGTAATATTCCATTATATATATGTATGTATATGTATATACATCTTTTTTATCCATTCATCTGTCAATGGATGCTTAGGTTGCTTCCATGAATTGGCTATTGTAAATAGGGCTGCTATGAATATTGGGGTGCATGCATCTTTTTCAATTAGAGTTTTGCCAGTTTAACTTTACCCATCTTTTTATTTTAACATTTCTGAATAAATATTTTACTGTATGCACCTCTCATGAGGTAGTTTACATTTTAAAACAATCGTCTGCTGATGAACATTTAGATTGCTTCTTAATCCTCGTCTTCTTAATCCAGTCATCTATTGATGGGCACTTAGGTTGCTTCCATATCTTGGCTATTGTAAATAGTGCTGTTGTGAAAGTTGGGGTGCATGTATCTTTTCAAATTAGTGTTTTTGTTTTTTCTGGATATATACCCAGGAGTGGAATTGCTGGATTATATGGTAGTTCTTGTTTTAAAGTTTTTAAGGAATCTCCATATGGTTTTTCATAGTGGCTGCTCCAATTTACATTCCCACCAACAGTGTGCAAGTGTTCTTTTTACTCCATGTTCTCTACAACATTTGTTGTTTGTAGACTTTTTGATAATAGCCATTCTGACAGCTATGAAGTGATACCTCATTGTGAGCTATTTGTATACTTTGGATATTAACACCTTATTTGTCGCATCATTTGCAAATATTTTCTCCCACTCCATAGATGGTCTTTTTATTTTGCCAATGGTTTCCTTTGCTGTGGCAAAGCTTTTAAGTTTACTTAAGTCCCATTTGTTTATTTTTGCTTTTATTTCTTTTGCCTTAGGAGACTGATTCAAGAAAATATTGCTATGAATTATGTCACAGAGTGTTCCACCTATGTTCTCTTTTGAGAGTTTTATGGTTTCATGTCTTACATTTAGGTCTTTAAACCATTTTGAGTTTATTTTTGTATACTGTGTGAGGAAATGTTCTAATTTCATTGTTTTTGTTGGAGAGGGTGAGCTCCAAATCCTGCTATTCTGCCATCTTGAAGTCTCTCCCCTAATCTCATTGTTGTGCATGTGGCTGTCCAGCTTTCCCAGCACCACTTGTTGAAGAGATTATCTTTTCTCTATTGTTTATTCTTGCCTCCTTTGTTGTTTATTAATTGACCGTAGGTGCCTGGGTTTATTTCTGGGCTCTCTATTCTGTTTCACTGATCTGTGTGTCTGGTTTTCTGCCAATACCACACTTTTTGGATTACTGTAGCTTTGTAGTATAGTCTGAAATCTGGGAGGATTGTACCTCCAGCTTTGTTCTTTTTCCTCAAGATTGGTTTGGTAGCTCAGGGTCTTTTGCAGTTTTATGTGCATTTTAGTTTTATTCATTCTAGTTCTGTGAAAAAATGTCCTTGATATTTTGATAGGGATTGCATTAAATGTGTAGATTGCTTTAGGTAGTATTTTAATTACTTCTTTAATAACATGAATTATTCCAGTACAAGAGCATGAGATATCTTTCCATTTCTTTGAATCTTCTTCAGTTTCCTTCATCAGTGCTATATAGTTTTCAGAGTCTTTCACCTCCTTGGTTAAGTTTATTACTAGGTTTTTTTGGTTTTTTTTTTTTTTTTGATGAGATTTTAAAAAGGATTGTTTTTAAGTTTTTCTCTTTCTGATATTTCATTATTGGTGTATAGAAATGCAATGGATTTCTGTATAGTAATCTTGTATCCTGCAACCTTGCTGAATTCATTTATTGGTTCTAATAGTTTCTGAGTAGAGACTTTAGGCTTCTCTGTATAAATTATCATGCCATAAGGTAAGAAG
Organism: Camelus ferus; assembly: GCF_009834535.1. Taxonomy (NCBI): domain Eukaryota; kingdom Metazoa; phylum Chordata; class Mammalia; order Artiodactyla; family Camelidae; genus Camelus; species Camelus ferus. The sequence goes on along the minus strand of NC_045696.1, from coordinate 10,864,580 downwards.
TGATAGATGGTGCAGCCACTTGGGAAAACAGTCTGGAAGTTCTGCAAAAGATCAAATACAGAGTTACAATATGACCCAACAATTTCACTGTTAGGTATATGAGAAAAATGAAGACACATATTCCCAAAAAAACTTGTACATGAATGTTCTTAGCATCATTATTCATAATACCCTAAAAATGAAGACAACCCATATAGTCTTTATCCATCCACTGACAAATGGATAAATAAAATATGGTATATTTATATAATGGAATATCATTTGGCAATAAAAAGGGATGAGATACATGATGCAATATGGGTAAGCCTTAAAAACACTACCTAAGTGAAAGAATTTGGACTGAAAGTATTACATATGGTGTGATTCCATTTATATAAAATACCCAAAATAGATAAATCTATAGAGAAAGAAAGTAGATTAGTGGTTGCCTACGGCTAGGGGTTGGGGGTGTGGGTTTCTTTTTGGAGTGATGAAAAGTTTCTAAAATTGATCAGGGTGATGGATATACAATTCTGTGAATATACTAAAACCATTGAATTTTGCATTTTATAAGGGCATATTGGCCCCTCTCTCTCTCCCTCTTTGGAGACGGTCCGCATTCTGTCTATGGAATGTGTACCTACTTTTAATCTGAGCACCCAACCCCTACACCTTGTGGCCTTGCTCTTGCCTTTCAATGTATCTCTCTGAATAAATCTACCTTCATTCAAAAATAAATAAATAAATAAATAAATAAATAAATAAATAAATAAATAAATAGGCATATTGTATAGTATGTGAATTATATCTCAAAACTGTAAAAAAAAAAAAGAAGTAATTGAAGAAGTCAGAAAATATCAACCTATTACATTTCAAAAGATGCTAACCTTATCCTAAATCCTTTCTTAAATGAGATAAGAGTAAATAGTGTTCAAAAGGGCAGAGAGATCAAATAAGATAAGAACTGAAACCATGTGGACCATGAATCTGGAACCTTCTTCCTACATCACTTACAGCCCATAGATTTCTGACCAAATACTCCACCTACTGGATGGTGATACTGGATGCTCAGGGAATCAGACCTTAAACCCTGCCACGCCAAATGTTTACCAGCAAAACTTACCTTAATGAACTCTGTTATGTTAGAGGGGGTTCTCATATTCGCTTTATCTCATTTCTACCGAAGTTCCAAACGATTGACGAAAAGTTAATGTCTGTTAGAAACACTATCTGTGAAGCAATAAGATTACTTTTGTTATAAGCCAGACATTGATAGGATGAAACCAGAAACAAAAATTAGCTTCTTGTCTTGAGAGGAGGAGGGGGGTCCAACTAGTCAAGAGGATGGAAAGACAGACCAACTGCACTTGTTAGTCAACCTCGTCCTGATTCTGACTGATTTCTCCTAATATGTAGCCCTCAAATGGTCATCGGGGTGTCTATTTTAAATCCTTTAAGTTTATTGGGGTGGGAGTGGGGAATAGTAAACCCTGGATATTTCAGATCATAGAAGTACCATTTGTGTGGCTTGCCCAAACTAATGTTTTTATGAACTCATGGAATCCTACTGGCTTTAGGTGGCAAAGTAATGCTGCTACTTGGTCAGTTAGAAATGAAATGTAGGGTCATGGTTCACAGAATTTTTTAAAAAATCAATTTTGCAGTATTTTAAATATCACTTGCAAAAACAGGAAATGCTGCAAATGTGTTCTACTGGCTGATAAAATGAGAATGACAGTAATAAATCTTCTAATAAAAAGAATGGTGTAGTAAAATTACTGCAGGAAAAAAACACACCTTTATGGCAAAACCACAAAATGTTGTAGCTGCATAATGTTATTTGTTTGGGCAGGTGAATCATAATTCTGTACATTGCAGCTTTTCTACGTTTTAGGAACATGTAGTAAAAAGACTGTGAAATTAAAGAACTATTTTAAAAACTCCGGGAAGTCATAAATACTTGTTGTAACAGATGAGCGTAAAAGATTTACTGCAAAGTCTACTGGACCTCCAAGAAGACTCTGTTTTGCTCTGTGTCTGATCTCTGTGGCATTTTACCAGACAATGTGCTTCTGAATAGACAAAGAGCACATCAAACCACCCATGTTTGCACCATCAAGTTTGGAGATTCTGTTCCCTTGATCAAAGAATTTCTATTGGGCATCCACGATGCACGATGCACGGCGCATTTCAGAATGTGGAGGTAGAGCAGCGAGAAGACAAAGTACACCCCGTGGAGCCGATTCTTGGTGGGGGCAGCTTGAAGGTAAGTAGGGGGGGGATGCACACAGATAAAATGATTAATAGAGTAATTCAACTCATTTACCTATGTTTGCTTTTTGATAGGAGTGGATCCTGAACTCTTAATCTGTCCTCTATTATGTTTTTCTGTTGCTTTTTCTTCTTCTTTGCTTCCTTCCACTATTGAATATTCTTTTCCTTTAGTTACTAAAATTTCTGAACTTTGTTAGGCATAGATCTGCCAAGTTGAGAATGCCTGCCTGTCCCTTGTAACTAGGTGTAGCTACTTCTACACAACTAGTCATAATAACAGTAACAAAAACCCAATAGCCCTTAGTAAGTGCCAGGCAGTGTTTTAAACACTTTCTGTATACTACTCATGTAATCCTCTCAACAACTCTCTATGATAGGTGCTAGTATTATCCTTATTTTTCCAATGTGGAAATAAAGAACAGGGAGTAACTTGTCCAGGTTCTTATAACTAGTGAATCCTAGAGCTGGGATTGGAAGCCAGGGGGCCAGCCCCAGAGTCCATCCCTAATCTGAAGTTTTAAAGATATGTCTTCATATTTTCTCCTGAACATTTTAAAGTTTTGCTTTTCACATTTGAGTTTTTAATCTATCTATAACTAACTTTCAGCATGATATGACTTAGGCATCTATTTTTATACGAATAACTCGTTTTCCCAGTTCCATTTATTGGTATGCAAACATAATATTTCTGTCTATGTCTATGAGATTGTCTCTGCTTTCTATACCATTCTCCTGGCAAATTTGTCTATCCCTGTGTCATTATCAAATTGCCTAAATTAATTTAAAGCCCAGTAAGTTCTCTATCACTTTATTTCTCTTCTCCAGGAGTGTACTGGTTACCCTAGACCCATGCTCCTCTGAAAATTTTAGATCTAGCTTTTTCTGTCTCCCAGAAAACCCCCTAAAGCTTTTTTAATCTTTAGGCAAATCTTTAGTTAGTTGCCACAGGCAAATTTAGAGTTAAATTTGGAGAGAATTCAAATAGTAATATCTGTGAACATGGCATATACTTCCATTATCTGAATATTCTTCAATGTCTTTTAATAGAGTTTGAGATATTTCCACTAGAACTCTTGTGCGTCATTTGTTAGACTAAGCAAATTTTTACTGAAGTAAGACATTCTTGCAACAGAGTTTTCATATCTTAATTGTGTATAAGCTCCATGAATTCTCACAAAATGAATATGCTTTTGTACCAGGACTCAGATCAAGGAAGAAAAAACATTATCAGCACCTCAGAAGTCCCTTTCCCCCTCGTCCTAGGTAACCACTGTTCTGAATTTTAACACCCTAGATTGATTTTTACCAGTTTTTGGACTTTATGTATACGGAATCATTGGTTTGTTTGTTTGTTTGTTTGTTTTTTAGTTTCATGGTTTTATTAACACAAATACAATGTGCACGAGCTGTCTATTCATTAATTTCGCTGCGCAGCCTGCGTTGGGACTGGTGACTCCGATGGCCAGCTGGGCTGCTCTCTCCACAACGGCTTTGCGGGTCTTGGAGGAGACGTGAGCAATCTCAGCACAGTAAGATTTGTTGCACGTCAGCAGCACTTCGAGCTCCTCGACGTTGTGGACCAGGAACTTGCGGAAGCCGCTGGGCAGCATGTGCTTTGTTTTCTTGTTGCTCCCGTAGCCCTGGCCGTTGAACCTCCTGCGCAACCTGTTGTCAACGCCTCTGGGTTTCCACCAGTTCCGCTTAATTTTGACATATCGGTCTGACTGGTGCCGGATGAACTTCTTGGTCCTCTTTTTGACGATCCTGGGCTTCACGAGGGGTCTGAGGGTGGCCATGATGCCGACTAGGAGATGGCTGCCGCCTCCGTAGGTAGCGCCGAGGAAGAGAGCTGGAAACATTGTTTTTGTATTTTATTCGCTTCTTGTAATCTGCATAATGGTTACAATATCCATTCATTTGAATAACTAGAGATGACTCATTCTCACTGACTGCTGTACGTTATTCCATTGTGTGAATATAACACAATTTATTTATCCATTCTCTTACTGATGCACATTTGGGTTATATCCAGTTTTTGACTAGAACAAACATGAGATCATGAACATTCTTATGAGTGTCTTTTGGTAAATATATGTATACATTTCTGTTGAATACATGCCTAGGGGCAGAATTGCTGGGTCATAGAGTCCATATATGTTTCAGTTTTAGTACATATGGCCAGTTTTCCAAAATGGTTCAACCATTTTACACTCCTACTAGGAACATACAAAGGTTCCAGTTTGTCTTTGTCTTTGTCCACACTTGGTAGTGTCTTATTCATTTTAGTCCTTCTAGTGGGTGTATGTTAGTATGGAACTATGGTCTTGGTTAACCTTTTCTTCATACCTATTTGATGGATATCTTCTATGTGAAATGACATGACTGTCCCTAACTTTGCACATTTTTCTATTGGGTTTCCTAGCTTTTAAAAAGCCACTTTGTAAGAGATATTTACATAATCCAGATATAAGTCTTTTGTTGAGTGCATGTATTTTAAATACATTCTCCCAGTCTCTGGCTTACCTCTTCCCTCTAAACAGTGTCCTTTGAAGAACAGAGTTCTTAACTGAAAGGTATTTTAATTTACCTATTTTATTTCTTTATGATTATCGCATTTTATGTGTCAGTTTAATAAATCTCTGCCTACTTCAATATCATGAAAATTTTCTCCTATGTTCTATTTCAAAAGCTTTATTGTTTTAGTGGTTGCACTGTATGAAATTACCAATATTCAACCTGCAAAAAAGGGCAGCAGTTTCATGTGGTTCAGTACAACATATTTAAGCTGCAATCAATCTGGAATTGATTTTCATGTTAGAAGTGAGGTAGAGATCAAGATATTTTTTAAATTCACCTGTCCCAGCATCAGCTTTTCGTAAATCAGATGACTTCATATATGTGGTTCTCTTTCTTGATTCAGTTTTCCGTTCCACTGGTTTATTCATTTTTGTGCCAATACCATACCACCTTAGTTACTATAGCCTTGTAACAGGTCACTTATAAATAGATCTCAGTTTGAGCTTCTTCAAGATTGCTTGGCTACCCTTAGTCTTTTGGGTTCCCATTTAATGTCATGGATTCCCCTTTTTTCCCAGTCATTGCTTTATATATTTTGATGCTATTTTAAGTGATGCCTTGAAGTTTAGAATTGTCATGCTTTCTTAGTAAATTCAATTTTATATCAGAATGGTAGTTACCCTCTTTATTGTTATTTTGCCTATAATTAATATGGCTATCTTAGATATTTTTGGTTTATGTATTTTTCTCTTATGTCCTTATTCATCATTTTTCTTTGACTAATCTCTTATCCATATGTTTTGAATTTATCTTTTGTCAATAGCATATAGCTACATTTTTCATCTAACTTGTTTTAATGGGATACTTTGATCCATACTAATTTTATTTTCAGTATATTTAGATTTGTTTTCGTCATTTTCTCCACATAATAGATTTGTTTTTTATCCCAATCACACATCTTCTATTTTTATTCTAAACTTTGTAAGGTTGCTTTGCCACAGTCCATCAGGGCATACCTGATAATGCTCGGCATTCCAAATTTGGCTGTCAAAAATCTTAAGCCTTTACTCTGAGTTTTGGGTTATCAGTTCATCTCTATTTTGAAAGTCATTTCTTAATAGCATATTTCCAAAACAAGATTACCAGACTCCCAGATCAGGAAGTTTGCTAATATGAGCATCTATGTAATCTGAGTCTGAATGGGACTGAATTAGGTGAAGCTTTTGACAAAGGAATCGTAACATGTAAATAAAAATGGGGAAAGTACCAGTAATAATGGGGGAAACAGCGGATCGATCACGAACTGAAAATATTTTTATTCCCCTTTCCTGTCCATCTTATGTTTCTGGTGATTTCCGTAGGAAAGAAGAGCCCACTTACATGTTTTTTTTTTTTCAATTCACTGAAGTACAACTTTTAAAGTAGGAAGAAGATCAAAAGTTTTCCCGGGAAAGCTTAAATGTAATTCAGCTTAAAAGTGAGATGGTGCTATACACATTTAATCCACCATTAGCTCAGGAAAATAAACAGAAGCATTGCTTTTTCGTGCACTAGATGGCAGTGTTTCTCTGCAAACCAAACCAGATTTACAGGCTTTTTGACAAGCTAGCCGGCTCCCCTAGGAGGTGCCCAAGCTTTCCCAGTAGCTTTCCCAAAATAAGAAGCCAAATTAGAAGTGGTCCAACTTCTATTAACTGAGGAAGGAGAGATGCTGATGGTCCCCTGAGGCTTGTGACTGAGTTAGAACTAGGAAGGAAAGAGAGTGAGTGAAAGAAGAGAGGGTTTACTTAATTACAGCAAACACTTCACTGAAACACAACGGGAAGCAGACGCCTTTCTGAGCAAGTAGTCTTTGGCCCTAACTTTGGATTTGAAAATGGAATTTGCTCTCCTTCTCTTTGATGGTCTCTCTTCACAGGCTTTCTTCATCCAACTGTCTTGGAAAGAATCTGAATAATAGTGCAGCTTTAGGTCTCCGTATGACTCAGCTAGGAATCAATTCACCTTATGAGATGCTTAATTTGTTACGTCATTGTGCTTCTAATTAAAAAAAAACTTTTTTTCTAGAATTTCCAAAAATTTCTTTTAGTCTTCGATCACTTTTCATCAATAGACATTAATGGAGATAATTCTAAGTTCAAAAAGTTGTGCTAGCACTTTGGTAACTATAAAGAAGTACTTGGTAAATATTGAAAAAGTGCTATTACTCTGCTGTATAAGCATATTGGGTTGTCAAAAATGGCCACCTGTCTATGAAGGGGCTGTGTTTTTAAATTTTTGGAACTCAAAATATTTTTCTAATTAATATGTTTTCCATGGATGTTAGTTTTCTGAATTAAGCCATAATATTCCTACTAAATATTTTTATTATTTTCCTTTATCAATAAGGTAATCTATGACTATTTTCAAAAATAGAAATAGAAATAAAAATATTTTAATCACCCCAAATTCCATCCCCAGAGATAACCACCGTTAACATTTTGTTCTCAATATTTTTCTGTTCATTACAAAAATCTGTCATAATTTTAATCATTAGGAGCATTCGCCTTCATCAATTAAAATTCTTCAAACATGCGGACTCTGGAAGAGAGACTGCCGGGTTTGGTTTCTGGAACTAATATGGAGTTTGGTCTCTTTTTCTGCAAAGCGGAAGTAACGAGAATCCCTCCAACACAGGATTATCTATAAATGAAACTATACAGGAAATGTGCCTGGCACAAAAGAAATGCCCAATAAATGTTAGCTTTTATGCTGTTATTACCATTATTACATAAACTTGTCTATTCTAAAATCATGATTTAAAAAAAAGTTTAGGAAAGTCAAAGGAGTATAAATAAGAACATAAAAATCACATATAATCTCACTACACAGAGATGATCATTGTTAATCTTTCAATTCTTTTTTAATGGTTTTCTTAAAAAAAATCCAAGTATGCATCATACTGTATGGTTTTGTTTGCTGCTATTTTGACTTACCATTATCTCACCAAAAACAAAAAAAAAAAAAACAAAAGCCTGATTTTATTGGCTGCAAAATGGTCTATTTTAAGGAAGTATTATAGTTAACTATTTCCTTGTCACTGGATGTTTGAGCCCCTTCCAGTTTTTTGCCTGTTATAGACAATGATATGATGAATATTCTAGATATAAAGCTTTATCTGTATTTGGCCTATTTATCTAGATGAGTGTCATAGAAGTTGAATTATTGAGTTGATGTATATGAACTGTTTTTTAATTCTCGATATACACTGGCTAATTCTTTTTGGAACATTTGAACTAATTTGTATTTTCTCCAGCCTCAGTGAGAGTGCCTGTAACTTTAAGTACACTCCTATTTTGAATTTTGGCTAATTTGAAAAGTAAAAAATGCAATTTCGTTTCACTTGGCATTACTTTGGTGAATGATTGGGTAAGACTTTTTTTCATATTGTCATCTGTTCTGTGAAATATCTTTTTCCTTTGTCCATTTTCCTGTTGAGGTCTTATTTTTTTTAAGTCAATTTGTATCAGCTTTTTATATAAAACATATACTAACTCATTGCCATATTCATAGTAGTTATTTTTGAAATGTAGTTTACTTTTTATTAAGCTGACAGTGGAATATTCTTGCAGGAAAGAAAATTTGAATTTGTTTGCAATCAGATCTGTTTAATTTGTGGAGGAGGGGTGTGAATTTCTTCTTTTGATCTTATGCTTGAAAACATCCTTCCTCACCCAGAGATCAAGTCAAATTTTCTTCCACAATTAAAAAGGGGTGAGACTTTGAGACTGTGTGACTCTCCTGTTCCCCCAACAAACTTTGACCCACCGGCTTTGATATCCATTGATAGCTCTTGACCGAATCAATTTATTCATTGATGATTGCAATATATAATTAATTCTTAAAAATTTAACAATTTTATTCCATATGGACTTTGGTTTGACTACAATATGAGAGGAAAAGTTAAACTGATTATACTCCTTCCAAGTATGGATATTAACTTTTTATTAGTTTTTTTTAATTAAAAAAGTTACATGTGTGATAAAAATGCCAAGAGTTAAAAAAAGAAAATACAATAAAAGTAGGTTCTCTTCTCACCCTGTCCTTCAGTTCCCCTCTTCAGAGTTAATCAGTGCTACCTGTTTCTTATATAACCTTCCAGAATTATTCTAAGATACAAGTTCAAGCATGCGTGTGGGCAGGTATGTGTGTGTGTGTTCACCCATTTTTATTTACATCATGGAAACACACTCTACATACTGTTGTGTCCCTGGCTTCTTTCTTAGCATTTCTGAAGTCTGTTTCTTATCAGTCCATAAGGGACTACCTCAGTATGGTTTTTTTTATGACAACAAGAGAGTTATATTTGAAAGATGTAAGATTTATTGGACCTATTTCTTTTTTCAAAATTTTTTAAATTTTTGAAAATAATTTTAAATGTTTTTCTGGAGGGGTAGGTAATTAAGTGTATTTGTTTTTTCACTTATTTTAATGGAGGTACTGGGCATTGAACCCAGGACGTCGTGCGTGCTAAGTGCGTGCATTCTACCACTGAGCTATACCCTCCCCCACCATTTGACCTATTTCTAACTTCAAAATAGACTTTCCTGAGCTGGACTGAGGATGTGCCATGCCTTATTTTCACTTTACTGTGGGAATAGATGTGGACCCGGGAGCATTTCCAACCCCCACGAGTAGGTAAGCTCACTGAGGGCACTGGTTCTCTTCTTCTCTGCCGTATCCCCAGTGTCTATCACTGGAGTATAAATCAGCCCCTTGTGCTCCCTAAAACTTCTCTTTTTCAGCCCTCATCCTCAACTTGTAGCCCCGAATGGATGAGCGCTTTGACAAATCTCCTTTTCCTTGCCCCACTGGAGGCATCTTTGTACGGAATAGTGAGGGTGATAGCTTGGAGCCGCCCAAACAAGTGGGATAATTAGAGAATTGCAACAACTGGCCTCTGAGGGGCTGAGCATAAGTGCAGCTTCTTCAGTGTCAGTTTAAGAGCACACCACTGGGCATGACTACTGGTCCTGACCAGTAGCTGCCATTCTTGCTCATCCCAGTCTCCAACTATGACCTCTGGTCTTTGGAACACCCAATGCCCATGATTTTTGACCCAACCTGGACCTGTAATCCATTGTAGCTCTTGGTTCATCACTACTTCCCACCCCCCTCCTATCCTCACTTCTTTCCTTGACTGGCTTCAATAGTCCCATCAGGATATTCAGAGAAAGGGGAGAACAGGGTGGAGATGAGGAGTCGGAGAATGTGGGACTCACACTGATCCTTTGGTGAATGAAACATCCTGTTGTGTGGGTGTGGGGGCTGCTGTAACAAGGCCCACAGACTGGGCAGCTTCAACAGCAGAAATTATTTTCTCACAATTCTGAAGACTAGAACTCCAAGATCAAGGTATCAGCAAAATTGACTTCTTCTGAGACCTCTCTCCTTGGCTTGTAGGTGGCTGTCTTTTCCCCATGTCTTCACATGGTCTTCCCTCTGTGCATGCCTGTGTTCTAGTCACCTCTTCCTATGAAGACACCAGGCATATTAGATTAGGGGCCACCCATGTGACCTCATTTTAACTTAATTACCCCTTTAAAACATAGTCTCCAAATATATTCAAGTTCTGAGGTTCTGGGGTTAGGACTTCAATATACGAACTTGTGGGGGGGGGGCATAATTCAGCCCATAACACTTGTAAAGGTGTGGGGAAGGGGAAAGAATGCTCAGGGGAAAAAAACAGTGTGAACAAACACCTGGCCAAGAGTGAGCAGGGTTTGGTGAGCTCGAGGGGGTCGTCCTGGCAGCCTGGACTGGAGAGGAGGGTTGGTTGGAGCTGGGGAGTCAGGAAGAAGGGCGAGGGAGCAGGGGAGTGGGCCAGAGCATGGTGTGGGGGGGGGGTGCAGTGGTGGTGGTGGTAGTAGAGTGGAACAGGACATGATGGAAGTGACATTTTAGGCAGGTCAAGGTTGTCTTATATTAATGCATGTAAGAGGGGACCTGAGATGGTGAAGGAAGAGACAGGAGGTGTGTGGGAGGAATATGACTGAAAGGAGATGCTAAAGACTTGTGAAATAACTTGAAGGAGGAAATAATAAGACTTGGAGACAAAGGGCATAAGGAATGGGGTTGGAGTCGGGGTGCGGAGGAAGCAGAAAATTTTCTAGTTGAGGAAGTGGAATGTAGGAAGTGCCAGGCGGCAGGAAGCTAGATGACGTTCTCCATTTAAAAGCAGTATTTTTTTTAACATTTTTTATTGATTTATAATCATTTTACAATGTTGTGTCAAATTCCAGTGTTCAGCACAATTTTTCAGTCATTCATGGACATATACACACTCATTGTCACATTTTTTTCTCTGTGAGTTATCATAACATTTTGTGTATATTTCCCTGTGCTATACAGTGTAATCTTGTTTATCTATTCTACAATTTTGAAATCCCAGTCTATCCCTTCCCACCCTCCACCCCCCCGGCAACCACAAGTCTGTATTCTCTGTCTATGAGTCTATTTCTGTCCTGTATTTACACTAAAAGCAGTATTTTTTTTTAATTTTATTTTTTTTATTGAAGTGTAGTTCATTTACAGTGCTAGTTTCAGGTGTACAGCAAAGCGATTCAGTTATACATATACATACCTATATATGTTTTCAGATTCCTTTTCATTGTATGTTATTACAAGAAATTGAATAGAGTTGCCTGTTATTACAGTTGGTCCTTGTTGTTTATTTTATATATAGTAGTGTGTGTCTGTTTATCCCAAACTCCAAAGCAGCCTTTAACCTTACTGTTATGAATTCTCAGAATTGGAGAGCTGAGAAAGGACCCCAGAAGTCATTTAATCCACTCTCTTCATTTTGTCCATGTGGGCCAGGCCTGTTTGATGACAGCTTGTATATAGTCAACTCCTATTTTAACGTTCCCTCTAAATGCCGCAGTTCTAAACATCACAAACCCCACGGAAACTGATTGCTGTTTAGCCCATTACAGGGAGGAGTTCACTCCACCAGGAGATGGGGCCTGGGGCCTGGTGCTGCCCCCAGTGGTCCCCCACAGTGGACTGACAAACTAGGCAGTCACCAGGCCCATCACCTTTTCTGCCTCGAGGCTGAAAGCTGAAGGCCAAGCAGGATGGCCCCTGGAGGTCCCTGCAGCCTTGAGACCTGGGGCCCTGGCAGGCCTGGTCACCAGTGCCCGTGGCTCCACTACCCCATCTGTGTCCTCATACTTTCATGAGTGAACAATAGCTTCAACATCCTACCATCTATTTAAGAGATAAGGTTTCAGATTTGAACAGGAGAAACCCGACTACTTAAAATGACGGGAGAGCGCAAACATGGAATCAGATCTTTCACTCAGAGCTAAGACTAAGAAGGGTACAAAGGATGAGAAGAGAGGAGGCCACAGGCATCCGAGATAACAGGGGAACTAACCCCTGCTTGCCTGCTGCACGTGGCCTTTCAGCCCTTCTGTTCCCAGCTCAGAAGCTGAACCTGGAAAAGCGGGCAAAGCCAAGTCACCGCCTGGCAGATGGTGAAGGGCTCCAGGCCGAGGTGTCCTAATGAACCTGGCAGAGCCGGGGCCTGGAGCAAGGGGAGCGCCCTCCTCCGGCTCTGGGTTCTCCCCAGAGGGTTGCACAGCTCTCTCGTATTTTATTGTTGTCAACAGCATTATGCTCCAAAGGTGTCCGTGTGGTTGCAGGTATAGCAAACAATCACAAATAATTACTCACTGCTATTTTTCCTTCAGAACCTTCGTATCAGCCACACACTCATACTGAGCCCAGCCGATTGAATCCAACTGTAAAGGTAAAAATAAAACTGTCCCTACAAAACCACACTTCTCTGTAGAGTATCGCTATTATTTTCTTTGTGATTTCATGCCATAACTTATTTTTCCCAGGGCTAACTTAATTCTGTAAATTATTCACCACCACGTTCAACATAGGCTAGTCATCCACAGTTCAAGATCAAACTGTATTTTGTAATTTGCTCTATTTATGAAACAATTAATGAAACAGATTTTTGTTTCAATTTATTTGTTGAAATATGGAAAAAATTTTTCTGAAACTCGGGAAGTCAATTGTTTTAAAATTTTTAAATATTTCCCTGCTTGTTCAATGGATTTGCAAAGGTGCTAAATACAACTGACAGAGGGCCACAGTTTGCAAAACTCCAGAGACCACAGCCCTCTCCTCTGCTGTTCACACATATCCTCTCCTGCCTGCAGGTGAAAATGCAAGGAATCTGTTTTAAAATTGTGCCATACTTATTTTTCCCAGGGCTAACTTAATTCTGTAAATTATTCACCACCGCGTTCAACATAGGCTAGTCATCCACAGTTCAAGATCAAACTGTATTTTGTAATTTGCTCTATTTATGAAACAATTAATGAAACAGATTTTTGTTTCAATTTATTTCAAAGTCATCTCCAGTTTTAACAGACTTTTTTTTTTCATAAGACTCAAGTAATACTCACCAGGAAGAAATGACAATTTTTTAAAGCCATCAAATTGTAAATAAAACTTACATTATCATATATTATATATAAATTATATATATATATTTCAAATTAATTTGCCATAATATGATATTAATTTAATATAACTTCTGTTTCTTTTTGCAACTAAAAATTACATTTTAATAGCATCTATTTCAGTAAGGGAGGACTAGTATTTTAATTGTAAGTTTTTAAAAAGAAACCTTATGAAAAGATTCTGAGTTTTTAAAACATTAAATGTTTACCTAGAATCATTTGCAATTATCATAACTCAAACACTGCCTTTCTAATATTTGTGCTGGATGCTTAAGAATGAAATGGAAATCAATAACAAAGCATAGTAAGTTCAGATGATTAATACATTCACTATGTTGTTACATCTTCTGGAAAAGGAAGGAGTGCAAATTAATATGGAACTGTGTGAGAATAATATAAAAATCCTTCTTAATAAACCACAGATTTTAAGAAGCAGAATCTGCAACCTGAACAATAAATTTTCTCTATTTAAATAAGATGAGAACATTTTCATTTTTACTTGACAACTTTTTTACTTGGTTAATTGTTACTTTACATTGTTAGAATTTATAACCAGAAGGCAAAAAATCAAAGAAACAGAAAATTACATTAAACCTATTTACCAACAAGCTAATAAATGATAGTGCATTGTTTATTTGTGTGTTTTAAGGCTTAAGAAAAGAAAAAGATTCATTACCTGGAGCAAGCAGAAAATCTGTTTTCACTGATTAGCTCAAATGGCAGAGAATTTTTAGATCACGTTTCATCTTCATTGCCTGCCCACGTGAAATGACAAGTAGCAGGATTTGCCCTTATTTTTCATTGCTATGCAATGAAAATGGGAGCACGCATTTCAGAACCAAACTGTTGCATGATTGAGCTATAGCTAAATGCTGTTGGCCTCAGTGGTCCCCAGCCCACTCAGCTCTTCTGCAGTCACAGAGCCCCTCCCTCCGGTGGGTCCAGCAGCCTCCTGACTCTCTCCCCCAAACAAGATGCAGATCCATCATCTCCTGGGGAGGCTGCTTGGGTCAGGCATGTGCACAGCTTTTGGAGTCAGACTTCAGCTCATCCTGCTCTGCCATCAGCCACCTGGGTGATTATATTTCCCTGAACCTCAATGCCATTCTATAAGCCAGGGCTTAAGTAGGACTGACCTTTCATCTGCAGAGGCTGGAGGACTGCATGAGATAACAGAAGTAAACATAAGCTTGCCACGTGCTTAATGGATACAAAACAAAATGCCATTTTATGTAGGCTTCTAGGCTTCAAGTGGATTTCACTTGGCTCCTGTGATCTTACACAATTCGCATGTCTTCTCTGAACCTCAGTGTTTTCATCTGTAAAATGAGCCCATAAGGCTCAATCAAGACAGGGAATTGAAAATGCTTTGTAAATGGTAAAGCATTAAATAATGTTACAAACGTACCCTTCCACACCCATTTTTCTTGCTTTATCTTGGTGAGCAAGGAAATACTACATTCCCACAAACGAGGAAATTGAGGCTCAACTATGTTAAGGTAAAGTCAAACAGCTAGGATGCAGCCCAAATATTATAATTATAATGCTATCCTTAAATGTTGTACTCAAATGCTACAATATTAATATTATATTCAAATACTAATACTCAAATGTTGTACGATTGGTACCATACTCAAATAATATGCTACAGTACCAATAGTCACATATTATAATGCCATACTCAATATTATACTCAAATACTAATACTCACATATTACGATACTGTCTTTTGAGCTTTCTCATAGTTATCTTTTTGTTTTGTGATTTGCCGTTTATTTCCAAGTTCTGTCTCCAGGAATGGGTGTTCAGGAACTGAAGTTCCTCACAGTAAGGGAAAGCTGAGCTCAGTGACTGGGCACTAAATGCTTTAGGTGGACCAGCTCATGTCTGTGTTCTGCTGTCATTGATCTAAGGCAGGACAGTTTTTACCTCCTCTCTCAAGACCTCCCCCATCACTCCAGGCTACACAGTCTCTCCATTTCTTCATCTCCTGGGATGCATAGAATCAACACTACCAGGTTACACAACACTACAGAAAAGGACCAGGGATGCAGGGTCAGGCATCAGATGTGGATAAACCATCCACCCTCGTGGAGGGACGCATTTCCAGAAAACAGCTGAAACTTGGGTTCTTGGTTTTTGAGAGCTCATTGACTATAGACTCCTATAAACACGTTTATTCATAAGGGTAGTTTAAGCTTAAGTTGGTTCCTCTACATGCTATAGTCACCCCCCGCCTAGCTACTTTGGGGGAACTTGCATTCTTATAAAAATGGTCTTAATACTGTATAAAAGCTCACTTATTGACAAGTGGAGAAGCCGTCACACACAAGAGGACTTATTTTCCATAAGGGAAGACATGAAAAATGTTCAGGCTTCACCAGCACTCAAACAATGGAAGTGGCAGCAACTTATATAACCAGCCAACATGTTCCTAATGTGAAAGCTTGCTGTGTCCATGAGGCTTTGGCAAAATGCGATCTCCACTCATAGCCAGTTACAATGTAAATTGGTTCAGGTCATTTGAAAATCAGGTGGCAATTTGGATCTACGATCTAATAAAAATGAGTAAAAATGTTCCTGTTCTTTTTGATCCAGTCATCAGACTCCCTGGAATCTCTCTGAGGCAAAGAATTCAACAGAAGTTGAACACTGTGTGTCTGAATATGTTCACTATCATCTTTATTGTTAGGACCGAACATTTGGTAACAAGCTAATAATAACTACCACTTGCGTGGGCTTGGCAGCCCAGGAACAGCCTCCATGCACAGGGTCTCCTTTGATCTTACAGTGGCCCTGGGACGTAGATGCTGTTCCCTCCCTTCACAGATGAAGAAACTCGTTTTCAGAGTGTTTAATGTACACAGATCACGCTGCTGGAAAGAGGCAGACCGGGGCTGAAGTCCTCTCGCCTATAGGATTACATCCTTTTTATGTCCAGCAGTAGGGTAAAGGTTAACTATATGAACTTGATGAAATAATTATCTAGGCACTAAAATGATCATTATGAAAGCAACATGGCAGTATTAAACAATACTGGCCTGAAAATAACCAAAATACAAAAATCCCATCTTTGCCACGACTATTGCATAGAATTAGACAGCCACAGCCAGTGAGGACTTAGAAGAGGAAGGAAGAGATGAAAATCACTGAGAGGTTCCCTTTTATTTTAGGGCCACTGTGTTCATAGTTTCATATTGCTCAGAACCATCTGGCACCCTTAACTCTTTCATGGCATCATAATTTTCATAGGAAAAATAATAGATGTAGAAAATGACTCCACTGGGTTGTACTGCCTTTGAGAACTCTGAATATAAAGGTGCCTGGAAATCAAAATCAGGCTTTTCATGGAATTATGGATCCCGAGAGTAACAAAGGCCTGTGAAGGATGGGCCAGTGCTGGTCACAGGGGCAGTCGCGAGTCCCCTGGACTGGCTGTTTCATCTCAATGACACTTATGAAGGGAATCTTGTGTGGCACAAGGGGAGGCGGGGACTCGTTGTAAAGCTGACAAAAGAGGGCTGGTCTCGTCAAATGGAATCAGGCTCTGGGAGGCTGGGGGAGCCTCCATTGTCCTCAGCTCCAGCGATTAAATGCCGGATTAAAGAGGAAACATTCCTTCCCCCGGCCCCCAGCCCCCAACCTCGGCTCATCGGGCCCATTCACAAGGCTCCAACCAAAAAATATTGACGAGGGGTGCCTTCTATTCATCTCCCTCACAGCTGACACTGCCACCCAGACAAAGGGGCTTCAGGAGGTTAATTAAAACCAGGTAATAGAAGGAATAGAGGACCAACACTTCAAAAAATGCCACAGCGGCTCCGGGACAGGGGAAAAGACATATGGTGTGAAAGCTCCTCCTGGACACGGCTCCACTCTCACGCGGTGTCTGTAGCCGGTACTCGGTGATTTTCTCGTGCTGATGCACGTGAGGAACCACTTTCTCCCCGTTTTTCACCCTTCTCCTGACCAAGCACGCTGTGTCTTACTCTAGCACGTTTCCCACCTTTTCCAGACAAGGCATGTTGCGTCCGGCAGCGTCCTCTGCTGCCTCCTTATCAAACTGACATTTGATGACGTTTGCTACTTAGTTCAGTTCTCCCTTATTACCCTGGCCATCCACACAGGATCTGCCAGGATGCCATCAGACCAAGCGAGTATCTTGGGCTAAGCTTGATATTCCCTCAGTCTGCGTTCCAGGTCTCAGTAGGTGGGACAGAAATATTGAAAGATCAGGGAGATTTATGGAAGTACTGCCTGGACTAAAGGGATATAAACATTAGCTCCATTGCCTAGGCCTAAATATTCATTTGCTTTTTTAAAGGAAAATGTATTCTATAGTGCCTTCCAAATAGGAGGTACTCAGTAAGCACATGTTATAGGCTGAATCAATGAGTGACTTAGGGAATCAAAGCATAAACTCTGAGGCCACATTCCCTGGACTTTGTCACTTACTACTTGTGCAACATCAAACAAGTCACTTAAGCTCAGTTTCCTCATCTGAAAAACAAAGATAATGATGATGATGTTGACAGTACTTTCATGACAGGGCTGCTCTGAAGATTGAAAGTATTAATGTATGCAAAGCTGTTAGATTAGCATCTGTCACAGAATACATGAGATATAAGGGTGAACTACTACTACTACTACTACTACTACTACTACTACTACTACTACTACTACTACTATTATTATTATTATTATTATTATTATTATTATTATTATTATTATTATTATTATTATTTGCTTCCAGCAAATACATTCTAGAGGTATAGTAACAGCATCCCCCTTCCTACAGTGCCAAAGAGAATAGAAACATCAGTACAGAGAGGGACAATACTATTTCTTTATATTGTATTCTTAAGTACAATTCTAAAAAAAAATTAGCATATAGAATTAAGCAGTTTGTAAAAATGCAAAAATCATAGGAATGCAAGGATAGTTTGACATTATGAAATTTGATATCAAAATTCACTGTATTAATAGGTTATAGGGCAAAACCCCCATAATTTTGTTTTTGGTGGCCAAAAGAGTTTTTAATCAAAATTTAACAGCTATTTTTTATTAGGCTATTAGGAATAGATCAGGGACATAATAAGTTCATATACACATATTAGTTAAAAGTATCATGATGCTTAAGGGCAAAATGCTAAAAGATTTTCCCATTATCAAAGACAATATTGACCACTTATGGAAACTAATATTTAATATTATTCTAAAAGTACTAGCCAATGCAATAAGAAAAGAGAAGACAAGAGAAACAAACAAACAAAACCTATAAATATGAGGAAGGAATTATTTGCAGATTATATATTTCTAAAATTCATAAAAATCAATTGAAAAGCTGTTAGAAACAGGATGACTAAGTAAAGTTACAAAATTAGTTATATAAAAATTAATAGGTTTTCTACAAGTAAAGATGAGCAAGATGAAATTGATCACTTCCAAGTGTGACAGGCTAAATTATTTTTGTTTCAGCAAACTAGGCTTCATTCTGCCTCTGAGCAGTGGGCTGTGACAGGATGAATTTCTACTGGATAAACTAAAGTGGTGGCTTGGACAACAAGGCAATTCTTCATCAAGAGACACTTTTTTGTTGCTTCTGATTACCTGCTGGCAGGAACTAAGTTTGTCTGTTATATATGTACCATGTGTGTCAAATCAGAGTCTTTGAAGTTGTTCAAATAAAAAGGATTAGTCATAGTTCTAGGGAGATATAAAGACTAAGCCAAAAGAAGCAGAGTTCATATGGCTTCATGCATCTGTTAACCTGGCTTCAACACATTTCCTTGTTGTAGTATGGGTATTTTATGCACTGTTTGCCTTAAAATGGCCACAGATTTAATCAGTTCTTTATGGTACTAGACCTCTTGTATCCACAGAGAAAGAAGATGTTCCATCAGTGCCTTAATAGCACAACTAATACAGAGTGGCAGTACAATCCAGTCAGAAAGCTATTTCTCAGACCATTACATTTATATATAAATATCATATATTGCTTTTAAGCTTATTTTCTGATCTCCTGCCATCAAACACGACTTACTGTTTTGTTATGATAAACTCTATATGAGAGTTTATTTTTTTTCCTCTAAAATGGGTTTTAAGAGCTGAGGCTATTTTAACAATATTTTTGAAGTTATGTGATTTAATTCTTATTTACTCGATGCTGTCAAATATACATTTCAAAGATGTGTTATCATTTTCAAATGCTAACTAGTTAAGGAACATAAAACTTGGTAAGTGACATAAAACTTCATTCATAAATCCCACACACATTTCATCCATAGTATCAGAGCACTCCTGTGTATAACATATATGCTGAAAAAAACAGATGTGCTTGTATGTTTGCAGAAATTTTTTACTTAAAAATGCTAATCATTTAAAAAAGACCTAAAGATTTATTTTAAAAATCAGCTTGAATCAGAATTCTGATTATTTATTATTATTTTGACAGTAAATACTTGATATATATGTCACCACATAAACAAAGAGAAGTGAGATGTTACTGTAAATTTTCATTTCTTTCTTTTATCATAGGATCCATATATACACAAAATTGATTCCTTGAAATAGCAGTCTCCTTTAGTACAACTAGAAGTGTTTGATTTACAAAAATTAAAAATACACATGTGTTTCAGAGCCCATCCAATAATTTTTTTGAGTAAAATTTTTCTGGCAGATACATCTTTGCTTCCCTAATTGCTACCTCCTCCTCTATTGAATTTGTAATCAACTTTGATATATATTATAAAATAAAAATATATAGCAAAATTATTAAACATTTCTATATGTTTAATTTTGAATTTCTTCCTTTCATTCATTTAACAAATATGTCCTGAAAACCTACTATGTGCCAAGTATATGTGTGCTGGGTTATAGCAGTGAACACAATTCCTGTCCTCATGGAGTTTATTCTGATTCTGGTGGAGATAAGAAACTGATGACTTTAAAAAATGTTAAAGTCTATCAGATGCTGAGTTTCTCAGAAAAGAAAAGGAAAGAAAAGGAAAGATGGCTCAGGTCAATACTTGTATCTTGCTAATCTGAATCCTTCTTGGAAGTTGGCAAGGTGCTTATCCCTCAATTATCAACCGCTTGGGCATCCTGTGATGATCGTGGTACCACTCTAACTGCAGTGCACAAACAGAAAAAAATCCTTTTCCGACAGTCATTCCCACTTGATGAGTCATTTGATGGGAGCAATGGGCTGTTGGAATTTGCTGAGAGTTTCACACCAGGCACAATTCTGGGTTTACTTTGAGGTCAGAGAAGCCCACCTTCAAATCTCACCTCCTACCATGACATTAGACCAGTTACTTGATTTCTCTGAACCCAATTTTTCACCTGGTAAATGGGTATACTAACCCTTCCTCAAAGGACTGTCATTCCGATTAATGAAACAGTGGGTGGAGAGAGTGTGGCAGGTGGGACTTACCTTACGCAAGGTCTCCTTCTAGTGGCAGAACCCAGATTAGAACCCACCTCACTCTGGGCCTGTCCTTCGTCTTGTCCCCTGTTTGCATTTCATAACCTCTGCTGGTTGCCATGTGACAAGTATCATTTATTCAGAAGACCTGATCCCTCTGCTGTGCTGTCGCGGACCCCACTGGGCCTCAGTTTCTCCTTGTGTAAGATGATGGACTTGGAAGAGATGGTCTTTAGGGTCTTTCTCAACCACGCACTTCTGTGACTCCAGGTAGGGCGACCAACCGTCCTGGTCTGCCTGGAACTGAGAGGCTTCCCTGGACATTAGTCTTCTAGTGCTGAAATCGGCAGAGTTCAGGCACACAGGGATGAATTCGCTCTAACTTCAGGCTTCTCTCTCCTTGGTTTCCACCATCGCCCTTCCTGATATTCCACTGCACACCTAGAATTGAACATAATCCAACCAAAGAATCCAAACGTAAAGTAAGCAAAGCAACCATGCCACAGCCATGCGGGCCCCCCACCTCTTCATCCATCCTTTCTTCTCCCTTAGCATTTTCCCATCTGAAAGCTGGTTAGCAAACCTTGTTAATCATCTTCTTCTGTGGTTTTAGTTCTGGTACCTAGTCGTCCTAAAGCGGCTGACCAGCAGTCTCAGGAGACTAAGGAACAGTCTGAGAGACTCTCTTAGCGAGGCCCCTGCCTCCAGTTACCTCGGTGGCAAGGAATCAGTATTTCCAGAATCCCAACACCTGGCCTCATCAGGAATGGTCCCTAGTGAGTGTAAAGGCAAGTTTCTTCTCCAGCGCCTGCTTTATTTTTATTCTCCTCATCACTTATTATCATTGTTACCAAAAGATAGTCACCGCTATGGGAACCAGAGCAGAAAGGGAGCACTCAGAACACGGTGTTTTGATTCTGCACGGAGGCTGCACACCTTTCTGCAGTTCCCTGGTGGGGACACTGGCTCTGCCAGCCCCAGCTGAGATATCACTTAACAGTGCGAGCCTTCAGGGGCAGGGTCTGCTCAACATGTTTACAAGATGTGTAGCTATTAGCAACATCTTACAGCTCACGCTAATTAATGGGGAGGAGAGCGGCTGAGGCAGCCAGGCTCTAAAGAGGGCCAAATTGCATCAGTGTTTGGGCTTCAAATTAATACCAAAAAATAACTCATCACAGGTGTGTTTTGAGTAGCATCTTCCCCTAGCAGGTTGGTTGTTTGCTACGCCTCAGTTACAGCAGATCCCACAGTGGCCAAAACGCCAGGGTTACGAGTCTATTAAGGTCATTTAAAGTGGTTAAGCCTATCTGTTATTTCAGCTGCGTGACAAAGACTCTCCATGTGCACCAACTCCCATGAATCCCACACCAGGAGCAACCTGATTATTAAGTCCTGCCCTGTCGTGGTTGGGGGCGTAGATTTGTGTGCTGTTCTGAGCCTCGTACTGGAGGGGGCACTCTCCCATCTAAGACACACACACCCCAGTTATTCCAGCAGGAACACAAAGTTTCCCTCACATCTATGATATCTCTCCATGCTGAATTTTCTTTATCAGGCCAGTAGATGAGTTTTAGTTCTTATTAAAATCACCCTTTTACTTTATTAGTAGCTTCTTTGGCAGACAATGACCTTAACAATAGTTTATTCAAATTCTGCTTCAAGTTATGAAAGTTTCATTTAATTAAGGGAAAAAACTTGGAAATTTGAGGTCACTAGCATTGCCACTCTCCTGGATTTTATTGTCCTGAGTACCTAGTTATTTATTGCTTTTTGCCCCCTTGGTGGGAAGGTGGTGGGTTTTACCATGTCCATTTTATGAAGGGTAAAGTAGCAGCCTTATGGTACTGCATCATCCTACCAGAATTTAAAAAATAAATAAATCAAGATAAAAACCAGTATCTCTCAACTTCCAGCATAAGAGGCTGGTATTTGTGAGATATTCACACCAGGGCGAAGTTACAGGGACATTTTGGCTCATTCTCAGCGTCACAGAGGAGATTTCAATATCCACTGGGAAACTGATCAGGCACCACCTAAGATCCCTTTGAGAACACATAACATACCAGCAACAGTGGTCACGCTGGCAGAAGGGAGAAGGCTGGTCAGAGGGGATGGTCAGTTGATAAGATTTTCACTTTGTATCCTCTACAGTATATTTTTTTAAAAAACAACATGTCTTATTTTTTTCAATAATGTATTTTTTAAAAGATCTTTTATTTTCAGGCTGTGATTCAGAGACTTCCTACTTGCTTGATTGTGTTTGCCTCCATTCTCTGTCTATTTATTGAGACATAATTGACATACAGCTCTGCATACATTTAAGACGTACGACAGAATGACTTGACATACCCTATGGCAATCTTAATGTAACCCCTGCATCCAGGTTGGTCAAGCCTTCTTATTCTGGGGGTGCTATGAGGTTAGGGTGGGAAAAAAAGTTGCAAATGGGAAAAGAGGAAGATGGCTTTGACACCATCCTATGCCAAGCTCACAGGGGCTCTGGGAGGATTGCTGCTTGCTAATTACACTTTGGTGAGTGCTCATGGTCCTTGGAGGAAAGACCAGCCACATAAATGCAAAATAACAACCAAACATTGCTTCTAATATTACCTAATGACTTTTTCTCTTGAAATTCAGTCTTGGCCTAGTCTTACCTTTCAGTGGCACATAAACTATCTCTTCTAAGCTCCAAGGGTTCTACAGGACCCACCAGAGGCTGATGGAGCTGCCCTGAGGCTGGCTGCTTCACAAAACACTGTCATCTCTCTGTCTTGATCATTAGAGAAACCTTCTCCCTTTCAGCAAGTCTTTTAACTGCATGTAATTATTCCTATCTTGATTCTAAAACCTACCCCCCAGTCTGCTTTCCTAAAAGAGAGGGCAAAAAATAGGTTTCTGAGAGCTCAGCATCCATTCAAGTGGCAGGGCTGAGAACAGACATCTTTCCTTCCAGGATTGCTGCCACTGTGATGGAAGAACAGGAAAAGATGGACAGTTGATTTCCCCCTTCTAACCTGATTCCGTCTACTCGCCTTCATATCTCACATCCTGGCTGCGCTTCCGTTAACAGCAAGCCTGCAATTAGAAGCAACCACTTTTATGAGACATTGTTTTGCAAAAGCAAATACCCTCAATGCGTTGATTTACAAGGTTTCAGGGGAGCCACGATGGGGCGACTTGTGCAATGCCAGGCTAACTACTTTTGAAAGAGGACCATATGTTGCCTTTACAACATCTCTTTGGTGTTTAATTTGATGAAACAATGTGCCATAATCAGCCGTGAGGACAGCAGCAGTGGTTGATGGAGAGGGACTCACGTGGTACAGCTCTGATTTCAATATCACCACGCTAATCCCATTATTCGCTTGAGTTGGCTTGTTTTGGGCTACCTTAAAAAAAGTTATTTCTTTAATGATTCAATCGCCTTGAGGTCCGGAAGATTTAATGTATCATAAAACTCAGTAAATAACCAGCCTGGCAACCCCTCCTTCTGGGTGGTGTTCTGGTGTCTGGGGGATCCTAGTGGAAAGCTTCAGCCTTCATTTACACACCATTCAACCGAAGACTCAAAGGATAAGTTGGGAGCATAGAGAGGAGTGCATTCTAAGCTAGCGTTCCTTAAACTTTAATGTGCATATGAATCATCAGGGTCTTATTAAAACAGATTCTGATTCAGCAGGTGGAATGGAGCCTAAGATTCTGCATTCTTAACAAGGTCATGTTGATCCTGCTGGTCTAAGGAACCTCACTTAGAAGAGCAGGGCACTAGACGATCTTGAGAATATCCAATATCACCCCCACCATATAGGTGAAGAAATGATGCACAGCCCAGTTGAATAACCAAGGTGCAGCCACTTGGAAAACCATAAGGAGGTTCCTCAAAAAACTAAAAATAGAGCTACCATTTGGTCCAGCAATTCCACTCCTTGATATGTATCTGAAAAAAACAAAAACACTAATTGGAAAAGATTCATGCACCCTAACATTCACAGCAGCACTTTTTACAATGGCTAAGACATGGAAGCAATCCAAGTGCCCATCAGCAGATGATTGGATAAGAAGATGTGGTATACATACACAGTGAAATATTACTCAGCCATAAAAAAGAATAAAATTTTGCCATTTGCAGCAATGTGGATGGACCTAGAAAATTTTTTGATGTTGTATGTATATATTTTTATTGAAGTATAGTCAGTTTACAATGTTGTGTCAATTTCTAGCATACAAAGTAATGCTTCAGTCAAACATGAACATACATATATTCATTTTCATATTCTTTTTCACCATAAGTTACTACAGGATATTGAATATAGTTCCCTGTGCTATGCAGTATAAATTTGTTTGTTGTTTATTGTTTATCTATTTTATATATATACATTAGCCAGTATCCACAAGTCTCAAACTCCCAATTTATCCCTTCCCACACCCTTCCCCCTCTGCTAACCATAAGTTTGTTTTCAGTGTCTGTGAATCTGTTTCTATTTTTTAGTAAGTTCGTTTGTCTTTTTTAGATTCCACGTATAAGTGATATCATATGGTATTTTTCTTTCTTTCTGGCTTACTTCACTAAGAATGATGATCTCCAGGTCCATCCAGGTTGCTGCAAATAGCATTATTTTACCTTATTTTTATGGCTGAGTAGTATTCCACTGTAAATATACCACAACTTCTCTATCTAGTCATCTGTCGATGGATATTTAGGTGGCTTTCATGTCTTGGCTATGAATATTGGGGTGCAAGTATCTTTTTGAATCAAGGTTTCCTTTGGATATATGCTCAAGAGTGGGATTGCTGGATCATATGGTAAGCCTATTTTTAGTCTTTTGAGGAATCTCCATACTGTTTTCCATAACAGCTGCACCAAATTGCATTCTCAGAGAATATTATGCTTAGTGAAATAAGTCAGATAAAGACAAATACTGTATGATATCACTTATATGTGGAAACTAAAAAATAATACAAATGAATGCAAAACAGACTCAAACTCACAGACATAGAAAACAAACTTGTGGAAGTAGGGAGGGGCAAATTAGGAGTATGGGATTAAGAGATACAAACCACTATGTATAAAATAAATAAGCAATAAGGATATACTATATAGCACAAGGAATTGTCATTATCTTGTAATAACCTACAATGGAGTATAATCTGCAAAAATACTGAATTACTATGCTGTAAACCTGAGATTAATAAAATACTGTAAATCAACTATATGTCATATATATATATATATATATATATAAAAGTTAATTTTTAAAAGTCTATACAAATAGAAAAAAAATAATCAAGGTCACCCAGCTTTTAAGGAACTGAAATAAAATTTGAAGCCTTATCTTCTGACTGCACAGCCTATTTATTTTGTATTTTTGTTTTCAACCTCTACACTACATTCCTTCTCAAGTGGGATTTAATATCCAGGCCCCGTCTTTAGTTAAAGAGTGGTGGCTGTCGTTTACATCTTCCATGAGCTGGTACTGGGTGAAATGATGAAATTTATCTCGAGTGATTAACCTTTCTGTTTCTGTATCCCTTTCTCTAAAAGATAATCTCTGCCAAACTGGAGTGCTGATATATTTGAATTTTAGAAAGAATCTGTTGAATCAAGGTGATATGTGGTCCAAGCAACTGAGCGGCTGATACCCTAACCTGAGCCCTGAGTGGCAGCTGTTTCAGCTTCTGTCCTGTCACATTGAATTGGTGCTTGTGATGAATCTGGTCCCCAGGAGGGGAATGGCAAAGGAGAAAACAAAAATCTTTCAAGGTTTTTAGGGGAACTTAGGGCATCTTAGAAAACCTGGATAAAGTAAAGCAAATACATTTCTCATAAACCTCGTTTTAATTGCCATTCCTGTTTGCCATTCATTTGACCCTTGGGTCATGGTTTAGGTACAGTTTTCTCAGATCAATACATTTTTTTATGTGAAAAATGTATTTTGGATGTTAACATTTTTAAAAGATGCTAAAAAGTGAATAGATTTGTTTTGTTTTGTTTGACTTTACAAGGAACAAAACAATAACCACCACCTTAGCATTTAACTGCTAAAAAAGTAGACACTGTAATTAACTCCTAAAAATAGCTCTCACAGAGCCATAAACACACCTAAAAGGCAAAATGTGGCCAAACAATATCAATTCAGAAAACTCACTAAACTCACACAAATGTCCCATTTTTTTTACAAATAATATTAGAATTATGTACCCAAAAGATAAACCAGTTTACAGCATTTATAGCATTTCCTTTAAAATAAAGGAATAAAGACATTATTATTAGACTAGGGGGTCAGGCAGTCTGAATTTTAAACTAATGTGAATTTGAACCTTGGTTTCCTCATCTGTGAAACGAGGGAGGCAGACATCCAGGACTGACATTTGATGAATTAGGTCTCACCTGGGGTGCAGCGCAAGAGTGGCATTTACCAACTGGGTTAGCTTATTAAGCTACATCCAAGACCCCGTGCTTTCCATTGGGTCTTCTGGATGCCTCACAAGACACTAGTACTTTTCTGCTTTAGCTGGTTGAGATTTCTCAGAAACCTCATAAGGGTAGATACAGATAAAGATATAGATACTGATTATATATATATATTTATATATATATATATAGCGAGAGAGAGAGAGACTGCTGGACCAGGCGACCAGCCGCAGTGTAACACACAAACTACTCATCACAAAAACAATATGAAATACTATATTGCAGGGGCAGAGAAGCTCTTAGAAGGGTCATTTTGCCACCCAAGAATACAATACATACAGGTCAATGGCATTTCCTTCCGCAGAGACCTGCGTACAATGGCCTTCCCCTTCCCCACTGCTAATTCTGCAGCTTTCTTTAGCCTCTTCTCCTTTTTAAAGCAGGAAGGCTTTGTATCTTAGCCTATCACTTGCTATTAAAAATACTTCCGCCAGCAACTTTCGTTTCTCCTCACTACTAAGGCAATAAACAGCCCTAAATATTTATTCATTTTTTTTTTCTTCAGTCTTTGCATGGAACTTGGATCAGCTTTGGTCTTACTCATCCCTGGGTTCTTTTCAATCGTGGTGGATTGTAAGGAGAGCCTACCCCAAACAGATGACACGTGACCAAAGCCCCTGCATTTTGCAATAGCTTTCCATGGTAAAGGAGTCATTCCACTGCAAAATTCATCGGGAAATGCCATTTCTCTAAGCACATTTCTCTAAAAATAATATTTCACCAAACATATGCATTTCCTTAGCTCGAAGTTCTTCACAAGTCATGGCCTCTGTCTTTAACATGCTCTAAAATGTCATGACGAAGTAGAAAAAAATATTAGGTTTGATGGAAAAGGAATGGGTGTTATAGGGAAGCACTGGCAAAATTCTGGGAGGAGCAGAGAGAGCTAGAAACAGAAAGAGACCGCCCAAGGCTGGTCATTGTGCAGCCTTAGTGTAGAGTTCCTTGTTGTTGAGTTGTTTGAAACTTTCTCTCCTACTCCTGTTCCCAGTTTAAATGACCAATTTTGACACCAGAGCTCATGTGTGCAATATACTCCATACTCAGGCAACGTCATGAAAAACGATCCAACAGTATCAGGGATGAAGGCTGTCCCGCTTACTCATTAGCAGTCTAATGTTTTTACTTTATTCAGATTCCCAACAGCCAAATGTCATTGACTCTGCATATTTATGAATTAAGATTATACTTATTGTTTGGAACTCAATGCTGCAAACTAATAGTACAGGATTTCAGACACTGATAAGAGAAAAAGTTTTAAGAGATGATTGAATTAACTCATAAATGCTGCTTGCAAAATTGCCAAGAGATCTGATTTTTAAAAATTGTCTTTGGAGTACACGGAAACGTAATGATGAACTGACTAAAATATGAGACTCTTCCTAGTATTAGAAAGGGTTTGGCCTCCCTGGGGCTCAAGAAGGAAAAAGTTCTTACGTCAAAGATGGTAGATTGAGCTTGAATTTGAAAAAACTCTTAGTCTGTTACCTTCATTTGTTTGTTTCTCCTATAGTGATAGAAATATATGATATTACTTTTTGTCTGCTGTTCCGCTGCAGTTATAATAAACCAAAGGGTTATATTTGCCCAGACAAAAAATTATAACCAAACTGGTAACAAATTACATGGTAAAAATACATTCACGTTATTTCCTATAAAGCATTCTCCCTCCATAAATTAGTTTAATTTATTCTCAAAACACTTGAAACTGCCATAGAAAAATAAAATGGGTTTTATCTAATTTACACATAATTGCCTTTGAAAAAGTTTCAGAAATCTAAATGACGCGTTTTAAAAGACCAATGCAATTAAAAGGAAGGGAGGCATTGTAACCAGTTTTCAGTAACAGGTACTAAAATGAAAAGAAATGAAAGTTTTGATCTCTCCCCACCCCATCTTTTAAAATCACACATCTTAAATTAATTCCATTAGATTTTCAGCTGCTTTCAGAGAAGCAGGGTGCCCGAGCAGAACAAAATGTTTCCTGCCAAACAATGGTCCTGCTTAATTTGATGCCTTAAGCGAAAACCCAACAATATTCCATGAGACCATTACACACTATTTTATCCTTTTCTTTTCTTTTTTTTTTTAAATGTTTCACTTGCAGGAGCTGGGAGGGGAGGGGAAAAGGCTAAAACAAACTAATTTTTGGTCATTTTATTCCTTTTGCAAACAGTTTGAAGACTAACCAATTTGTACTTACAAATCTGGGGCATTAGCAGGCGGGGACCCTAAATCCGCATGCATACAAGCAGTAACTGTTTGTATGCCAAGCTGTTTGTAAGCCTGATTTGACAGGAGAGAGCTATTCATTCTTTTGTCAACTGTCAGTCCAAAAACGTTAACCTGCCCGGGTCCCGGGGTATGGGAGCGCTAAATCTTCCATCCTACAACTGTATAATGAACAGACTGTTTCATTAGTGAGACAATTCACTCGACAAATCCAGCCCAAACAACTTATTTCACAATTTGTGAGCAGAATTAAATTTAGGGGGAGCCGCGAGAGAGGGGCGGGAGGGGAGAAGGGGGAGTAGGTGAGCAGCACACAATGTCCCGAGGGATCTCTGTGTTGGGACAAGTGTTGCAGGCAATTTGGCCAGCAGTTGGGGGCTGAGGCTCGTGAGGCCGCAGCATGCAGATCAGAGGATTAGGGGGGCCAAAGCATTAGGTCAAGTGTCTCGAGGGGGGCTGATAAACACCCCAAACCTGACAACAGATTTTCCTTTCTGCCTGCACCACTTGTTAAGTGTCAGAGCAAATCTTTTGAATGGCAGTTGAGTTTACTTAGAGGCCTCTTTCTTTAAGAAGACACTCTATCCATTTTCTGAAGCCCATTCCAGGCTGCCTCGGGAATAAATTTGCCCCGCATCTCGCACACAAAAAAACGTCTTTTTCCTCCACATCTTGACTATGAGCCTTTGTCTCAAGGTGTGTGAACCAGAACAAAAATCCACATCGAGAGCCCCTAAGGTTTCAGAGCCTCTGGATTTAGCTTTAATACAGATTAAACACTTTGAAGATTACACAATCAAATACTTTTTTGGGGGGTGGGGTGGGGAGTGGTGGGTCTCACCAAAAAACTCATTTTTAACATTAGCAATGAATGGATTCAGCTAAATGGGAAAATTTTAAGCAGCGAATGGCCTTAGAATAACTTGATCTTAATAATATCCTATAGATACATTGCTATTAATTCAAACCAAATAGGTAGCCAGCATGCTCAATTTCTTATGTTTTCAGAATCCCCAATGGGAGAAGCCATGCTTATTGTATTAAGTTGTATCTCTGTGTTAACTCAAAGTGCATGATAGGAAATCTGTGTTGTAACATCAAATATTTTCTAACTAGGTTTGAGCAGAGATACTTTCCACTTTGAGATGTTCTAAAACGTTTAAATAGGCTCAAGTGTTTGAAGATTCTTTGTTGCAGCTTGGTTTTACTTTATGGTTTTCTCTTTTATTTCTTTTGGCAGTTAAGTTTTAAAAGGATCAAATAGGAACGCCCTCTGAAAATGACAATGTCATTTTCCCAGACATTTGAATTGGAACTCCTTGGGGCAATAATTTTGAAGATATTTTTCTTTTAAAGAAGTATTTTGGCTCTATCTTTGTGATCCCTTTTTTGAATTTAGGTCATGGAAAATATGTCATTGAAGTATTGAAAATAGTTTAAAAAGTGAGGACTTTTAATTTCTGTTGCTAACTCCATCCACTCTATAAAGAGTCTTCAATCAGGCAAACTAGTAACCAGGTCCAAAATGCTTCTCATTTACCCCTAAATTTTTGCGCATTAGAGCTATTATACTTCTAATAGATAACTACTCACATCTTTAGTTTATGAGAATTTCAAAGCTAAATATAATAATTACAAGGATATTCTACAGTTACTGCTGAGTCCTGTTATATTTACAGTAAGAAAAAATCCTTTGATCTCTTTTTTTCACCCTCTTTTAGGAAAGAAAAATTTAGTATATCTCATAGTGCTGAATGCAACGACCATTCAGCACAGTTTGGAGCCTACCCATGGACCTTGATGATTTAGTACATCCTGTGGAACAATTTCTCCCCCACCTCCGAAGAAGGTAGCATTTCATGAGAAAATTAACTTGGGATTTGCTTTCCCTGCACACAGGCCCTAAGCTAATCGAGAAAATCCCAGTTAACCAGGTGGTTCCAGTGGCCCACTGAGTTCTCAGATGGCTAGAATTCTATGAATACTAATGGGAACGCGCAATCCCACGTAGACTTGCAGAGAATTCAATCTAATTGCCTCAAAATTCTGCTTCGTCACAGACCTTTCTCTGGCCATTAACTGCCTTGGCTCACTCTTTGCTTCCACACCACTGAAGACTTTCTGTCCACCCTCGAATCCATCCACACGGGCTCCCGGATCAGTATCCTGGGGTTTCCCAAGACTTCCCAAGAAGCTCCAGTGCCTATCCTTTCTGCCTCCTTCCAGGACCAGATGATGAAATCCACACCCACTCTTGTCGAATGTTCAAACAGCACAGGACAGAAAAAGGAATGAAGTAAACATTTTCCTAAATTCCCCTCCTAGAGAGATCCACTACCAATAGACTGGAGAACATTCTTCCAGATGTCTCGCTACCATTCATACATCCTGTTAAATAGAAATGACACTGTACCATACATGTCTTTTTATAAACTGCTTGTTTTTGCTTAACCATATGTCATGGAGATTTTTTTTCATATCACCAACTCTGTGCCTGTATATTTCTTTTTAAAGGCAGCATAAGAGTCCCTCATATAGATACTCCTTAATTGTCTAATTAGGCCCTTTTGTGGGACATTGAGAGTGTGTCCATTTCTTTCATATCATAAAGAATGCTGAAATGAGCATCTTTATACAAACAGTTTAGTGTAATTTTCTGGTTAGCTCTTAAAGACTTAAAAGAGAAATTACTGGGTGGAAGGACGTACCTGGTTTTATATGTGTCGTCAAGTTGTCTTCTGGGAGTTAATTATATAATACAAGTCTTGCCAGCTGACTTTTGGCTGGTGGAGCATGCTGTGGCTGGGACGCCATAGTTCCGTGTCCTGATCCAGCCTCTTGCAGCTCTCAGGCCTTGGAACTGTGGTTTGTACTGTATCCTTTCTAGGTTCTTTTTTTTTTTTTTCATTTTGCACATCTTTTTCTTAAACACAGTCAATTACAGTGTGTCGATTTCCACTGTACAGCAAAATGTCCCAGTCATGCACATACATGCATATATTTGTTTTCAAATCTTTCTAGGTTCTCATCAGAGTGATTCAAATTGCTGCTCTACTGCCTTCTACCTCTTTCTTTTTCTTATCTAAATAGCCTATGACAGTTTAGGGACCAGTTTCCTAGTGCTTACAAAAGTCTCTGGAATTGTTTGAATGAAGAGGTGATGGAAGAGAAAAATCAGAATTCTTGTACATCCCATGTTCTGTTACTTAGTTGACCTAAGGGTGATCTCTCCATTGCTTTCTTGGCTTTGTCACCTTCTTTTGTCATTTTTTGGTGAAAGTGGGAACCTTAGCACATAGAACCTCTTACTTCTAGTTATAGTGGAGAATCACTCTCTTTTTATTTTTAGTGGATATTTATTGAAATTGTAAAACTAACGTGGTCACATTCCATAAAGATTGAAAACCAGAAAAACAAAGCACATCACCATTTCTCCACATTGTGAAACTGTCGCTGAGAGGGTTACACAGTCTTTGCCCCATCAGAGGATTAGCTGCTCCCTTGTGGCTGGAATGAGGTATTTTCACTTTAAACCAAAGAATTACAGGGGTATATGAACTTTCAGAACACTGGCTTCTCAAAATACAAATGCATTTTCTTTATAAAATAAGATCAATGTTTTGGCTTTAAAGAATAGAGATGTCTGTTGGTGCAGTAAATATGAGATTTAGTTTAAAAAACAAAAATAAATAAATAAAAAAGGGAGACTTGTCTCAGTTTTTATGGTATCATTAAATACATAATGCGCCTTGTATAGACTGAAGTAACAGCCACAGATCTTGTGTCCTATTAGAATGCATTTCCGAATGTCTGGGATAATTTCCCATGATAGTACAGGAGGGATGAAAACAGCCAAGGTGGTGGTTGTGACATCAAGATTGGTTGGTCTTCTATGTGGTCTAGGACCTTCCATTCCTGTGTCTCATGAGCCCCAGCTTTGGTCCACTTCAATGCTGGGTGTGCCCTGGAGCGTTGCTTCTTTGATGTGTGTGCATGGATTCTTGCTTCTGTGTATTTTGACATCCTTCATTTCCAACAGCTGTGGGATAAACACTTGCAGGCAAGGAGTGGTTTCATCCTGCAAGCCACCAGGATGCTTGCCAAAAGTTTCATGTTTTCTCATCCTGCGTGGAAAGCCTTTAAAAATGCTTAGTTTTCTTTCCTCTGATTTCCAACAGTCTTGCCCGCTGTTTTAGGAGACGTGGCTGGTGAATCTGGGTGTCCTGTTGGAACACTGTTTTTTCATGGGATTTAATTTCTCATTAAAAAAAAATGAACGTATGTTCCTTTATTTTCTCTTTGTGATTAATAGCATTGACTCATATTTGTAACCCCTACACTCATCAAATTATGACTGGAGAGCTTTTGTTCAACATCTTTGATTCTAATCAAGTGGTTCCTGAGAACTGTTAAAATAGCAAGCTCTGAATGGAAAATAGAATCAGGAACTTAAATTATATTGAATTCCTGGAATGTGAACTCCATGAAGATGGACATTTTGTTTTTTGGTCCATTTTGTTCACTGCTATCCTTTGCAGTGCTGGGAACATACTAGGCATTCGGTAAATATCTGTAGAGTGAATGAATGAGGAATCCAACAAAAAAGAATTATATACTTTGAATAATTCAATGTAGTCACAATTCAAATCCCTTTTCTCACTCTCTCATTGATTTTTAAGTGCGTAAAAGCTCTGTGACTTTGTCAAGTCTTAAATTTGATGAATCTCAGCTTTCTCATCCATAAAATAAACACATGATAACCTCAAAAGTCCCTTCCAAGCCTAAACCTTTATCATGGCGTGTGATACACGTGTATCCATCTATCAATGATACTCTAACTGGTGCGCCTGCTACCAACCAGGACCGCTACAGAAAAGATAGTTTCAAGTGGGAATTTTCCCCAGATGGTTGGGGATGGAGTTACTGGAGAATAAATGCACCATCTCCAGGTAACACCTTTGAATGACAATATTAACTTGAACGTGTAGATTCCTTCCTTCCTTCTTCCCTTCCTTTCTTTAGTCTCAGGCTCTTAACTGATGGATACTCTCAATAAAATGAACTTGAAAATGACTCAAACAAAGCAATAAGGCATTTCCCCATTTTTCCATACTTAAAGTACAATACTTTCTTTGTGCTTTCAAACCTGGGAAAACAATATATAGTTTAAGTGGCGTAGAGTTCTGTTGGTCAGTGCCATTTTACTTGTTAGTATTAATGCATTGCCCTGAAAAATAAATTTTTAGACAATATACTGAATACAGTCATTTCATAAGTAGCTGAATATATTCTGGAATGAGTTTATTTTGCCTATTTTAAGACGACCTGAAGTGCTAGAGATTGTATTGCTTTTTACAGGTTGTTTTGTATTTTAATGGTTCTCACCTTCAAACATTTTCTATTTGCTTGGCTATTTCCATGTCATTATATTTTTCTCGACTAGTTCTTTCTTAATTCATTAAAGGAAAATAGTTGAGCAGTCAGCCTCTTGACCTCTTGATATAATTTCTTTATGGTTGCTTAATCCTATATATGAAAGATCCAGCCATTTGTCTGGTTACCTTTCTTAGTTATGTGTCTAGTTCCAATATATTAGCATGGTATTTCAGCACTGAAATGTTGGGGAGATTGTAAAGACCCATCCACATAAGACGAATGGATCCTTGAGAAGAAAAAGAGGACATAAGGAGGAAAATGCTAAGATTCTCTGTTAAAAAAAAAAATGGTAAAAATATCTTGTGGGCCCAACACAGATGTTTTACTTTAAAATTGAAGGATAATTTAATTTTTTGATGTTGGTTCTACTTAGTCATCTACTTTTGTATGGAGATTTTTAAAAAGGAATAGAGAAATAGGAAACTAAACATAGAAAGAGAGAAAGGAGGGAAGGAGGAGATGAGCTGGCTGTTGCTAAGGCGGGACCCCTTGCTTATCTGAGTGGAGGATGTTTCGGTGATGGAAGCTTTCCAATGACAGCAACTCGGAGGAGCCCCACCGTCCCTTCTTTCCTTCCAATCCTCTCCCAGTTTCACTTTCCTTCCTTCTTTCCAATTTTTTCCTCCCCTCTCAACTTCCTTTCTCCCTTCTTTCCCCAAATATTTCCCCACTCTTGCCTCTGGTGTGCCTGTAAGGTGTTACGTTAGTGACAACACAGACATGATACCTCATATGTGGAGCTGAGCCTCGTCTCGGGGAGGACAGAGACAGAGCAGCAAATCACATGATCTATTCTAACAAAGCCTGTGACAAAGGGGATGACAGCAGGACAAACTTAGTCTGAATGGGTCAGCAAAGAACTCGCTAAGAAAGTAAAATATGTACACTGAGACTTGAAGGATGAGCAGAAGTCATCCAAAAGTAAGGGGTGTGTTTGTGTGTGTGTGTGTGTGTATCTGTCTGTCTGAGGTGGGAGGGGAAGATGTTGTGTCCAGGCACAATGAGTAGCATGTGCAAAGGTCCTGAGACGAAAAAGGCTGAAAGTTAGAGGAGCCAAAACGTGGTCAGAGTGGCCAGTTGGATGGGGGCAGGGCTGGTAATGATACTGCAGTGAGGACCAGCATAGGCAGAGCCTTTTGGGCTGTGTCAGTTATTTCAGATGCTGTCTAGACCATCCACAGGAATCCACTGAAGAGTGCTGAGTAGGAGTTTAATGTGATTTGAGTCTTAAGGAGACCTGAATAGTTTTGAGATTTTTCTGATCACCCTTTATGGAATGGATGGCAGTTATCTGAGCTGACGAATGCCACGTGCACCCAACCAAAGTATAGCTGTAGAGCATAATGGTTGGAGCCAACGAGTCAGATTCGAATCCCAGCTGCTGGTCTTGGACAAGGGAATTAAATTTTCTGTGCTTCCATTTATTTATTTGTAAAAGGAGGGTGAGAACAGTATCAATCCAAGGGCTGTTGTGAAGATTAACAAAGTGTAATGCCTGGCATATGGTAAGTATTCAATAAGCATTAGTCATTAAGATGACCTATTCTCGAACTTTTCTCTTATAAGATACAGTCTGTCAATATGTAAAATTAAAAGACATTCAAAACACTTTCTAGGAAAAATAGCCCATGTAGAATCCTTCAATAAAACAAGTAAGTAAACAAACAAAAACATTGTGTTATCTTTCTAGTTGGAAAAATCTTTCCAAATATGAGGTTGCTCAGCACTGGGGACAATCGTGATGCCTGAGTCCTCCTCGAAGGTAGTGAACCAGCCCAGTCTTCCTACTTTAATGTATCCAGCAAATTTCAGAGTATCTCCAGTCTGCAAGTTACTGGTATTGGTTAAGGTGGTTTTGGTTGCAAGAGACAGAAGACTTCTACTCAATCAGCTTAAACCACGAAGCACTCTATGATTTTATGCAGTGACAGATCCAAAGGCAGGGTGGCCCCAGCTCTGATGCTGTCTTTCTGGATTCCTGTGGATCCACCCCTTTCTCATGATGGCTTAATCTTCAGACTGGTGTCAAGATGGTGGCTTTCACTTCCTATATCTCGTCCAGACAGACAACATCCCTCCTAAGCAGTGGGATAATCTTTTCCTGGTGTCTCCTTTTAAGAGCAAGGAAACCCTTCCCCAGTACTCCTCAGCAGAACCCCTCATGTCTCATTGACCACAAAATTCCCCCATGACTATGTTGGAACAAGTCATTGATGAGGAGAAGGGCGCCATCTTGATCAGCCTGGACTCCTTCTGGCCCACACCCGAGGGGCCCAGTCCCCTCTGAAGCACATGGACCAAGGGGTTAAGGGGAGACACATGAATCAAATCAGGATTATGTCAGGAATGGGGAAGGAAGAAGTGCCTGAGGGTTAGGTCTCCAGCAGTGCCTGTGACGTAACTATAGGGCAAAACATTGCCTTGAAAACCTCACACCCAGGGAGTGAGGTGGAGACACACACAGAGCCTGAACATTGATCAGGATGCAGTAGTTAATGAAACAGAGTTTTGATCAAAGGACATAGAAGTACGGGAGAAAACTGATTAATTCTTTCCCAGCTGGTCTCAGGGCTGGTGACAGTGTCCAGCTCATTGAAGAATAAGAGTCAGCTGAAACACAGCTTTCTTGGTAGAAAAAAAATGTTTTTAAATGTCTCTGAAACCAAAATTTTCCCCCCAATTTATTAAAAACATTTTTAAAATTGTGGTAAAATGCACATAATTTAAAATTTACCATCTTAACCATTTTTAAGTGCATAGTTCAGTAGTGTTGAGTCTACTCACATTTGTCTACAACTAATCTCCAGAACTTTGCTATTTTGCAAAACTGAAACTCTATATCCATTAAACACCGCCCCTCCTCCATTTCCTCCTCCCTCCAGCCCCTGGCGACCACCATTCTTCTTTCTGTTTCTATGAATTTGACTATTCTAGATACTTCATGTAAGTGGAATCAGACAATATGTGTTCTTTTGTGTCTGGCTTATTTCACTTAGCATAACGTCCTCAAGGCTCATTCATCTTGTAGCCTGTGTCAAAATTTCCTTCCTTTTTAAGGTTAACATTCCATTATATTTATATATCACATTCTGTTTATCAAGTCATCCATGGATGAACACTTGGGTTGCTTCCACGTCTCAGCTATTGTGAATAACACTGCTATAAACATGAGTGTATAAATATTTCCTCAAGACTCTGCTTTCAGTTCTTTTGGATATATACCCAGAAGGGGAATTGTCAAGCTTGGTCTTTGAATCTCCCACCAGAGATGTGTGTCCTTATTGTAAATATATTAGTCGAAGGTGGATGTATGATTTGTATTTTAGAGTCTTACTGCCCAGTAACACGGGAGATGGTTAGATATTTTAGCCCTCGCTCTACTTACTGAATCGGTATCTGCAAGTCTTAGGGAATCCCCGGGTGACTCAAATGCACATCAAGATTTGAGAAACCCTGCCCTTAGTATATATTGCTTCCCTTCCAGGAATTTACGATCTGGTATATTTCGCTGTTTCTACT
The DNA here is from genome assembly GCF_009834535.1 of Camelus ferus. Taxonomy (NCBI): domain Eukaryota; kingdom Metazoa; phylum Chordata; class Mammalia; order Artiodactyla; family Camelidae; genus Camelus; species Camelus ferus. The sequence goes on along the minus strand of NC_045696.1, from coordinate 10,826,203 downwards.
TTCATTCAAATATTTGCTCTTCTCTCCTCTTTGTGCTACATACAAATCATTTACTTTCAGAGACTTCATATTTAACACTGCAGCTGCAGAGTTTTGTTTTTTGTTTTTTTTTTCTTCTTCTTCTTTTTCCCATTGACTGTTTCATCTGCTGATAAAAGAGGCAGGAGTTCGATCGGCAGGAGTTAGTTCAGCAGGAATTAGAAAGGAAGACCCACGTAGAGGTGACTGCTAATTATGTCCCATCTTGAAGATTATTAGTTTAATACAGCAACAAAGAGAACAAACAAAAAAAGAGCATATTTTAGCTTTGGTTGAGAAGGGTAGGACCCAGGAAAACAGAAGTATGTGAAAAGAATTGCTAAGTGACTGATAAATAGGCTTAAGTTATTTAAACTGGCACTGAGCGCAGCTTAAACAGTATGTTTCGCATCATCTAAATTTCTAAATACCTGGAGTATATTTGTAAACATGGCAATCTAACATGTTATTGAACAGCACATTCATATTCAAATTAGCATAAATGAGGATTTAACAGCTGATTGCACAGTATGAATGATAGTACCTAATTGTCAAGTCGGAAAGTTGCGCAGATAACAGTGCTAATGCGATCGGCGCGCAGCCGCAGTGATATGACTTACAGTAGCAAATCCGCGCATTTTAAGCTGGCTGCCCAAGTCCCCGTACATAAAAGAACGAGTCTGGATTAGGGCAACGTGGGCCAAATGGGCAGTCAGAAGGGAAAAGAAGGGGGAGAAGGAGGAACCGGGAGCTAGGTTTGAGCGGCGGTGTGAAACTTTTCTTTCCTCCGACGACGCAGGGCTTCACCTCTTTTCTAACAGTCGTCAATGGGGCTCCCTGGCCATTCAGCGCTGTCCTTCTTCTAGGAAGCAATTGTTCAGAGGTGTGGCTCATTTCAGGCATTAATCTCCCCCTGAATGGCGGCTGTGTTACCCATTCTGTCTTTGCCTGGAGCCTGCAGGCAGCTGGTCAGTGGAAAGTAACAATGACCACAGGAGGAGAATTGGCAAATGCCTGGCTGCAGACGCGGCGTCCCAAACATTGACCTTGGTCATTTTCCTCCCAGGGTGGCTTGGCCCCTTGCAGCAGGAGCCTGGCTTTGCCAGGCTGCCATTGCAGGCAAGGTGGCAGCTACCTGCGGATTTGTCCCCTCCTGGTAACAGTTAGACCCAACAGGAAGTCACAATAAGGGCTGGAGACTGAGGCCAATGTGGACAAGGCTGCTGAGGGCAAAACACGAAAACAAAGCCCCGCATTTCAGGGAGGGGCTTTTCCAGCAGTGATTAGTGGCTACGTTCTCAGCGGGTCTGGTGGGTGATCTGAAGCCTAGGTGTTGGGAAGCGGCTATTCTTTTAGGCCAGCACAGCCTCCAGAATTGTCCGTCCCCCAGTCACCAGCCTGTGCTGTGTCAGCCAGGAGCACTAGGGACTCTTGGACTTGACGCGTTTGCAGGACAGTGAGAGGAGGAGAAATCTAACAAATAATCCTGCCTTCTGTACACCCCTAGTGCCTTCTACACTCCCAGTCCCCCAGGGGAAAAATACATCCTTACCGTCATCCTTGTTCCAACCTCAGCACCATCTCCTTTCTCATCCCATCTCCTCCTCCATCTTTGTCTACCTCCGCCTTTCTCTCTCTCACCTATCCATTGTCTATCCATCGCCAATCATCTATCTATGTATCTATTAATTTATTATCTATCAATCATCCATCTATTAGTCATCTATTATTAATCTATATCATCTATCAATTTATCTATCTAGCTATCTGTATCTATCTGTTTATCTATCTATCTAATACAGAAGAGCAGATTTGGTTGAGTACTGCTTATCACCTCCCTGATTAAACCATCAACAACTCCCCTTTGACAACAGAAAGCCCAAACTCTTTACTACTACACTGCAAGTCTTTCATAATCTGTCCCACCTTGGTTTTTAAGCCTCTTCTTCCTTCCCTTCCTCCCTCCTTCCCTTCCTTTCTCCCTTCTTTTCTCTGAGGTGACAGTCTCGGGCTAGGCACAGGACATCCTGACACTCCCTCCCACTCACTTCCCACCGACTTCTCTTCATCCCCCCTCTCCCCGCCTCTCCACCATCTCCATCACCACAAGAGATTGGTCTCAGGGCCTCGTTAGACCGCCCGTCTGCCCCCAGGTCTCCTGCTCTTTCTCCTCTCTCGGCCAGTCTTGGAGACTTCCTCTCTAGAATGCCTGTCCCTTTGAACCCACATCCTGTGGCATGAACGGCTCCTTCTTTAGAGCTCCCTTTGTCAAGACCAAACATGGCTGCATCTCTCCGTAGACCAAGGGTTCTTTTCTCATTGTATCTCAGTGACTAGAAGCGTTTCCAGTTTAATAATAGGTGCATGTGTGGGAGGGGGCGAATAAGCCTTGACTGATACTTCCACCTGGATGGAAGTCAAGACCTTGGACTCTGGAGCCAGGCTGCCTGCTCAGTCCCACCTCGGCCACTCACTGGCTGTGCACCCTTGGTCCAGTTTCCTCAAGTCTCTGAGCCTCATTTTATCAACTGTACAGTGCCACTTATTACAGGACATACCCCATAGAGTTGCTCTGAGGATTGAATAAGTGAGTGCATATGAAGTACTTAGAAGAGTGCTTAACTTACCATAGATGCTCAGTAAATAGACCATGAACTCCTGGAGGACAGGGACCCTTGTCTGGTTCATGGATGGGTCACTGGTATCTAAGACTCTGCCTGGCATGGAACTGAATGGAGGGAGCTATAGTGATAACCGGATGTGAAAACTGGAGTTGGTGGAGCCTCCTGGCCTTTGCACCCATGTGGGCTGGAACAAGCCTTGGGTGATCAGCAAACCTCTTTTTTTTTTTTCTGTTTTCAATTTTATTAGGTAGAATTGTTACAATTTGACTGCACTTGTACAATATATTGCATGTAAATACATATACACAATATATGCATATTTTAAAAATTTACATATATATATGCTGTTCATTGCTTCTAAGAACATTTAGAGCTTTAGCTTTTTAAGCTTACATAGTTATCAAAGGAATAAAGCCAACCACAAAACAAGAATTAAGTCAAAAAGATACATACATCCTGCTATTAACAGCAACATTATTTATAACTGCCAGGGTTTGGAAGCATCCTAAGGGCATATCAATAGATGAATGGATAAAGAAGATGCATTGTATATATATGTAATGGAGTACAACTCACCCATAAAAACGAAGGGTATTTTCCAGCAAACCTCTCTTTACTCTGCATTTGGAAAGACTGTGCCCTGGACTTTGCTATTTGGTTACTGTTGCCCCAGTTCACCAGGAAACACATCTCTCGTCATGCTGCCATTCAAGCATCATTGAAAGATGGAGGAGGAGATGGGCTGAGAAGGGAGATGGTGCTGAGGTTGGGATTGGGATGAGGATAGGGATACATTTTCCCCCTGAGGGAGTGGGGGTGTAGAAGGCGCTAGAGGTGGACAGAAGGCAGGAGTATTTGACACCCCGTGGTTTGAAATTGTTTTCAAGGGTGCCCTCCTCCAGCTCTCCATGCTGAAGATGTTTTCTTGCCCCTGCACAGATGGTTGTGTCACCTTGTCCACAAGGTCTTGACTTGTCCTCTCATGTTTAACTTGGTATGTCCTCCTGCATGGCTTTGCTAAGCCTTGTTTCATGCAGGGCACTTGTGATGCTTCTGTTTCCCTCACTTTTACACATGTTGGTTTCCCCTGACCCAGTCAAGGTATTTTGGTTACAAGTGCCTGCAACCAGCTCAAGGACTGTAAGGAAGACTAAAGGGTTGTGTGTGGTAGGGGTGGTTTACTGGAAGGAATCAGGAATATCTCAGAATCAATGGTCAGGAAAGGCTGTTGGAACCAGCAATGGGGACTGGTCACTGAGACCAGAGCCTCACAGAGCCCACAGGCAAGCATGCAAGAGGACTCGGCTGGATTGGTCTGGGGCAATGGGCTTTGGACATAGGTTACCTGAGAGCAGATTCCACTCCAGGCCAGGCCAGAGGAGAGAAGAGGTTTTAGGCTGCAGAAACAAGTCATCCCATCCCAGCATCCCCTGCTCTGACAGAAAGTTTGGAAAAGTTAGAGGGGGGTTACTTTGGGACTGAGTGAGAAGGGACCTTCACCCAATTTTCTTCTTCAGGCAAACCGAGGGGAAGGGCATGCGGGAAAAGAGACTCTAAAGGGATGGTTGTTAGGGCCTGGTGCAGCTGGGGTCCCCAGTCATGGGACATGGGACGTGGGACCCCACTTAAGTGCAGAAAGAAAGCCTGTGTTGGGTCCACCCTTGCACACAGCAGATCACAGTGCTAATTCGGAGACCAAAGGACTTGGGTGGGGCTGGAGTTGGGATGGAATTTGGGTGATGAGATGCCGGTGATGTGGGGCAGGGATTCGTCTTTCCTCCTCTCCTCAAGCTCATATTACACATTTCATAGATAATTTTGCTCCCTGAGTTATAAAAGGCCAGTTCTTAATCCCAGGATAAATATGTTCATTTTAGGATTTTTGCATTGATAACAAATTGATGAAGACAAGCATCACTGCAAAAAATAGAGAGCCATGTTCCTTGATATTCACTCAGTTACAGCAATTATAGGATTTCGTTTTATTCTTACTTTTCTACGGCAAATAGAATTGTTTTTCTGTTTGTTTTTGACATTTCTCTCTTTTCTTAAAAAATTAATAACTTTTTAAAGAGCATTCTTACATTCACAGAAATAGAATTGGTTTTTGTTGTAGCTTTTATGATTCCAATTTCACACACAGTGTCTACAATCTACACATTTGTATTTGTGCTGTGATAAATTCCATTTAGTTTTACTTCTAAAATTTTTACACAGAAAAATAAAAATAAGACATTTTTAAAAAGTCAGTGATTCCTGAAGGCTTGTTTGGCAACAACACAGCTGTGGAGCTGGGAATGCGGAAACCCTCATTTGGACAGAATGCAGACAGTTTATTGTTCAGATTAGAACAATTCATGAAATCAACCAAAATCATAAACAAAATATTAGCGAATAGAATACAGCAATGTATAAAAAGAAGAATATACTCTGACAAAGTGAGGTTTATCTAAGATATGGAATGTTTGTTGAGCATTCAAAAATCAATGTCATAAAGAAGAAAAAAACCTTATGACCATACTAATAAATGCAAAGGAAACATTTGATGACTTCTAACACCCATCCAGTATATAAGAAAAAAAGTTAAAACAACAATAAACACAAAAAGCTCTCAGCAAAACAGAAAATCAAGGAAACTTCCTCTCTCTAATAAGCAGTATCTATTGAACACTTAGAGCTAACATCATACTTAATGGTGAAATGTTGGATGATTTTCCTCTACACTCAAGGCAAGGATGTTCACCCTCAACACTTCTATTCTATGGTGCAGTAGAAGACCAAGCCAGTGCAATAAGGTAAGAGCAAGAAATAAAAGGCATAAAGAGCAGGAAGAAAGAAGTAAAACTATCTTTATTCACAGTTGACATCATTGCGTACATGAAATACCCAAAGGAATCTATAAAGTGCTAGAATTTTTTTAGTGAATTTAGTAAAGTTGCAGGATACAAGGTCAATGTGTAAAGATTAAATTGTATTCTCTATACAGGCAACAAAGGGTGGGAAAATAAAATTAAAATGCACTACTTAAAGTAACCCAAGAGTCAAATACTAGAAATAAATTTCAGCTTAATGAAAGATGTGCAAGACCTCTACACAGAAATTTATAAAATATTGCTGAGACAAATTAGAGACATCTTAAATAAATGGGGAGATATACTATGTTCACACACTGGAAGATCTAATATGTTAAGTTGTCAGCTTTACTCAAATTTATCAATAGAGTATATGTAATCCCCAGCAGGGATTTTTGTAGAAATGAATAGGCTAGTTCTAAAAATTATGCAAAGGATCTAAAATACCCAAAGCAACTATGAAAAAAAGAACAAAGTTGGAGGAGTTATGACAGCTGATTTTAAGACTTACTAAAAATCTATAGTAATCAAGACAGTGTACTATAGGTGTAAGGATAAAAAATAGATCAGTGGAACAGGGTAAAGAGTACAGAAACAGATCCACAGTGATAATTGGGCAACACATAGACACATGGTCAATTGATTTTTGACAAAAACGCCAAAGCAATTTATTGTGGAAAGGCAAATAAATCACATGTCAGTAAATGTCAAGGGAAAATGATGGAAAAACTGTTATCGGCAGTGGAAAAAAATTAACTTTGACTCCTACCTCACACTACATGTATAAATTAGTTTGAAGCGGAAATTTTAAAAACATAGGTGAATATCTTCACTATTTGGGCAGGCAAAGATTTATTTAAGAAGTCACCCAAAGTACTACCAATAAAAGCAAACATTCACACACTAGACTTTATCAAAATTAAATACTTCTCATCAAAAGAAATATCATTAAGAAAATGAAAAGTCAAGCTTTAGATTGGGAGGAAATATTTAAGAAATATATATCTGAAAAAGACTTCTGGAATATATAAAGAATTCCCACCAAGCAATAATAAAAAACCCAATTCGTAAAAAATGGACAAAAATCTTTAAAAAGCACTTTCAAAGGAAGACACCTGAATAGCCAAGAAATAGATGAAAAGGTGTTCAATGTCATTAGGCAACAGGGGAATACAAACCAAAACCAAAATGAGATACCACAACACACTTATCCGAATGTCTAAAATTATAAGACTGACAATATCAAGTGTTGACAATGATACACTGTTGGTGAAAATATAAAATAGTATAATTTTAGTTAAACATGCATCTAATTTATAAGCCAGAAAATCCACTTTTGGGTATATACCCAAGAGACATAAACATATATTCCACAAAAAGATGTGTCCAAGAAAGTTCACGATAGTGTTATTCATAATAGCTGGGAACATCAACAAGAAAATAGATAAATAAATTACAGTATATTTTTATAATGGAATACTACTCATCAGTCAAAAGGAACAAACTCCTGATACGGGCAACAAGCAATGGATGAATCTGAAAAACCTTATATTGAGCACAAGAAGTCAAACACTAAAGAATACTAACTCTATGATTCTATTAATACAAAGTTCAAGAACAGGCAAAACTGATTTACGGTGATAGAAGTCAGAATAGGGCTGAGTGATTGGAAAGAGGCACTGGGGAATTTTCTGGAATGATGGAAAGGTGCTCTATCTTGCACTGGGTGATAGTTATATGGGTTCACATTTGTCAAAATTCAAAGAGCAGTAGACTTAAGATGTGGGCATCTGACATTATCAAGGAGTACTGTCAGCACAGAAGAAAGAAAGAGGCCGAAAGAGAGAGTAAGAGAGAGAAGTGTATTCCAGGAGTTTGGGCTCTTAACATTAATCAAGTAACAGAAAATGAAAACAGCCCTTTCCCCTCTTAGATTCATTCTAAACATACAAAATAAACTGTGAAGTCTCGATCCTATGACTTTTGGGTCTTGGTTGTCTTAAACTTTCTTTTAAAAAGTAAGCAGGGCTGTGTAGCACAGGGAACTATATTCAATGTCTTATAATAACCTATAATGGAAAAGATCTGAAAAAGAATATATATATATATATATATATATTAACACTGTTGATTTACAATGTTTCAGGTGTACAGCAAAGTGACTCAGTTATATATATCACTTTGCTGTACACCTGAAACATTGTAAATGAACTATACTTCAATAAATGCAAGGGGTAGGGTATAGGTCAGTGATAGTATGTGCTTAGCATGCACGAGGTCCTGGGTTCAATCCCCAGTACCTCCATTTCAAAAATAAATAAATCGTTAACCCTAATTACCCTCCCCCCAAAATAAATTTTAAAAATATTTGAAAAAATAAAATTTAAAAAAGTAAACTAGGGAATAATGATTCTCATTGGGGTAGAAAATGGTTGAACTTGATTCTAAATTCAAGTCAAGGCGAGAGTTTCCAGCCTTGGGGATGGCCTCCCCACGCTCTGGGTCCCTGGTGGATCTCTAATAAGTTGGCAGTTCGGCAAGGAGACACTTGCTGCAATCAGCTTCCTTAACTTAAAAGCCCCAATCACTAAAGTTAATTGTGTCTGCACCCCCTTGGCCTCCCCACTTCTGGTGGGTTTCTCACCTTTTCCAGCTATGCCATAAGAGGCATTTTGCTAGGCCCTTCCCAGCAAGGAATAAAATTGCAAACAGACTGGCAGTGTCCTTTTGTTTTGTTTTGTTTTGTTTCTAAGGAAGGACTGCTTGTGGCTAAGCCCTGTGACAACCAAGAGTATTAAATTGCAGCTACTGCCGCTGTGGCTCCAAGGGGAAGCAAGTGGGCTGGGTAATCTCGTCCGAGAAATTGACATCAGATTTGGGTAAAAATGCTGGGTGACTCTAGGCAACATGTCAACCAACAGTTCTTATTATTAATCCCAGAATCCTGGTATTTCTTTACAGAAAAGGAAAACTGCAATTCTCAGCAGCTCTTTCTGGTCCACCAAGGTAGAGACAAAGTCCATATTAATCTATGTAAACAAAACTGATGCTTCTGAAAAATTCAAGGGTTTGGGGGCAGGACACACATGCCTGCAGGGCATCAGGCATCTTGTGATGTAAGGATGAAAGCCACATGCTGAGGGTGGTTGGTCAAGATGACAGCAGAGCCTGCCTCCTCAAAGATGCTGCTGGTCTACCTGCCTTGGGTCTTCTTGTTCCATGAGAAAAATCAACACTTACCTTTTTAAGCTGTAGTCAAGATTTCTGTCACTCAGTGCAAAACCCATTTCTTACTGAAAAAGATTCTTTCATAAGCAGGTAACTGAGAGGTGGATATTGCATATTATGTATTTTTAAAAGCATCAGAGATGGAATATGGCAATCTCATTTGCACTCCTTCCCCTGTCCACGTACCCATGCCCTTTGCCGTGACACCTGGCCATTCCTCTCACTCGTGGCAGCACCAAGTGTTTTTCCAGCTCATTGGTATGGGCTTGGCCACGGACTTGCTTGGGTCATGGAATGCTGGTGGATTGTAAATGAGCAGAGGCTTTAAATGTGGTTGTGGGTGAGGCTAAGACGGTGCCCCTGAGCTGCTGTACTGGAGAGATGAGAGACAAAGGGGATACACCTGACCCAACCTGCAGCTGGGAGCCCGTCCTACTGCCCCCGCCTGAAGAAGAGCCACCCAGCAGAGCCCAGCCTAGATCAGCCAAACCTCAGACAACCTGCCCACATGAGCCCAAGAGTGACTGTGTGTGGTAAGCCACTGAGTTCTGGGGTGTTTTGTTTTGCAGTAATACTGAGGATGATCAAGTTATAGTAAACCTACAGTTTTGTAGCCTAATCTTTCAGTTGGTAATACATTGTAAACATAAATATGCTTTTACACCTTGTGTTTTCAAGGTTGCCTAGTATTCCATAGTATAGAACATCCTAATTCTTTCCATCACTTCCCTATAATTGGACAGACAGTTCCAATTGTTTTTTAGGGTTTTGTTAATAGAAATAAAACTGCTACAAACATCCTTGTGTAACTCTCTATGCATGTTCTTATGTCTTCTGGAATAAATCTTTAAAGAATAAATTCCTGGAAGTGGAATTGCTAAGTCAGAGCAGATGCACATTTTAAGGCTTTTCATGTATATTATCACATGGCCCTTCAGAAAGATTGGAACAATTCATGTTTCTACCAGCAAGGAATAAAAGTATTCATTTCCCTAAATCTTTCCAGGATTAGATACTATGATGCTTATCATTTTTGTACCAGGTTTGTTTTTTTGACGGGGGGGGTGGTAATTAGATTTATTTATTTTTAGAGGAGGTGCTGGGGATTGAACCCAGGACCTCATGCATGTTAAGCATGTGCTCTACCACTTGAACTATATTCTGCCCCCCTACCAAGTCTTGATAGTGGGATGATAGTGACTTTTTGTTTTTTAGTGTTTTATGCATCTTTTTCTTATTATAAAGGAAATGCAGGTTAATAATGGAAACATGGGTTTGTGAAAAGAATAAGTTCAAATCCCCCAAAATGTTCTGTGGTGCTGGGGTCCCTGATTTCTAGGCCACGTGGCTGCCAACACTGAACACTATATTTCCCAGCCTGTCTCGTAGTTTGATGTGGCCATGTGACTAATTTCTGGCTAATGAGACACCAGCTGATGTGGCAAGTTTCTAGGAGCTTTCCTTGAAGAAAGCAAACATGCTCTTCTCCTTCTCTTTTGTCCTTCCTCATGACTGGAATGTGATTGTGTTGGCCAGAGTTCTAGCAGCCATCTTGGGACAATAGGATGACTCAGGGGGCATCCAAAGTGGAGTAACAAGAAGGAAAATGTCCCTGACACTGTGAAGCATCACTCTACTCTAGAATGTCTGCCTCTAGACATCTTCATTTTGCAACAGAAATACCCTATCTTATTTAGTTTCCTGTTATTTCATATTTTTTCTATAACTTACAGCTGAACTTAATTCTAATTAGTACAGTATACTATTTGCACCTGCCTTCCACACTCCAGAATGTTCTAGTTACTGAGATCTGCTATGCTGTGATGGGTTGGGGCTACATTCTGGAAGGGATGAACTTGGTGAGGAGCAGAGGAGGTGTGGGAGGAGTGGGGGCAAGAGGGCAAGAAATAAAGGTGGAAATGGGCTAAGCTCTGGAAGGGGCTGGACCTAGGCTTCATCTTTTTCTGCAGGCTTGCTTGAGTTTGGCCTGGAGTCTGACCAGTGTCCACCAACAGCCAGGCTCCTCACATGTTTTACCCACCATATTCTGTGCCCAAACATACCTCTGACATCTTGGCAGCTGAGGCTGGATCCACCTACTTGACCAGGCCTGGCAGCCCTGATAACCTCAGCCCTGTTAACAAGCCATGGAGGTAATAGGAAATGTGCTTGTGGCTCTTCTTCATGGTTAAGGGCTGTGGGTGAAGAGAGCTAAGATGATTTGGAAGGTGGTGGTACTAGGTGTAATCAATTTTGAAAATCCATAGTGACCTGCAAATCCAAATATGGATAAAACCTAGTGGGTTAAGCCTCAGCAAACCGTGATGTAGGGAGAGCACACCTTCCACACCTTCCTGACCTTCAGCTTAGACTCTGTCCCCAAATCCCTGAGGTTCCTGGGGCCCTTAGGTTAACTCTTGGGTATCTATAGCCCCGTGGCAACACGGTCTCTGATGTGCCCTCTGCCTGCACCAAACCCTCCTCTGGTTCATCCAGGCTTCCCATCTGACACATTTTCCATTCCTTTTAAATGTGGTTCTTTCCTCAGTAATAACAGCGCAGGTGCTCATACTCACCACCTGGTTGAAGTGTTGGCGTATTTGTTTCCGAGGGCTGACGTCACAATGTACCACAAACTAGGTGACTTAAGCAACAGAAATGTATTCTCTAATAGTGTTGGAGGCTAGAAGTCTGTGCTCAAGGTTGGCAGGGTTGGTTCCTTCTGAGGGCTGTGAGGGAGCACCTGCTCTGGGCTGTTCTGCTAGATTCTGGTGGTTGGTCATCCAGCTTTGGTGTCCTAGACTTGTGGACCCATCATCCCAGTCCTCCACCCGCACATGGCATCCCCACTGTGTCTCTGCACGTAGTCTCCCCTCTGCACGTGTCTCTGTGTGTGTGTGTATGAGTGTGTGTATGAGTGTGTGTGTGTGTGTGTGTGTCTCAATTTCCCCTTTTTATAAGGACATCAGTCATGTTGGATTAAGACCCAACCTAATGATTCTATTTTAACTTAATTTGCTGTTTCCAAACAAGGTCACATCCTGAGGTGCTAGGGGTTAAAACTTCAACATAACTTTGTGGGGAGACACAACTCAACCCACAACGGTTGGTCAACAGAGTGATGCAGTTACATTTTAACAGAGGCGTGTGGATCTCCACTGGGGGCAGAATCTGAGCTATCTAAATGCAGTAAATGCAGGGAGAATCTGTTCCCCCATCCCTGTCTTCAGCCTGTGGCGCATACCTCTGTCACCCCTCCCAGGAGCTGTTTTCTCTATTATGGGACAAAGCCAGACATCAAAGCCGCACGGAAGTTCAGAGATTCATACTCCCTCGTCTCTGCACAAACCTCATGAAAACAGTGCTTTAATTTTGCTTCTAAAGAGTATAGCCCAAAGCAGGACGAGTATGTCTACGGAGAAGGCTGTGGACCTGCAGCCAGTGGGCAGTGGCCATTGCTTTTCAACCAGAGAAGAGGCTGGTGATAAATGTTAACAGCATAGAAAATGTTCCAGAAATCAGGCCAGCAAAACTTCAGCAGGAGTGTCATGTGCAGCTTCTCATAAATGCTTCTTGTTGTTAATCCCAGTTTTAATTTCTAGCCTTATTAAAGACTTAAGGCTTTATCTCCATTTCTCCCCGTCTGGAAGACCAGATGCATGTAATGATCTGTATTTCTGTCATTTTCCCGGTGGTCACAGTGTCTGTGCTGCTTAATCTTTTTTATTTCCACGTGGATTAATGAGCACTGGGTGATTCCGTCTTTGTCTCCCTGACGAGTCCCAGAGACAAGATCTGAGGATTCTGCATTGTTTGTCGGAGCTAGATTTTTACCATGAAGACAAATACCACAGCGTAGGGGGCCAAATACTGGGCACCAGCTTTTCTGAAATGGGTTGGGACAGAATCCAGTGTCCCCATGTTAATGTCTTCTTAGGATCATGTTTATGTTCCACCCATGGACCTTGTCTGGACACCTGTTGCAATGACGAAGCCAAAGGACCCACCAACTAACAGGGAAAGAACAATGATCATAGCAGTAGCGTCTTAGAGCCAAAATTAACCTCAGAGATGATTTAATCCAGGCTGCCTTTAACGGAAGGAAACAGAACAGAACAAAACATCGGAGAGGCTGTGTAATTTTCTAAAGGACACACCACCATGAGTTTATGAAAGAGAAGATTCAGTCTTAATCTAACACTCCCATTGATCATAGCCTAATGACTTACTCACAACCAAGGGTGAATACTTGTTTTTCATCAGCTTTAAGAACATGTGCAAAGTTGGGGGATTGAAATTTCCAGTATCTGCCAGGGACACATTCTTATGCTGTGAGAAGAGCAGCAATCTAATGAATATATACTTTCCCTAACAAAGTATCTTCCCTAATGCAATATTGTAAATCAACTATACTTCAATTTAAAAAAGAAAAAAATAGTATCCTTCTTTCCTATCAAAAAAAAAAAAAATCTACTTGAAGACATTCCAAAGAGTGTAAATCATATGTGACCTATTTTTTTAGAGAGGACTTCAAGCATTTGAACAGGGAAGTAGCAAAGGCATTACTCACTTATATATGGAACCTTAAAAAATGACACAAATGAAATTATTTACAAAACAGAAACAGACACACAGACATAGAAAATAAACTTATGGTTACCAGGAGGGAAAGGGACGGAGGTGGAAAGATAAATTGGGAGTTTGGGATATGCAGATACTAACTACTCGATATAACACAGATAAACAACAAAGTCCTACTGTATGGCACGGGGAATTATATTCAGTACCTTGTAACCCCATAATGAAAAAGAATATGAAAAGAAATATATATATGTATGTATAACTGAATCACTATCCTCTATACCAGAAATTAACACAACACTGTAAAATGACCCTACTTCAATACAAATAAGTAAATAATTAAACTTAGAAGAAGAAAAAATAAAGTACACCCTTTAGTAAGGGACGGGGTACATGCACATTTTTGGAATTAAAAGAAATAATATTTTAAGAGCTTTATTCTGGTTACTCATGATGCATTGGCCATAATTTAAAGTATTTGGGATTTAGATGAAGCCGCTACTCTTCTTGCTCCCCTAAGTTACTGAGGGATGGTAGTATTGCCGTGGGTAGTACAGAGTTTCTAGGAGAAAGTTGGCGTTCACCTGTGCATGGAGCTGATGGTGTCTACAGGGAATTTCTCTCAGGACAAAAAGGATGGCATTGAAAAGGAAGTTGGAATTTGATGAATAGAAAACGAATGTGATATAGAAAATAAATGCTAGTATGTAGAGTTCCAAATAGAACATTTTACAAATAAGAAAGAGTTTGGTTCAGTGAGCACAGCTGGGAAGCCAAGCTTTCACTGGCTGGTTTGTCTTTCTTGAGTCAGAGTAAGAAGGTGGAATGCTGGGGTGAAAAGGAGGGGCAGAAATGCACGGGTCAGACCTGGCTATGGAGGGTTGGAGTAGCAGCAGTGTTGAAAGCTTACGGAGGGTTGTGTGTTGGAAGGTATGTGATGACTTTAGCTTTAGAGTTGACTGTTTCACACAGCTGGAGCCAGGTGGCCAAGCACATGAGCCTCAGCATCAGATAAATCTGCTTCAAATCATACCCCATTCTACTACACTTATAGCGTTGGACAAATCACTCAACTTCTCTAAGTCTCAGTTTTCTCATCTATAAAATGGGACTAATCCTACACAACTTGTAGAGTTGTAAGATTTCACAGGGTAACAGATGTGAAGCACTCTGTACACAGTCATTGCTCAGTAACTGACGCAATAACTGATGTGTTTATCACAATTACTAATAAGAACAAACATTCTTTAAAATTGATTTTAAATGAATGGAATAATTATCACAATACTTGCTTATTTCAAAAGCTCTCATTATGGGTTTTATTGGTGGGCTATTTGTCCCTCCTAGGGAGTCAGGGACACTTTCTACCTACCATGGAGCACCGCAGCCCTCATATTTTGTTCTCCCTCCCAACCAGAGGGACTTCCATTCCAGGCTGCCTTCCCCCTAAATGACAGACTCATACACACAGCAATCCACTTCTTGGAACTATTTGGAAGTTTACCATCATAGTTTTGATATAACAGAGCAGGCTATTGTGGTTTCTTAAATGAAATATCATGTGACTCAAAGGAAACAATGGAAATCCACAGACAGTATAGCCTTACTCACCGTCCGTGTAGTCAGATAGTGACTGTAGGATGACATCCTGCCCTTATGCATGCACAAGAAGGAGGAAGCAAAAGACTTGGGACATGTGCAAAGGAGAAGAGCTGGGGTGCTCAGGGGGAGCAGAAGCTGTGTTCCCAGAGACACAGCTGAAAGGAGTGGGATGAAAAATTGTGGGAAGAAAAGACGCAAGAGCACACAATAGTATCTCCTAATATTTGAAAGGCTGTCATGGGGACAGTAGGTTTGATACTAATGACTTCTCAAGAGAGAGATTTGGGGTTTGTTACAAAAAAAGAACTGTCCAAAGATGGAGTCAGTTGCTTCAGAAATGTATTAGTTAGGGTTCTCCAGAGAAACAGAACCAATAGGATCTCTGTAAATCTGTATCTGTGTATATGAGACTCATTATAAGGAGTTGGCCTACACAAGCATGGGGGCTGAGAAGAACAAGATCTGCAGTTGGCAAGCTGGAGACCCAGGTGTAAGCTCCGATCCCAGAGCAGGAAGAGAGAGAAAATTCAACCTTCCTCAGCCTTTTTGTTCTACTTTGGTCCTCAAAGGGTTGGACGGTGCCCACCCACAATGGGAGGGTAAAATCGGCTTTACTCAGTTCACCAATTCAAATGCTAATCTCTTCCAGAAACCCCCGCACAGACATACCCAGAAATAGTGTTTAACCAGTATCCCATTGTTCAATCAAGTTGACATGTTAAATTAACCATCACTAGAGGGTTGTGGAGTGAGTTTCCTGTTCCTGGAAGTACAGAAGTCTTGATGACGTGGTTTGTTTGTTTGTTTCTTCCTTCCTTCCTTTCTTCCTTCCTTCCTTCCTTCCTTCCTTCCTTCCTTCCTTCCTTCCTTTCCTTTCTTTCTTCTTTCTTCCTTTCTTCCTTTCTTCCTTTCTTCCTTTCTTCCTTTCTTCCTTTCCTTCTTTTAATTAAAAAAAATTGGAGGGGAGGTAATTAGGGTTTGTTTGTTTATTTATTTATTTTAATGATAATGGGCATGCTAAGCACTTACTCTACCACTGAGCTATACCCTCCCTCTATGACTCGGTTTCTTGACTGGACTGAGAGGGAGGGAAGGAAGGCATTATTAGATGGGAAGTCTAGATGGCCCATGAGTCCTTTTTTATCCTGTGTGGATAGCTGCCTCTGTCTCTGCCTCTTACCTAACCCACCACCATAATTCCCCCTCTGTATGGAAATTCAAGCCCCCCTGTATGAGTTTTCTGGGGCTGCCATAAAAACTGTACTATAGACTTGTTGGCTAAAAACAACGGAAATTTATTGTCCTATAGTTCTGGAGGCCAGAAGTCTGAAATCAGCTGTTGACAGGGCCACATCCTCCAAAGCCTCTGGGGGAAACCTCCCTTGCCTCTTCCAACTCCTGGTGCCTTCAACATTTCTCAGTTTGTAGTAACATAACTTTGGTCTGCCTCCATCATTACAATACCATCTTCTCCACATCTTCTCCTCTTCCTATCAGGACAAGAGTCACTGGATTTAGGGACCACCCTAAATCCAATATGGTATCTTGAGATCCATAACTATATTCTGAGGATCTGAGTGGAGATGAATTTGGGAGGACACTATTCAACCCATTCCACCCTCATTTTGGGTTATTCCCTTTGTCCTTGAGTCAGAACTCTCTGGTAAAGGATGTTGTTGCTATTTATTTTCCTAGTAATTAATAAGGAACATTTTGCCAAACATAAACCACCTCTGCCCTAAAGATGCAAACTTCTCCTTCACGTTGTCTTTAAAAACCTTTTCCTGAAAGCCATTGGGAAGTTTGGGTCTTCTGAGCATGAGCCACCCGTACTCCTTGCTTGGCCTTGCAATAAACGCTGTGCTTTCCTTCACCATAATCTGGTGTCAGTAGAATGGCTCTACTACATGTGGGTGAATGGACCCAAGTTTGGTTTGGTAACAGAGGGCTGACTAAAAACACTCCCAGAAAAAAATGCTGTTTGAGCCATGCTGGGAAGATATGCTGACACCAAGTCTTTTTCATTTGCAAATTTTAGTATTCTTCCTTGTTTGGACTCAGGATTTGATAAGCATCTTTCATAAAAAACACTTTTTCTATCTCTGTATCCAACATTTGCTCTCATTTTCAGAGAAAATTTTAACGACTCCTTCTCTCACAGGGAAGTGGCTGCTCTTTTTGTAGAAGTTTAACTAATGGCTTCTCAGCAAGATCAAAGCAGACAGGTCACCACAGCCATCCAGAAGTCTCACTCCCAGATAGAGCCGAAGGAGTGACAACAGAGGGGAGGATGAGTGAGGGCAGGTGGCCAGCTGGCTGTGTGCCTGTTCTCAGCCTGTTTGCTTGTTAGTTCCTGGAAAAGTGTAGGATTTCACAGCCTGATCTGAGGAACAAACCCACGTGTGCCAAACACCCTGAGACAAAAAGGCTGATGATGGGTCGTGAGGCAGTTGGTGCTAATCAGACTTTCTAAATCTGTACTTTTCCGCTTCATCCTCGACAGTAAAAGTGGGATGCTGCCTGAATTCCTTGGTTGAACAGCATGCAGGAAACCAGATCATCAGGCACTCACGGGCCCATGACAGTGTGGTCTGTCTCAACAAAAATTATCTGCAGTCACTTGGGAGCAGGCATTAGGGTAGAGGGGGAAACTAAAATATTAACCAGACCAACCCATTCCAAAGCTATTGGCTGCTAGAGGAAGGAAGTAGAGGCCCATGTGAAGGGGGAGAAAATTGCCTTTTTGCTACATAATACCAAGGCAAATGCAACACACAACACACATAGCATCCTCATTCATTCACCAAACATTAATTGAGGACCAAATATATGCCAAAGACTGTTGGAGGGGGTTCTGGGGTGAGTAGAAAGAATCAAATGATCAAAGGGGATCTTACACTCTCAGGAGGTAATCAACATGTGAGCTAATAATTAGGATACAGTGGGATAAGTATCTTAAAGTATCCAAAAGTAACTAAAAGAAGGGAAGCCAATCAGGATGGGCTTCACAGAGGAGGTGACATTTGAAAGAGGTCCAGAGAGATGAATGCACTTTGCCAGGTGCAGAAGAAGAAAGGCTATTTTAGACAGAGCAAGTAGTAAGAGGTGAGAAAGGGTAGTGAGTTTTTGCATCTGGCGAATTGGTGAGTAATCCAGTAAAAGGAGACCTGATGGTAACTGATGTGTACCTGAGGAATCATGAGGAACGTCTGCATGGTTGGATTGGAGTCAGGCTGCATAGGGCCCTTGGCACATACTAGGCACTCAGTTAATATTTGCTCAAAGGTGAAAGAAAGAAGAATAGCAAGCATGTAATGGTAAACATGATAATGACAGTAAAAGTAATAGCTATTTACTTGTGGCCTACCCATTGTTTTACAGATTTACAAGATTTGGGAAAGAAAGAAAGAATTACACAAATTCATCTACTTATTACATTGCACAACATATCTATCTATCTATCTATCTATCTATCTATCTATCTATCTATGAATGAAAAAGACAGTAAATGAGTAAAAGACAATACAAGAGAACTGTGGGCTTCTCTGACCTTGAGTCCTGTGATGGGATGGCAGTGGGTAAGAGGTCAATGTCAGACCATCTGGCCTTCCCATCCCAGCATCTGTTGTGGGCAGTGGTCACTCTGAAGATGGGACCAGGCCCCTGTGTGATGCTAAGGGCAACATCTTAGGGGTAAGCTTCCCTCCCTGGGGTCTGGATCATGCCCATTCATGGAAACCTTCCTGCAGGGTAAGGGCATGACCTCAGACAGAATTCGCTGAGCTGGCCAAGTCTGAGCCTTGACCCTTGGGTGAAGAGGGCATTGAGTTACCTAGCAAAGCATAGTTCCTTTTTCAGAAAACGAGCTGAGTTAAGAGTACATATGTTAACACAGAGAGCTTTAAAGATTTTCGGGGTGAACAGCAGCAACAGGCATCTGTATGGGTTTTCTGAGATGATCCTTTCACCTGTTCTGAGGTTCAGATCACTGCCCAGGGCACTGCCTTCTGGCAGGTCAGCAGCAGGGAGCTGCTTCCAGCAACACAGGGGAAAGTGTGTAATGGATCCTCCATGTCACAGAAACTCTCTCTCTGGAGTAACGGGAGAGGAGATACAAGGACTCTCCCTGGGGAGAAGGTGTCACTCACGTGCTTCACGTAGGAGGTGGTTAGCATGCCTGAGAGTAAAGCACCAGCACGCCCTGTCCTCCGTCATAAACATTCTGGCCCACCATCCTCCTGGGAAGCTCCGCGTGCATGTCTCTACTCCACTGGCACTGCTGCTGTGCAGGCCTTTTTTGGAGCTCCCCAAACTGCAGAGCCTGTTTGTAAGTCACAAAAGAAAATAGGTCTCATTAAATCACGTCCCATTTTGGACCCAAATTAAGATGGTGCAGATCAATCTCAACCTTATCCCCCAGACCAAGATCAATCACAACAATAGTAAGACCTAAATTCTATTAAGCTCTTATACATGCCAGGTGCTATACACAGCATTATTGAATGCTCTCAGGGGCACTCAGGAGTATAAATGATTATTATCTCCACTTGACAGGTGAGAAAATAGAGGCACAGACTTGTAACCACTGATTATAATCGGTGGGATCTTTGCTCTGCAGTGTGGTTGGGCTCCATGGCTCCGGGATGAATCTTCTGGCCCTCCTAGAGACTCTGAACTACCTAAGAAATCTTTTAGGAGCAGCTTCTCTCCTCAAGTTAGCTGAAGTGGGTTCTGCTGTTTGCTGCTAAGAATCCAACCAGACTTCTGTGATCCCATCTTCCTGCCCATTTTGATTTTCTCATGTGCCAAATGGGAATTGAAGTAACGCTCACCTCACAGGGTTTTCATTAGGATGTTACGAGATTTTTAAAGGAAAGTTGACTTTGAAAATTCTAATTGTATAAACATCAGTTATTTGAATTTAAAAAGCCACAACATTATGCAGTCACGGTGGAAAGCAGTTTGGCGAGTTCTCCAAAAATTAAACATAGGATGACCTTATGATCCAGCAATCTGCTTCAAAAGAATTGAAAGCAGATACATGTACACCAAGGTTCATAGCAGCATCATTCACAATATCCAAAAGGTGGAATCAATCCTAGTGTCCATCAACAAGTGAATGGATAAAAAAATATTGTCTAGTCATACAAAGGAATATTGCTCAGCCTTAATAAGGAGTGAAATTGTGATACATGCTACAACGTGGATGAACCCTGAAAAAATACTAAGTGACAAAAGCCAGACACAAAAGGACAAATACTGTGGATTCCACTTATGTGAGGTATCTAGAATGGAAAAATTCATAGACACAGGAAGTAGAATGGTGGTTGCCAGGAGCTGGGGGCAGAAAGGAATTGGAGTTTCTGTTTAATGTGTATAGTTTCACTTTGGGATCGTGAAAAAGTTCTGGAGATGGACGGTGGTGCCAGTTGCAGAATAATGGGAGTGTACTTAATGCTACTGAACTGTACACTTAAAATGGTTATGATAGTAAATTTTATGGTGTTATTTTAGCACAGTAAGAAAAATCCTGGAAACGAGGAAAGAGGGAAGGGAGAGGACGAGGGGAGGAGGAAGCAGAAGAGAAGGGGGCAGGGAGAAGGAGGAAAGGAAATGTTACCAAACTCAGGTTTGGCTGCTCACTTCCCAAAGCCAATAATTTGAGAAGCAAGTGTCAGTAGAAAGGAAAGGTGCTTTAATCAGAAAACTGGCAATCTGGGAAAAAGGTGGACTCGTGTCCAGAGACCCACTCCAAAGATTCTGCTTAGCCATGATAGTTTTTAAGGGAAAAATGGGGGTGGGGGAAGCATCTCAGTGAATCATCAAGGCAGGAGTTTGAGTTCTGCCTCATTCTCTGTTGCATGCAGACTGGCTGACTCTCTCTTCAGATGTTATCTTGCCTACATGATCTGCCTTCAGGATTGCTAAGGGGCCTTTTAGGGGTAGAGAACTAATCATTTATTAACTGCTTTGTTCTCCAATCTTACTTCTTTTTGTCTAGGAAAAGAATCAACAGGTTAAGCAAGGCATGGTGTGCATTCAGGAGAGCATTAGTCAGGAGTTAATTTCAATTATTTAGTGATCTCAGTCTTATAATTAAGTTCTTTTAAGGTTAGAGGGGGACAGAAATGGGCAAACAGGAAAGGGGTAAAAGAGCTACTTTCAGAAATATCCTAGTGACACACTTGATTTTCAGAAACTGGTATCAGCCCTTTTTCACTTAGCAGATTGAAAAAAAAAATCCATGAATTTGGTAATGTTCTGCTAAGCAGACTGGGGGCGGGAGTTGGGTGGAGGATGGGACAAGGCATTCTTAAGTAAGTGTGGTGAGAATGTACATGGGTACAATCCCTATAGAGGGCAGTTGAGCAATACTATAAAAATAGCAAATGTATATACATATCTTTTGACCCAGCAGGCTTGTGTAACTTAGCCTGACAAATACCATCCCAGCCTGCTCACATCTGGTCTCTCCATCCTCATTGCTACCCTTGGATTTTAGCAGAAAAGAGATCTCAAAGAGTGGGAATGACTCAGCCCTCTGTATCCTTGGGTTCTGCATCTGCAGATTTTGATTCACGGAAGCGGAATCTGCAGATAGGGGCTGGAGGGCGGGGACCCTCTCTATGCCATTTTATATAAGGGACTTGAGTGTCTGCGGATTTGGGTGTCTGCTAGAGACCCTGGAACCAATGCCAGGCAGATACTGAGGGACGACTGTATGTGAAAGCTGACATTCATTCTTCTGGAATAGCTGAACATTGAGAGGAGATGTTTGATTAGAAAAGTTTTCACAAATCCTTTGTCATGAGGATTTTCAGGAAAGGTGACAGCGAACCGGGTTAAGGTGACTTTTCATACACCAATTAAGAGTCCTGATTCAAGGACTGCAGGGCATGAAGAGAGCTGGCGGCAGCCCCGGGTGTTCTGATCTGAGCCGCTCATCAGCGCATAATAGCACCTTTGCTGCTTGTGGAGATGAGTGACCGATCTCAGGCTTTTTCACCCTCTCTCACCCAGATTTTCTTTCCCTAAGGAAATATGAAAATGTCGCTGGTCGCTGTTATATGAAAATGTAGCATCCTGTAAATTTATGTCGCTATTTTGTGTTCTGGAGGAAGAAAAACTCACCATCAGAGAGAAAACTAATTTTTCGTGTTGCTAATAAGCTATGTATGTGCAAAACGTTCATTTCTGAATTTCTTTCAAAGAGTCTTTGACTCAAAGTAAGAGATTTTGTAAACTACAATGGGTAACTGTGAGAAATGAGAAATGAAATGGAGTTTGGAGTCTTCTACATATTTCAAGTTTAAAAACGATTTGGTCTCAGCATCATTAAAACTAAACTTTCACCTGCTGCAAATCGAATTCTTTGTTCCCAAAGCTATTGTTTGTTTGAACAGAGAGGAAAGGAAGCTGGCACGGACCTTTTGCACGGTGCAAATGAGAGCAACATCGGCGGAGCCACAAGTGTTAATGAGAGAATGGTGCTGATCAGAGGGTGGACTCAGACACAGAAACTTTGTCTTGGATTTAAGTCGTTTTTTCAGTTGGTGATTGGGGGTCACAGTACAATGAATTAGTTTTCAAAAATAAATATTGAGTGATTCAAGATATTTTAAATTATCATGACCACATTTTGTTGCTCTTGTGTCATGCCTTATCCTTTGCATTTAAGCAATCAACCTATACTTAGAATTTTTACATCTTATATATTACTGCACACATATTTTGGAAAATATATACATAAATATATATTATTGAAACCAATACATGTAAGAATACATTTCTTTCAAAAGAAAGATGACAACTACAGTTACTTCACCTGTGGGTTCATTGAAGTAATGCTCCTTAATCCACTTTTTAAGGATTTAACATTTCATAGATCAATCTGTCAAATGGTTTTTCCATCCAATAATAACTCATTTTATCTTCAGAACTCTACAGAACTCTACAGGTCAGAGATTACTATCCCTACTTTAGAGATAAGGAAACAGAGTCTCAGAGATAATGTTGACTAAATGCTGAGACAAATCTTTGAACCAGAGAGATGATGCATCTCTGAGGAGGGCAAAGAAATTAAAATGGAAGGGTGAATTCTTATGAATACTGAGAACTAATTTTAAAAGATAAGAAACGTTTTTCTCCCACTGGAGTGGGGAGGCATTATCAGTGCAGGACAGTGACATGCAGAAAGGCATTTAATCTAGGGAATTACGCTTACATAAATGTCTGAAGGTCTGGAGAAGCAGAGGCAGATGGCATTCTCTAGGCTTTAAGGTCACATCACAACAGCTGTGTCCAGAGGGAGGGAATTTCCATCATCACCTGAGCATCCTGGTCAGCAAAGCTGGCGCCAGAGTAGGGCAGAAAATCCATCTGGTGCAATGCTTGCGTCTGTCGGCGACTTCCCATCAGACACGTCCCTCAAAGGCAGAACAGCTCTGCCTCACCACCGACCTCCAAATGGTGCACAAGTGCATCTGATTGGCAGAACCTAAGCTGTATCCAGAACCCTTGTGGGAGAGTCTGGAAGATGTAGTTCAAGGCTTCCAGTTTTGGAATACGGAGGGAACATAGAAAGGCAACTGGAGTCAGTGTAGTCTGAGCTATGTAACAAATAGTCTCCTCATATTCAGCATCTTTAAGAATAAACGTTTATTACTCAGGTGGTAGTCCAAGGCAGTGGCAACCCTGTTCCATGTCGTCATCCAGGGACTCAGGCTGATTGACGATGGCTTTGCTGTCTTCAGCATAGGTCTTCCAAGGATGTCCTGGAGTGGGTCTTCCAAGGATGTCCTGGAGTGGGTCTTCCAAGGATGTCCTGGGTGTTCATCCTCTCAGTCGGCTAGAAGAGGGACAGAGCATGGAGGGATGCATGTGAGAAGCTTTTGTGGGTGGGCCTGGAAGTGGCAGCATCATTTCTGTTTGTATTTCATTAGAAAGGACTTGGTCTTCTGGCCACACTTAACTGCAGGAAAGGCTGGGAAACATTGTGTCGCTGGATGAATACGGGCTTGGTGCCACCACTAATGTGAAAAAATCAAAATACGGATTTTAAGACAGCCAGAAACCTCTTATAACCAACGGAAAGGATGCCAATTTCCAATGGGTGATATCCAGCACATGGACAGAAATTCTCTCTTGTCAATTTTCATTTATATTATTTGAAGGTATAATTTGGAGTGAAGTTGGCCCAGAAAAATCTATGTGGTTCATTATAAGAGGAACTGTACATTTTCTCTCTTGCTCGTCACAAAGTTAAGGTGCATTTTCTGTAATTGAGGATTAATACCTTGTGCTCAAGATGTGTTTCCACTTAGAGTCAGTTGTGATAATACTGCAATTAATTTCTCTTGTCAAAATAAAATGCCCTGAATCCCGCGTGCTAATCTGTTGTTGTATGTTTTGGTTTGTAAATTCACTATTGGAATATTTCTCCTCACCTTTCCCACACCCTCCCACACTCACAAACCACTCCCCACCCCACCACACAATTTTATTTTGCCTGCAATTAGAGGTGCTGCCAACAGGTGGTAGTGGTGCACTACTCAGGCAGATATTCTGAACTGAGAACTGAACTGGTCTTAGAAATAAAATACAGGTTTTAAACTAATTTTCAGAAAATAAATAATTCTTCAACAAAATAGCCATCCTTAGAGAATATTAATAAGACTATATTTTAAAATCTACCCTCCTCAGACCTATGTGTACACACCCTTGGAAATCAGATTAAACTTACTAAAGCACAGGTCAGCTCTCCCAGGATGCTGTTAAATTCATGGTCTTCTCTCTAGTTTAATCCTTTATTATTCTTATTCACTTACTGTGCCCTCTGGTCAAACTCCACAGCTTTCAATTTCCTAAATCCTAGCTTTTGCTCAAGACATGACTTCCACCTGAGAATCCTTCCCCTTCTCATTTTTCAAGGACCATTTCAAATATTGCCTCCTCCATGATGCTTCTCATGATGCCATAGTATCAGGGAGCTCCCTTTCATTAGACTTTCTACCTCTCTCATATATGAAGATCTTTATTCTTCCCCTTGTGGTCAAGTTACTTGTCAAGGTCTCATATTTTCCATTAGACTGTAAGCTCCCTGAGGGCAAGAGCCATAACTTACTTATCTTTATACTGCTGGACAACCCATCTCTCCTATCTATTTTTCTAACTAAAATCACTGTTGTTAACAAGTGAATAAAAGGGTAAATCAAAACAATGCCTAAGGTACAAATTTGATACCTCTCCCTTTGAAACTCAATTCTTATCGGCCATGGCTCAATTCAACACTTATTCCTAGAATTACTTTGCAATGATTCTGACTGCTGCTATTAGCAACTGTCTTTGGACAGAGAAATTTTGTTGATCTTTAATTTTTGGCTTATCTTATTTCTACATTTTTTTAATTGTGGAAACTATGCATAACAAAAATTTGCCATTTTAACCATTTTTAAGTGCACAGTTCAGTGACATTATGTACATTCATATTGTTGTGCAAGTATCACCACCATCCATCTCTAGAACTTTTTAATCTTCTTAAACTGAAGCTCTGTACCCATTAAACATGAATTCTTCATTCCCACCTCCTTCCAGACTCTGTTAACCTCTATCCTAGTTTCTGTCTCTATGAATTTGACTATTCGAGGTACCTAATATAAGTGGAATCGTACAGCATTTGTCCTTTTGTCCCTGACATTTCATTTAAAGTAATGTTTTCAAGGATCATCCATGTTGTAGCATGCATCAGAATTTCCTCCTTTTCAAGGCTGTGTAGTATACCATCTATGCAATATGCAGTGTGTATATACCATGCTTTGTTTATCCATTCATCCATTGATAGCCATTTGGGCTGCTTCTATCTATTGTGAATAATGCTGCTGTGAACACTGGGGCAGAAATATCTGTTCAAGTCTCTGCTTTCAATTCTTTGGGGTACACGCCTAGAAATGCAATTGCTGGATCATATGGTGATTCTAGGCTTAATTTTTTGAGGAATCACCATACTGTTTTCCACAGCAGCTGCACCATTTTACTTTCCTACTAGCAATGCACAAGGCTTCCAACTTCTCCACATTCTTGCCAATAGTCATCATTTTCTGTTTTTTGATAGTAGCTATCCTAAAGAGTATAAGGTTGCATCTCATTGTGGTTATTTCTATATTTTAAATAATGAAAACACATTTATTTAAACTTTCAAAAACTTAAAGGGAGAAATGTCCCTATTTTTCTCTCATCACCAGTTAATTTGCAGGCAAAGCCTTCTCAGGGCCAGGAAAGGCTTCTGTGGCTTCATGCTGAGCAGACTAGCTGGCACCTGACTTATCACATATCTACTCTTACTCTTCTGTGAAATGAGATGATGTGTTTAAGCTGAGGAGTTTCACTTCAAATTGTTTGATCAATCAAGGGACATGAAAGTGTGAGCAGAAAGTGCTTTAAAGCAGCCTTTCAAGGAACCCACGTGGGCTATGATGAACAATAATGTTTTTGAGAATAAGACTTAAGGGCTGTGCTTGTGGTTTTTTTTTTTTAACAGCTTTACTGAGATATAATTCACATGCTACACAAGTCACACATTTTAAGTGTACAATACAATGGTTTTGATATATTACATGATTAATTTAAAAATGTGTATATAGTATATATCAGAAAATTTGCCATTTTAACTGCATTAAAGTGTACAATTCAGTGACACTAATTACATTCAGAATGTGCAGCCATCACCACTATCTGGTTCCAAAATTTTTTCATTATTAACCAATAACCTCCCATTCCCCCTCCTTCTAGCCCCTGGTAAACTTTAATCTACTTCTGTCTCTGTGAACTTGCCTATTCTAGACACATATAAGCAAAATCATACAATCATACAGTATTTGTCCTTTTGTTTCTGGCTTATTTCATTTGGTGTAATGTTTTCAAGCTCCATCCATGTTGTAGTGTGTATCAGGACTTCGTTCCTTTTAATGTCTGGATAATATTCCATTGTGTGGACATACCACATTCCATTTCTCCATTTCATCTGTTGATGGACAAGTGGGCTGTTTCCATGTGGTTGCCTTTTGACATGAGCTGTACTGTCCTTAGTCCCAGTTCCCCCACTTCCTGTAAAGCTGCTCAACCAGCAGCAGCTTGGGCAGCACCTGGCCACACCCAACCTGTCGAGGGCTATCTTGGCCTCCATTCAGATGGTGCACACTGGCCAGCATGGCTGCATTGAAGCCCAACTATTACTGCTTTGAGAGACTATCTTTCTTGCCATGCGGCACCCACTGTAAATCCACATGTGCTGTATCTTTTTGACAGACGCCATCATTTTAAATCTGGAGGTGTGGCAGTGAGTCTTCTCTTTCAGTTCCAAACTCACCCTTCAGAAACCTTCTGTACGCTGTTGGATTGGGGCAGGCCGTCCAGGTGACGGAGAAAAAGTGGCTTCTGATGAATTCATCAGATTTTCGCCTCACATTTCTTCTGTGATGCCCACAAGTAAAGACTGGCTTAAACTTATCAACTTAAACGTACCAACTCTGCTCCTACCAGAAACTTAGTCCTGCTAGGCAGGATTAAGGGATGGGTCCTGTATCCAAACCTGAATCAAATGTTAAGAAGGAGTAGTGACCCTGTCCCCCAGGGGTGAGTGGCAGCCCTAATTCACAAGAACTCTTCACTGGGGAGCATGAGTCCCCCAGGATTGAATTGATGACAGACTTGGGGCTTAAGACAAGAATTTCAAGGGATGCTAAAATTATCGGATAAAAGTTTGAAAAGAAACAAGGTATTAAATAGTCTGAAAGTATTTCCCCACAGATTGCTTATTAATTACAATGGGAATCAAAATAATTACAGAGAAGAGAAACATGGCAGACACCACCTTACCCAGGTGACCTAAGTTGACATCACCAGTAACAAGAGAAGCTGACATCATGTGTCCCCTGACATGATATATCGGGGACACACATCACTTATGTAGTGCTCCTGCCAGAAATGCAGAAACTGACCCTTCTCAGCTCAAACCCAAATCATGGAATATTCTTTGAAGCAACTGACCTGCACTCTTCAAAAATATCAATGTCTTGAAAGCCACAGGAAGGCTCTTGGAACTTGTCCCAATTAACAGACACTAAAGAAATATGGCAACTAAATGCCACATACAATCATGATTGGAGGCTGGATCAGGGGGACATTTGCCATTAAGAACATTTTTAGGATGATTAGCAAAATTTGAATTTGGGCTGTATATTAGATTATAGTTTTATGTCAATGTTAAATTTTCCAAATTTGATAGTTACCATGTTTATGTCAGTTAATCTCCATGTTCTTAGCAACACACACGAGTGTTTGTGGGTAAAGGGGTCGATGTCTGCAACTCTCTCAAGTAGTTTAGGGAAAAAAAGTGGGAAAGGTGAATCTCAGGTGGCAGGTGAGGGGGGCAGGAAGAATGAATGACAAAGGAAATGCTGGCAAAATGTTTAGAATTTGTCAGTCTATGGGAGTTTTTGTACTATGCTTTCAACTTTTCTGTAAATTTGGAATTATTTCAAAGCAAACAATATGGGGGAAAAAAGAACTGATCGAAACATGCAAGCAGCTTACAGCTTATAAGATAGAAGATGTTTGGAAGGATCTAGTCCTTGGCCACTGTTTTTCCATTGTGCAGGCCTGTTGGACAAGGAGGCACTAAGAGGTAGCCCAGTGAATCTCCTGAGTCCAAGCACAGAACTCCATTCCCCTATTATGTAATTTGCCCCTTGGTTATTGGGGTCAATCTCCCTAGACAACACAGTAGTCCCCTCCTCTGCCTGCTGGTAGGGCAGCATGAAGTTCCCCCCAAAACAGCCATAAGCCATGACTCGTCTTCTTGGGCAAGTCATTTTCCCCCAAACATGGTGTCATGCTGCGGTTCACAGAGGATGTTTCAAGAAGAAACTGCAGGGTTTCCTTGCATCTGCCTCTGCAGGGAAACCTCAGTTCTGCTCTTAAAGCCTTTCAACTGACTAGTTCAGGCCCACCCAGTTCATCAAGGATAGTCTCTCCTTTACTCAAAGCAAACTGCTTTAGCTGTTAATCACATCTACAGAATACCTTCCAGCAACGCTTAGACTCGTGTTTGATAAAATAACTGGGGGCTAAGTCTAGCCAAGGTGACACATCAAACTGACTGCAACAGGCACTAATGACAGCTCCAAACCCTCCAAGTCCAAGATGCTAGGGAGAGAAGCAAGCCTCCTTCAGGGGGTGACACAGTGCAGCAATGAGGGGGACGCTCTCTCAGCAGCCCCTTGCTTCCCAGGCCCCTGCATTCTGGCCCAGAGGAAGATGGCCCACATATTAGCTCTCTGTAAAGGCATGTGGGACAGATGTGACAGCACTCTGATCTCCGGCCTGTCACCTCTCAGCTGGCACTGCACATGAGCCTTCAGCTGGCCAGCTACACTCTTCTATTAAGCCAGCAGCTTCTGGGTGATGTGACCTTTGGACATTAGCTCATGGCCACACTTCCTTTGTCCTAGAGTGTAGGCGGACAAAAGAGGGAAATTTTGATAAAGGAGGTGTCAGTCCCTTACAGGGTAAAGCTTATTTTTATGGCTGATTACAAATGATCATGCTTTCTACAGTGTATCAAATGATGCATAGCAACAAAAAGATGTTCTCCCTAGCTCTGAGGTAATTTTATTTGAAAAATAGTTTCAAATCATCTTGATTTCTATGAAGAGTTCAATGTAACTGAAGAAAATGTAAAGCAAAAGACTGTTGACACCTTGTCTAAATAAACCCTAGACTTTGTTCATCTACCCACATATTTGGCTGACAGCGCAAATGTAAATTCTCACAAATTCTGTTCAGACTATAAATTTCTTATCAGAGGAAATAAAAAGATCTTACCTGCTAGTGGTCCTGTACTCAGGGAGTGTAATTTGCTTATTTGGGATATTGCTGCTTTCATAATGAAAGTTTTGGGTCACCTTGTAGTTTTCTCAAAACAGGCAGAAGCACCTAAAGAGACTTTTGACTTTATAGAAACGGAAGGAGAGAGCTTTGCCACGTGCCTCAGTGATTGCCCTCATTATCGCTGGTGTAGAAGAGATGTTGACCTGTTACAAAATCTTATTTTCAAAGTTTGGAAAAAGAAGAGTGTCCTTCTGGGGTTTGGAGAGAACACTGAGGATGAGGATGGAGAAAAGGATTGCAGGAAAACAGAATCACCTGCTCTTTATCTGACTGTGCTGATCTTTGAAGAGGTACCGTATCTTGATCGTAATCTAGCCTACAAGATTTAAATATCCAATGAAGAGTTGAAATACATTGAGAACAGAAATAAATATGATCAAGATATAATTTTTCACATATATTATTTGTTTAATTAGTGCTGCTACTAACTACAATCAGCCCTCCATTTCTGTGGGTTCTGTTTGTGGATTCAACCAACTGTGGATTGAAAGCTTTTTTTTAATTCCAGAAAGTTTAAAAAAGCAAAACCTGAATTTGCTGCACTCAAGCAACTATTTACATAGCATCTGCGCTGTGTTAGATGTAAGAAGTAATCTAGAGATGATTTAAAGTACATAGGAGGACTGGTGTAAGTTATATTAAAATACTACAGTATTTTATATCAGGGACTTGAACATCGGTGGATTTTGGTATGGAGGGTGGGGTCCCCTGTATATACCGATGGACAACTGTTCTAACTGCCATTGGTAACTAGTCTTAATGTTTTGTTTAAATAATAGCATTTCTGTAACAAAAAAGTAAGTAACATAGAATAATAAATCATTTCAGATAAAAACCTATTTTTCATATTTTCATGTTAAAGGAATAGCAGGCTTGTATCTGAGTATCTACTGTGTATTACATTGCTATAGGTGGTTACTGTTACTTTTCGGTCTTAAACTGGCCGTGTCCCAGGTTGACATTCTAAAAAGCTGGTCACCCTGCTCATTGGCCAAACACATTCAGGAGCCAGAGGGCAGGGGAGCCCGTGGCTGCAACTCCTCCAGATCCAGGGCGCAGAGCAGAGAGGAGGTGACTGGGGAGTGGATTTGGAGGGGGAAACAGAAGCCCTCTCGGTTGTCCAGCACGAGCTGTTGGGGCATGCATTGCTGGGAACGTCAGGTGCCCGAGACCACCAGCAGTGTAGCTGCATTGACAGACCGGCAGCATCTGGGAGATGGAAGGTGCTGATTTCCATGAAGAAACCAGAGTTTTCTTAGGGCTGCTTCTCAATCTCTTTTTAAGAAATGATGGCACTGCTGGTGTCCCAGAGTGTCCAGTGAGTGTGACTTTTCACTGACGTGCCTATGGGCAGTCACTAAGAGCGTGCAGTGATCCCGAGGTTCAATGTTCTTATCCATAAAATGGGAAAACAAAGCACAGATGTGTTGTGGGACTACAGGTAGTAGACAGGAAGGGCCTTGAGAAGCTCAGTGATTCAATCATTTCTCTGCATTTAGCTCTTCCACCTTTCAGGACACTGAAGCCTTTCAAATAATAATAATTCTCTAAAGTTGGATATTGTTTCAAATCTAGCAGTAATAACCACCACAAAAACAGCAAACATTTATTGAGGGCTGACTATGTGCCAGAATCTGTGGGAAGTGCTTTTACACAGATCATCTTATTTAATCCTCATAAGAACCTTAGGAAGGTGTACTACTGATGAGTTTCGCAGAAGAGGCTCAAAGCATTCAACAACTTGGCCCATGTTTCCAAAATGAGTGAAGTAGCAGATCTGGGATTTGAACCCAGGCAGTCTGACTCAGCCCACCGTTTTGACTAGTAAGCATTCTGACTCCCTAATACAGCTTTTTGTAAATGTAAAGCCAAGATTTCATACACACACACACACACACACACACACACATAACTGAATCACTTTGCTGTACACTTGAAACATTGTAAATCAACTCTAATGACAACTACTTAAAAAAAAAAAGTCAGTTTGCTTTTGTTTTGTTGATTTTGTTGCAGCTGCGCAGCCCTGTACTCGCCACCCCCCCTCTGGGGTTGTTTCTCTCTGCTGCCTTAGAGTCTGCATTTCAGAAGCACATCTCGTTGTGGGTTTCAGAGTGTCCACGCTAAGGAGCTAACTGGGAATACTGCAGTCCCAGTCACTGAGCCATTTGGCAAGTTGGCCAGATCTTTCTTGGCTGCAAAGCTGTTACTTGCTTTTCCTCATCTTAATAGGTATGTGTCTTAAGTTGAGGCGGGGGTTGATAGAAGCATTTTTATCCTCTTTATAAAGAGGGAGCTGCACCCATCCCTGGCTATGTTCCCTGCGCTGCATGAGCCACTTGTAGTTTCAACCACTGTGTAGGAAACAAGCTCTCTGCTTCCTCTAACTGCTTCCAGACCCACAGGCCAGTAGGCTGGTAGCTTCAGCCCTGCTTTCACTTTGGGGTTTCTGGCCAATGGAATTTTTTTTTTTTTTTGAGCATGACAGTTTTTAAAATCTATCATTACTCTGTGTTGGTGCTAATGGAAGGCTCAAAGCATGAATTTTGATGCAATTTAATGCTCCTGAGGTATACATGTCTCATTATCATTCTGTAATGTCTTATCAAAAATCTCCCTACAGAGAAGTAGTTCCTGGTTGTTGTATGGACTTACAAAGAGCTGTATTAGGGAGTCAGAATGCTTAGCAGTCAAAAGTGTGGGCTGAGTCAGACTGCCTGAGTTCAAATCCCAGATCTGCTACTCACTCATTTTGGAAACATGGGCCAAATTGTTGAATGCTTTGCACCTCTTTTGTGAAATACATCAGTAGTATAACTTCCTAAGGTTCTTATGAGGATTAAATAAGATAATCTACATAAAAGCATTTCCCGCAGATTCTGGCACATAGTCAGCCCTCAATACATGTCTGTTATTATTATGGTGGTTATTACTGCTTAGTTTGAATAGTTGCATATGTATCTATCTGTCTATCTATTTATCTAAATAGATAGACATCCATCTACATATCTATAGTTATCTACCTATATATATAGATATATAGATAGACATATGTATCTTTTTCAGATTCTTTTCCATTATAGGTTATCACCAGGAATTGAATATAATTCCCTGTGCTATACAGTAGGTCCTTCCTGTTTATCTATTTTATGTACAGTAGTGTATATCTGTTAATCCCAAACTCCTAATTTATCCTTTCCCCTTTGGTAACTGTAGTTTGTTTTCTATGTCTGTAAGTCTACTTCTGGTTTGTAAATAAGTTCATTTATATCATTTTTTAAAGATTCCACATATAAGTGATATTTGTCTTTCTCTGTCTGACTTACTTCACTTAATATGATAATCTCTAGGCCCATCCATGTCACTGCAAATGGTATTATTTCGTTCTTTTTATGCCTGAGTAGTATTCCATATATGTATATCTCACATCTTCTTTATCCATTCATCTGTCCATAGACACTTAGGTTGCTTCCATGACTTGGCTATTGTAAATAGTGCTGCTGTGAACATTGGGGTGCATGCATCTTTTTGAATTACTTTTCTTCTTTTCTGGATATATGCCCAGGAGTGAGATTGCTGGATCATATAGTAGTTCTATCTTTAGATTTTTAAGAAACTTCCATACTGTTCTCCATAGTGGCTACACCAATTTACATTCCCACCAACAGTGTAGAAGGGTTCTCTTTTCTCCCCACCCTCTCCAGCATTTATCATTTGTAGACTTTTTAATAATGGCCATTCTGGCTGGTATGAGGTGATACCTCATTGTAGTTCTGACTTGTATTTCTCTAATAATTAGTGATGTTGAGCATCTTTTCATGTACCTATTGGTTATCTGTATGTCTTCTTTGGAAAAATGTCTGTTTAGTTCTTCTGCCCACTTAAAAACATTTTTTTATATTGAGCTGTATAAGCTGTTTGTATATTTTAGAAATTAAGCTTTTGTCACTTGCATCTTTTGCAAATATTTTCTCCCATTCTGTAGACTGTCTTTTCATTTTGTTTATGGTTTCCTCTGCTGTGTAAAAACTTTTAAGTTTAATTAGGCCCCATTTGTTTATTTTTGTTTTTGTTTCCATTACCATAGGAGACAGATCCAAAAAAATGTTGCAGTGATGTATGTCAAAGAGTTTTCTGCCTATATTTTCCTCTAGGAGTTTTACTGTATGTAGTCTTACATTTAGTTCTTTAATCCATTTTTTATTTATTTCTGTATATGGTGTTAGGAAATGCTCTAATTTCATTCTCTCATATGTAGCTGTCCGGTTCTCCCAGAACCACTTATTGAAGAGATTGTCTTTTCTCCATTATATATTCTTGCTTCTTTTGTTGTAGACTAATTGACTGTAAGTGTGTGGTTTTGTTTATTTCTGGACCTTCTGTTCTGTTCCATTGATCTATGTGTCTGTTTTTGTGCCAATACCATGCTGTTTTGATTACTATGGTTTTATAGTATAGTCTGAAGTCAGGTTCATTTTTCCTTCCAAGATTGTTTTGGCCATTCAGGTTCTTTTGTGTTTCCATACAAATGGAAAAAAAAATTTTTTGTTCTAGTTCTGTAAAAAATGCCATTGATAATTTAATAGGGATTGTATTGAATCTGTAGATTGCCTTGGATAGTATGATCATTTTAACAATATTGATTCTTCCAATCCAAGAATACATCTTTCTATCTCTGTGCTTTTCAATTTCTTTCATCAAAGTTTTATAGTTTTCCGAGACAGCTAGTGAGAAAAGCAGAGGGGACAGAAAAGCGACCTCTAGTCCCCTCTGCGGGAGTGCCATACCCACACTCCAGACTCAGTCCCCTGAAATTTCCCAGGACAGAAGTTCTTCCTCCGGCTTCTGCAAAGAGAAGCCAGGGGGAAAGACCCAATCACACAAACCCAGAAGAAAAGCACAAATAAAACCAGTGTTCCCCACCAACATGCATGGGAGAGCTCTGGCCATCCCTCCGAGCGTAGCATTCCCAGTCCTGTCCTCAGCCAGATTCAAAAGGCAGAGACTGCAGACCACACTCAAATCCCTTGAACAGAGCATGGCTGCTTCTGGTTTGTTTAGCCACAGTAGAGAAAAGTCTAGTCACAAAACTTTCCCCGGGGCTGCAGAAGATTTCTCCTTTGAAGCAGTTCCCAACAATAATACTGTAATCGAAACAAAGCCTGCTCTTCTTAGGCGGAACCTATTTTCTCCTGGAGAACCACAACCGGGTTTGCAAAGAGACCTAGAAGATGCTTTCCTGGCCTGCGATGGGTTAAACTTTTTTTTTTTCCACAAGAGAGCCATAAACACAGAGATACCAAAGAGTTAATTTGCGGTTTTTTAAACCTCCTTCCCAATGCCTGCTCTCATTCCTGCATAAAATCCTCATGTCCAGACATCAAATCAGTAAGCCCTGTTGCCTGTCAGAGAATACAATGTCAGGCCATTAGTATGTTAATAAGTCCGGAGGGCGACAGGTGGCCTACTAGACAGCTCAATTAAGCTGCTCATTAAACACACGCTAACGAACAGCCCAGGCAGGGCCTGAACAGCACCATTCTGTAATGACATGATGTCAGAGTGAACAAATGAGGAAAAATAACAAAAACATTACAGCAGGGACAGACGCCACTAATAAGGACCCCTCGTACTACATCAGCCCGCAAATCAATGAGCCACAGGGATCAAAAAACTCGACCCAACATTCTCAGGAGACTGAATGCAGTAAGATTTTTTTGGTCAGTACTTAAAAAAAAAAAAAAATTCAACCCCCAAACCAAAAATGATCGCAGAATATCACAAATTAACTGCTAAAAGAAATTTTAAAAGAGCAAAAGTTTGACACAGAGCTAATCACAAAGTCTGAGATTTTGTATTGTTGAGTTCGAATGAAAATCATTATTTAATGGGATCATCATTTACATTTGATTGGCATCTTTTTTTTTTTTTTTTTAAAGCCCACAGATTCGAATCACTCGCCTCCTCCTCAGCCAGCATAAGGGCACAGCAGAATGTAAAAGAGCCTGGAGCCAAGTTTCTTAGGTGAAGATTCTACTTGTTATTATTTTGAAAGAAGGATTTCCAGCAGTTGCTAGAGGTTTCTCTCATTTTCAAGTAAGGGGCTTCCTGAATAATAAAAAATCTAATCTCCACCGGGCATGACGCTGACATTGGAGACACATATCGCTAAACTAATAGGCTGGTTCACCATTAGGAGGCCATGACCTTGGCTCTTATCTTTTGTCAAGTTGGCAGCTGACACCTCCTCTGGGTGTAGACTTTCTTTAGGCCTCACGGAGGTGCTTCTTCCTATGAGGGCGAGGATGGGGAGCCCAAGGCAGGCAGGAAACTCGTGACCGTGGCTGTTGGGTTTGATTTGTGAGCTGAAGCAGACACTTGGAAGCACAGTCCTTCCCAAACTTGTTGAACTTCCTCTGCCCAATCTATGATCCCAATCCACGCAAGGCTCTCATCTGTGTGTCCCTCACTAGGTCACTTTACCTCCCTGTCTCTATTATCTCCTTTATTTATAAAATGGGATTGGACTGGGTATTCCCTCTGCCCTTCCGTACTAAGGGGGTCTTCAGCACAAAATAACTGTAAGATGCTCATGGAATTGGCCATTTGGTTGGAAAGACAAAGCTAGTAACTGAAAATAATTCAAATTTAAGAGCAAAGTGCCGTGTGTTACCGTGGAGGTACACTACGGCATTCAAAAACAGGAGATGCCAGGGGTTTGTAAGGCTGTACATCAATTCCCCCCAAATCAGCAGGACCTGAGTGGATGGAGGATGCAGGGGGTGGGGGGTGGGGCGGGGAGGTTTACTGGCTCCTCAGGTGTGAGCAAAACCAGGAAGTAGAAGCCCGGGAAGTATTCCAGGGCAGTGCCTTTTTTCACAAATACACCTGTCAATAAAAATAAGTTAGAGTACGCTCCAAACGTGTGTATTTAACTTAGAAATACGCACATATTATTATGCTAATGTATTAACATATTAAAATCCATAGCAGAGCAAGACACTTTTATTTCATTTTATTTTTATTTTTTAAAATTTTATTTTATTTTTCTTTTGGGGGGGGTGGGGGTAATTAGGTCTATTTATTTATTTTTAGAGGAGGTGCTGGGGATTGAACCCAGAACCTTGTGTATGCTACACATGCACTCTATCACTAAGCTATACCCTACCACCTAAGACAATTTTAAATGAGATTAAAAAAAAACAAAAATGGAAGTCCAAACATTTTCCCTCTACACTGCAGAGGCTCCTATGGGGCGACTCCTGGGATGCACACACCGCAGTTTGGAGACCACTCTTCTGGGTATGGGGATGGAGGGGAAGGTTGTTCAAGAACAAGCATGGTGGGCACATGTGTGTAAGGTGTGTGGTGGCGATGCCGGCACAGACCTGCCTCAGTGAAGCAGCAGTGAGAGTGGGCGGGATGCAGCAAAGCCACAGGAGACAACGTGTGCAAGGACAGAGGCGAAAGGGAGCTTGGGGAGGTCGGGGAGCACAGCAATCTGGCTTTTTGTCTCAGGGGTAGTAAAGCGCCTGCTTAGGCTGGCAGATATGAGAGCACGCAACAATCCCCTGAGGGTTCCTGAGGTTCCTGCTCTGCTCAAGGAACTTTGGGGAGTTAAACAAGGAGAACATTTCATTCCTGCCTTCAGGGAGTTTACAGTCAGGTCGTTCATTCAACCATCACTTATTCAGGAATTTCTCTTTGCCCGTCTCTGCTCCAGGTGCTGGGAATGACAGCAAATGACACACACTTGGTCCTTGCCCTCATAAGCTTACCGTCAAGTGAAAGAGACAGGTCTGTTATTGAACCGACTCCATTTCAAGTCCAACTGTAATAGCTGCTGTGTCAGAGGTGGGGACACTTGTAGGAACGTGGATGAGGTTGTGGTTAATTCCACCTGTGAGAATCAAAGAAACGTCCAGGTACCAGCACGAACTCTGGGTCAATGCTGTCCAGTAGAACTTTCAGCAACAATGGACATCGTTCTCTATCTGTGCTGGCCAATATGGTAGCCACATGTGGCTGTTAAGCACATGACATCTGGCTAGAGTGACTAGAAACTGAATTTTGAATGTTAATAAATTGAAATGTAGTCACGTGGCTGATGGTGACCTTACTGGACAACACAGCTGTAGAAGGTGATGGGGTGATATTACTGGAGGTGAGTTTCCCAGTGGATGACATGTCTTCTTCCTTAAAACTGGTACTTCCCCTTTATACAGGGTAGTAACAATCTAGAAGTCAGGAAAATAATTAGCTGTTCCTGGAAGAATGCTAAATCCCAAGTGAGAGTTACAAGGCCACACACAGTGGGTGTACTGATTGAAGCTGGCATGGATGTACTAATTGGAAAGAAATGAAAAAGAAGTTTAAATTTAGAACGCTTTTCCTCCTCTTCTCTTCTGGTCTGAGTTCAAATCTCACCTCCTCTGGCAATGGTATCTGAACTCCCATTCACATCACCATCTTGAAAAGCATGGAGTGCCCTAAAAGCAGTACCAGCTCATCCACCAGGGGGCAGTGCACATGCCTCAAGATCCACCC
Organism: Camelus ferus; assembly: GCF_009834535.1. Taxonomy (NCBI): domain Eukaryota; kingdom Metazoa; phylum Chordata; class Mammalia; order Artiodactyla; family Camelidae; genus Camelus; species Camelus ferus. The sequence continues at coordinate 10,787,805 of NC_045696.1, read as the reverse complement.
ATACAGATCAAGATCTCCTGGACCTGTTCAAGCTATTGCTGTTTTCCAGGGAATGGGAAGAACCACTTACCTCCTGCTTCAGAAAATTTTTTCTCTGTTCTTTCCTTCATTGCTGTGTTAGTGCAGAAATGGAGGAACAAATTTCTATCCATATGTCAAAGCAAGGTAATAAGGTGGCAATGGATATTAGAATGGGCTTTTGCTTTCTTACTTGACTGTTGCTGTAATAAAAACAGAAAAAATTCCAAAGCCAAGGCCACTGAGAGGAGATGGGGGAACTTCTATTCAAAGATGGCAAGCACTGGTCTCCAGTCCCTCCTGAAAGCCCACTAAAACAACAACGGAGGAGGTATTTTGGAGAACACACAAACCTACAGGATGAAGAGAACAAACGCGATGATAACAGCAATAAAATTTGGAAGCTGGAAAGTAAATGTATATTTGGTTACTGATGTAACAGATCTGAGAAAGCTGAATCATAGCCACCAATGGGGGAGACCAGAAACAACTCAATTGCTCAGGAATTGGTGACATTAGGGACATATGGAAGTGGGAATAAAGATCAATCTATATGCAGGATGACTGATTAACAGTCCTTTTAAGAAGTAGTTAGATTCCCTACCTTCCTTTCCTGTTCTGCAAAGCCAGGCTAAACAGATGTTCACATTCTGAATGTTGACATCTCCAGCCATTTTCCCCACCTTGTTTCCAGAACAATGGTAGTAAGGACTATTGCTTCCACATGAGAAATTGTAAGAGCTTTCACTGCAGCTCTTCCAACAATGCAACAGAAAAGACTGAAACCCAAGATTCTCCAGGAAAACAGTATGGGAAGATCACCACACTGAAGCCCATAATGGTCAAGCCCTATGCACATGCACAGAACTTACCATCAGCGTCTAGCGCTCCTTTGTAGACATAAAGAGACACTTAAGGATCATTTGACATTTGAGAACAGCCTCTAACTGAAAAGTCAGAACCAGAGAGGAGGGGCGAGTAATTTGGAGGCAGCTATAGAAGTTACACAGAGAGAAGGAAAAGTTTCTAAATTATTATTAATATTCTCAGAGCGCAAGGAGAAAATTTTGCATCCATGAAATAAGAATAGGATTCTGTGATGCCTGTACACCTTGAACTTATACAGTGATGTATATCAATTCTATCTCAATAATATTAGAAAAAAAAAAGAAAAGAAGATTCTAATTTTTAAAAATTCAGCAAATAAGCAAAAGTGCTTGGAAAGAGCAGAATGAAGAAGTTAAGGACAACACTTGGAATGTGTAACAAAAACAAAGAGAAAATAAGAGAGAAGTAATGAAATTATAGGAGCAACTCCAGAATGTCTAAATCCAGGTCTGTAAGCAGATCCAGAAACAATAAGAGAAAATGCCCCAAAGAAATAATTCATGAAAACTTCCCAGATACCAAGACCCTGAGTTTCCCAGTTATCCCCAGCACCACGGATGAAAACTGATTCACCTAAACACATTACTATGCAATTTCATCACATTCGGGATAGAGATACTAAGTTTCCAGGGAGAAAAAAGAAAGCATGCTTTATGCAAAGGGTCAAGAATCAGAATGACATTGGACTTCTCAACAACAGTATGATAAGCAACAATGGATAAATGTTTCAAAATCCTGAAGAAAATATATTTCCAAAGGTAGAATTCTATACCCAGAAAAAATATTAATCAAATGTAAGGGTATAATAAATATGTTTTCAGGTATGCAAGGCCCTATGAGGAAGCTACTGGAGATATTTTTATTTAAAAAGGAGTAAAATTTTTTAAATTTTAAAAAGAGGAAGATGTGGGGTCTGGAAAATTGGGGTTCTATCACAAAAGAGAAGTAAAGCTGTATAAGAGATGTAGAGAGTAACCAATCCAGAAGATTCTGGAGTAGACTTCTACAAAAAGATGGAATTATTGTGTGAACACATTGAAAGGATGGCAGAGTTTAGGGACTGAATTATTAAAGCAGATGAAAAATATAAAGCAATTATAAACTTCAGGAAAAACAGAAGATGTTGAGTAATAAAAAATGAACATAGTATTCAGGGTTCCGCTAATCAGAGTATTTACAGAATCATAATAAAGTAAAAGCTTAATAGTAGTCTTCAAAATTTCAATAAAATTACAGAGGGAGAATTGTGTGTGTATGTGTGTGTGTGTGTGCGTGCATGCATGTGTGCATACGTGTATACGTGTGTTTTATGTGAAAGGGTAAAATCCTTCTGTAGACAAAGTCAGTAGGTAACGTCTAAAGCCGAAAAACCCCCAAGAAATAGCAATGAAATCATGTTATTACAGAGATATAGGATGCACACCTCAAAGGAATCTGTTAAGATGAAAGTGCTTGCCTCAGAATCAGGAAACGGCAGAGAGGGAGGCAGCGCTGAGGAACTCTCGTTCATCTCATGAGCTTTCCAAACCTGACTCTAAATTCTGTGAACTTATAATTTTGATTTTAAAAAATTAAATTAAAGTAATTTTGAAATAAAAGGAAGAGATAGATGGCCCAAAATCACAGAGTGGTGGAGGAGAATGGGAATTGATTGACAGCCTCCAGGGACCGGCAGGGTGCTATTTTGCAAAGAGCTGGTTCCAAGGCTGGGCCACTCTCAATGCTATGATGTCTCTGTGCTAGATCTGTCCTTAATACAGGACAATTTGCTTTATTAACTACATGAATATTATTCAGATTTATCATGTGACAATAGTTGCATGTCACCCCCCCCCCAGTGTTTATTCAACACCTGCTTATTGAGGGCTTGCTTCTCAATGACTCCTTCCATCTTTGTGTCTCTATCTCCCATGCCATCTCCTCCCCCAAACCCAACCCTTGCTTAGACTCAGAGCATTATGTAGATTTCAGTCAAGTTTGACAAGTAGATGAATAGGAGACGAACACAACCTCAAGCCGATGCATGACTCCAGGCCTTCCGGAAATTAGCTTGGGAAGTCAAGTGAGTTGAGTGTTTCCCTTTGCTTTTATATCATCTTTATGCCCTTCTTGCATCCTCCTAAATCCAGCCCTCACCTTCTCCGTGAAGTCTTCCTTTCTTCCTTCCTTCCTTCCTTTCTTCCTTCCTTTCTTCCTTTCTTCCTTCCTTTCTTCCTTTCTTCCTTCCTTTCTTGCGTCTAGCCTCTGAGCACCTAGGAGACGCTCAATTGGCACTTGTAGATCTGGCTCCTGAAACCACATAGAATAAAACAAAATCCCAAACACGCCCACACAAACACACACACACACACTCATTTCCACTGACTGCTTATTTGATGAAATTGAAATTATTCTTCATTTTTTCAGGTATGACAGTCATCTCACTGAAATAAAGATTCCTTATCTTTTAGAGGCTGACACTCAATATTTACATATGAAACTGTATGACATTTGGGATTTGCTTCAAAATAACCTGGTGCTTGAAGAGAAGCTGGTGGCAGTGTAAGTGAAACCAGAGATCCAGGAATTGGTGCTTTTTGTAGCTGGATGATGGGTCAATAGAGGTTATTTGTATTATTTCCTCTACTTTTATTAGATTGTTTGTAATATTTTTAATGGAGATGCTGGGGATTGAGCCCAGGATGTCATGCATGCTAAGCATGTGCTCTACCACTGAGCTATTACTCTCCCCCCAGTTTGTTTGTAATTTTTATAATAAAACATTAAATCAATAAATATTACATGTATACGTATGTATGAGTTCTATTATGGAGGTGTGTTGGACACTGGTGATTTATTGTTTCTCAGACCACCCTCCTCTACCTTACAGAGAAGTCCTAGGGAGATGAAATAACTTGCCCAAGGGCACAACACAAGGTGGATTAGTGACAACGCTGGGCCCAGATCTCAGATCTAATCATTCCAAGTGTAGTGGCCCCTGAGATTCCTAAGGTAAGGGAGTTGGAGGGGAAGGGGCGTGAGCTGCTTTATCCTTTCATCTGAGAGTTTTAACTCCCGTTAAAAATGTAACATAAATTACCTAGTCAAGTAGTCATCTCAGCTGTTATTATCCACTTACACCTCAGTGTAAATGAGTGTAACATCCTTTTCTGAGGGGAAAAAAAAAAAAAAAAAAAAAAACCCTTAAGAAAGCTCAGAGAAAAAGAAGAGGCCGAGGGAAAGTACAGGACTCGAAGGATGAGGGTTCTGACCATGAAACGTATCTCTTCAAAATGTTTGAGGCCGGAATGTATTAGCAGTGGCTTTCTGTAGGTGTTGGAATTAGCATTGTGTTTCTAAAATACTTGTTTCATATTTCCAAGTTTTCTGCAAAGAATTCACATTACTTTTATTATTTATTCACTTAGTTATTTAACAAATACTGGATAGGTTCTAGGCATCGGTCTCTATCTTGGGCGGTGGGATGTAATGACCAAGGACAAGCCTAGCCCTTCCTTTGGGGATTTGTGGGAAAGGTGGGCTTCGGGAACAGAGCAGGTTTTTCTAGAGACCCCCGAGTCTGGATCAACACCCTGCTGCCGGGAAGGGTTCACACCCATCGCCGTGTGACCAGGCTGCTTGAGTAGGGTACAAGCGAACAACTCTGGTACGGCCCTGCCTGCGTTTAAATCCCAGTGCTGCAACATCTCAGCTGTGTGACCTTAGGTAAGTCACTTAACCTCTCGGGGCCTTGGTTTCCTCATTCATAACATAAGTAGAATGACACTCGTCCCTAGTTCTCAGGGCAATATTCGGGGTATACTTAATTAGAAAATTATTCATTGTTTGAAATTCAAATGTAACCAGGCTTCCTGTATTTCTCTGGCACCCCCACTTCCCCAGAAGTCTCACCTTGGGAGGTAAACCCACAAAGAACCCCGCTCAGGGACTATTGTCTGTCCTGGCAGCACCAGATTTGCTCATTCCAGGACGGGTTCCCTCCACTCCTGGGCTCCAAGGCAGTGCCCAGAGGATGCACCGGCCTGTAGGCATCCTTGCCTTGACCACCGCTGTGCTCAATGCATAGAGCGTCGCACAGAGGAGGCGCTCTATCAAGAGCTGATGAATATGCAATTAATTAGTCTATCTGGAATCTTAGAAAAACAAATGAGAAAGAAAAAAAATCAAGTATCTTCTAGGGTATAACCCTTCCTTAGAGGGTGTTTCGCTAAAATCCCATTTGAGAAACTGTCATAGAAAAATGATTTCACCCAGAAATGACTGTAAATCATGCACTTTGTCAGGAATTTAATTGCAAGAGGAGGAGACTCTGGTTTAAGCAAGCAACATCCCCCAGGGAGTTGTTGGGGACTGACAGAGGCCCAGAGGCAGCCTCTGCTATGGTAGAGGCCAGAGTGAGTTAAAAGCAGAAACCAGGCCCGGAATTCCTATCGAGCAAGTCCTCCTGCTCATTCTACTGGGGTCCAGAACATTCATGAGAAGGTACATCCTGTGGGTCCCTGGGCCATCAGCTTCATCTTTCTATACCTTTGTGAGGATTCTGTTAATGGAAGAATCTAGACAAAGTACAGTTTGGATCACTTTGTAAAGTAGGTAATGATTTCCTTCAGAGGAGGATGCTGAAAGTCTGGGACAAGGCAAGACAAAAGGGGCCAGGCAAGAAGCGAATGGTCTGCAAGAGTCGCCTTCACACTTTGGTGAGCTTTGAAATGACTTAGACTTTACCTGAAACCTACTGAGTCTAAGGAGCTGTCCTGGGCTGGTCTGCGGGAGCAATCGAAGACCGTTCATGGATATTTACATTCTGAAGTGCGGGTCTTCAAGCTTGGTTTCCCAAGACAACATGCTGTTTTCTGTCTCTGTCTCTCCTTTTAAAAGTGAATGTCACCTTTCACATCCAATGCTTGCTTGCTAACTGGGTCCAACCAGAAGAGTCGAGTCTGGTGAGTGTAGATGTAGATGGAATGGTAAAACATTAGAGCTGGAAAGAGTATTAGAAGTCACTGATCCAACCAGATGAAGAACTGGAGACCTGGAGACGGAAGGTTCCTCGCCCAGATCTCCATCCTCACATACAGAGTCCCCCTACTCCCAACCCTGGTGTCTACCCATCTCCCGGGCTGGCATCCTATTCAAGGAGACTCCAGGCCCTACAGCAAGGGCTGTGGATGAGAGGGCGCATTCCTTCCACCAGCAGTGATGGGGCCACCCTCAAAATGGTTGTGTTTGTGGTTGTAGCATTTCCTATTTGCCTGCTTTGGGAGCTCCCCGAGTCCCACTTCCTTCCACCTAACCCCTAATCAGTAATAAGGAAGTGAAGGGACCCCCCCACTTTGCCCAACCTCTGCAGCAGTGGACATGGGGAATGGATGTTAGGTGTCCTCCTGGCGGAGGCTGGGGTGCTCCCTTGCAGTGACCTCTCAGAGGAGGCTACTCCCAAGGGGTAGGAAGCCAGCCCACAGCAGGGCACTCCTGCAGGCTCTGCGGGACCGTGGCCCTTCTTCTTTGCCCCAGTCAGGTGGTCCCAAGGTTTGCTGGCCTTGCTTCTGGTCGCCCTGCCTCACGGGGAAGTGGGTGAGGACAGCGCCAAAGTCCTCCAGACCCCTTTGCAAGCCCACAGAGAGGACCCCATGGCTGCGTGAAAGCGCCTCCCCACCTCTGAAAGAGGATTAGGTGCAGCGAGGTGCTTGAGCCCCCCAGCTCTCCTGCAAAGCAGCTCAGGCTTCAGTGTTCAGCTCAGATTCCAGGAAGCCAGGCCCGGGCCTCTGCAGCTTCTGGGATTCCAGAGGCCCTGGCCCTTGGTGGCTGGACTTGCACTGGCTCTTGGAGGTGGTGGGGGGCGGGGGGGGGTTGCAGACCAGATGTTTTAAAGGGATTATTATTGCCTGAAAGAAAAGTCCAGTTTTCCTATGTGTCCCCCACTTCTTTGTTTGTTTCTTTCTCTTTTTTAAATGGAGGGACTGGGGATTGAACCCAGAACCCTGTGCATGCTAAGCATATGCTCTACCACTGAGCTATTCCCACCACAACCCCTTGTCACCCACTTCTTAAAGGAAATTTGTCCACATAGCGCTACCAGAATTGGAGGGAATGGAAATAAGAGCATGCATCTTCTGATGGCATCCAACACCCAGGCGTCAAGGGCCTTACCTTCTTAATCCTCAACAATGACCATATTACTTCTGTTCTGAATTGTGTGCCTCCCCAAATTCCTGTGTTGAAGTCCTCACCCCCAGCCCCTCAGAATGTGACTGTATTTGGACGTAGGGTCTTTAAAGAAGTAATTAAGTTAAAATGAGGTTATTAAGGTTGGCCCTAATCCAATCTGACTTCTGTTCTTATAAAAGGAAAGGAAATTAGGACCCAGATGCACACAGAGGGAGAATCGTGTAAGAACCCAGGGAGAAGGCAGGCAGCTAAAAGCCAAGGTGGGAGGCCTCAGAAGAAACCAGCCCTACCAACACCTTGATCTTGGACTTCTGGCTTCCAGGAATGTGAGAAAATAAATTGCTATGATTTAAGTCATTCAGTCGGCAGTATCTTATTACGGCAGCCTTAGCAAACTATACAACTCCAGCTACCACACCACTAACACACGGTGGGTGAAGGGTTTTGCCATTGGGTAGTACGGACAGTGAAGTGATGATGGTGGTGCAGCGGCCAAGGGCTGGGCTGCATGGTGAGTGGTAGCTGCCCAGCTGTGAAGAGCCGTCTTCCATTTTGCATTTGCCATTTGCCATTTGCCATTGAGTCTTGCTCGTATCTGACGAGAACCCAGGAGAGGAGCTGTTGCATTGAGTCTTTGACAGAAGCAACCAGACATTGCAGAAAAGACACAACACATCTTTTCAAGATAGCTTGAATCCAGTTCCCAGAAAAATAATTCATAAAAATATACCTGGCCCTAGCCCTAAGTGGATCAAATCACCTAGGCAGGCATGCATTTCCTGCAACATTTATGCCCACTTTCTCACCAAACAAATTTACCTCCCCCTCCCTCAGACGGACAGGGAGCAAGGGACATTTCCGTTAATTTCTGCTTCTTTCTTTCTTGAATGTTTATGGGACAGGCCAAAGTTTCAGATATCCTAACTCCAGTAATTATCCCCAAACCACACGAAATATTGCATAAGCCCCAGTTATAATCTGTTAGATTTAGAGGCAAACCTTGATACTTCCAGCTACTGGGGAATTGTGTCCCCCTAAAAACACATGCTGAAGTCTTAACCCTCAGTATCTCAGAACGTGCCCTTATTTGGAAATAGGGCTGTTGCAGATGTAATTAGTTAGCATGAGGTCCTAGCAGAGTAGGGTGGGCACCTAATCCAACATGAGTGGTGTCCTTAGAAGAAGACAGCCATGGGAAGGCACACAGACACACGAGAAGGAAGGCCATGTGAAGGAGACATGGAGACAAAGACTGGAGCGATGCAGCCACAAGCCAAGGAATGCCTGGGGCTACCAGATGCTGGAAAATAAAGACAAGTCCTCTGGTGGAGACTTCTAAGGGAATATGACCCTACCAATACCTTCACTTCAGACGTCTAAACTCTAATGCTCTCAGATAATACATCTTCATTGTTTTAAGTCACCCGCTGTGTGGTGCTTTTGTTATGTCTAGGAAACGAACACTCTACTGTCACAGTAGAATTACTTCTTTTCATTGTTAATAAAATGAAGTTGAATTTCCTGATTATGATGATTCGTTTTCCCACTATTGCTGCTCCTTCACTCGTGATGACTGCCGTGATTACTATGAAATGGCATTTATCAGTCAGGGAAATCAAACTATTTATTTCAGCCCCCAAACTGTGTTTTCACACTAATAATGCAATCTATCTGCTTAGGAGAAACAATGCACAATCTGTATAGATTTATTTTTTTTAAAAAGCAATTATGTGACATTTTGAGGAACTAACGCAAATGTGGAAACTGAGGTTCTTCAAAGGACATGTGGCTATTAACTGGGGAACTGGGGGATTGCATCTGGTAGCTGAGAGCTACAGAGGTGGAGCCTGGGAAGAGAGATGGGAGGCACCTGCCTGGAAGGGAGGCCTGGTTCTCAGCCCATCAGCTGGTCCAGACCTGGCTAAGTTGCTTAGCCTTTTGCACCTGCATCTCCTAAGCTGTGAAATGATGATAATGACTTATCCCTCATGGGGCTGTTGTAAGGCTGACATGAGACAGGAGCTTAGCTCTGTTACTGGTGCAGAGTAAGCTCTCAAATAATGTTGGCTGTTCCTGCTACCCACTAAAACCACTAGTTATTAGTCATAAAATAATCTTCAGCGGTCACTGAAGGCAGTCGTGGTGTCTCCGAGAAAGACAGTAAGACACACAGCTGCCGGCCACGCTCAGAGAGGCAGCTGGCAAAGTGTCACAAACATGGCTCTGAATTGCAGAGAAGGACGCCATCACTAACTAGTTCCTGCCCTCGGGTGACTTTGGTCAGGTCATTCAGTCCCTCTAAAACTGAAATACGTTTCATTAGGTCCCATTTGTTTATTCTTGCTTTTGTTTCTATTGCTTGGGTAGACTGTCCTAGGAGAACATTTTTGAGATGTACGTCAGATAATGTTTTGCCTATATTTTCTTCTGGGAGGTTTATTGTATCTTGTCTTATGGTTAAGTCTTTGATCCATTTTGAGTTTATTTTTGTGTATGGTGTAAGGGAGTGTTCTAGCTTCATTGCTTTACATGCTGCTGTCCAGTTTTCCCATCACCATTTGCTGAAGAGATTGTCTTTATTCCATTGTATATTCTTGCCTCCTTTGTCAAATATTAGTTGACCAAAAGTTTGTGGGTTCATTTCTGGGCTCTCTATTCTGTTCCATTGGTCTATATGTCTGTTTTGGTACCAATACCATGCTGTCTTGATGACTGTAGCTCTGTAGTATTGTCTGAAGTCTGGGAGAGTTATTCCTCCAGCCTCTTTCTTTCTCTTCAGTAATGCTTTGGCAATTCTAGGTCTTTTGTGGTTCCATATAAATTTTATTATGATTTGTTCTAGTTCTGTGAAATATGTCCTCGGTAATTTGATAGGGATTACATTAAATCTGTAGATTGCCTTGGGCAGTGTGACCATTTTAACAATATTGATTCTTCCAATCCAGGAGCATGGGGTATCTTTCCATTTTTTTTAAGTCTTCTTTAATTTCCTTCATCAATGTAACACCATTTGCAGCAACATGGATGTCCCTGGAGAATGTCATTCTAAGTGAAGTAAGCCAGAAAGAGAAAGAAAAATACCATATGTGATCACCCATATGTGAAATCTAAAAAAAAAAAAAAAAAAAAAAAAGCAACAAAACATAAATACAAAACAGAAACAGACTCATAAACAAAGAATACAAACTTGTGGTTGCCAAGAGGGCAGGGGGTGGGAAGGGACAGACTGGGATTTCAAAATTTGTAGATACTGGCAGGCATATGCAGAATAGATAAACAAGATTATACTGTATAGCACAGGGAAATATATACAAGATCTTGTGATAGCTCACAGCGAAAAAAAAAGGTGACAATGAATATATGTATGTTCACGTATAACTGAAAAATTGTGCTCTACACTGGAATTTGACACAACATTGTAAAATGACTATAATTCAATAAAAAATGTTAAAAAAAAAAAAGAAAGAAATTGCTCACAAAAAAAAAAAAAGAAAAGAAAAGAGGGATATGCAGAGCTTGGGAGGAGGATCTGGGAGGAGGACAGGGCTGATGGCTGCCCATTGGGAGGCGGGGGAGGGAAACTGAGAGACCCAGAGACAGGGAAGCTGAAAAGAGAAAAATGGGGAAGAAGAGAGATTCTGGTATGTGGTAGGCATTTACTAAACATTTGCTGAATAAAGGCATGAAAGTGAAAAAAAAAAACTGAAATACGGAGAGAAGAAATATCAAGGAGTGTAATATCCAGCTTATAGGATTATTCTGAGAATTTAATTCAAAAATATGAAAGAGTATTCTGGAAAAAAGTAAAGGCCCTGGAAATAATTTTTTAATATAAATAATAATTTGTAGCATTAAATATATACATTTTATATAATTAAAATTACACAATAGCATATGTAATTTATATACTATATTTAATATGTTATTAAATGTATGTGTGTATATGTTTGACATGTATCTTGGAGGTTTATATTCCAACCATAGATTGGAAAATTGTGTTCTGTTTATTAGACCAGTGGTATCATAATAAGTTGGCATCCAACTAATTAACAATGTAAAAATAGATTATATATGACATCCAAAATCAAAGAGAACTTTATAAATGGTGGCTCCATTTTCATGGAGTGAAAGATACTTTTTTTTTTAATGTAAGGAGCATTAGCTCACCGATGGGGTGATTTTACCCCCTAATGAACAGTTGACAATATCTGGAACATCTTTGGTTGTCATGAGTTAGGGAGGAAATGCCATTGGTGTCTGGTGGGTGGAGGCCAGAGGTGCTGTTAAACGTCAGCGAGGCACAGGACATCCCCACCGCAAGGGTGACCGCCACCAAATGTCACCAGTGCCGAGGCTGAGAAGTGGCTTTAGAGACCAACCTGGCCCAGGAAAGTAAGGTCAGAGTTGCCTTCTTTTTTCTTGGACTGGGTTGATGTGAGGGGCTGGGGAAAGTTAGTGCAACTCAGACAGGCTTCGTACATACAGGAGTAACATTCAAGGTTGGAAAGAGTTCTGGGAATGGTGAGAAATTAACTGAGATCTGAGTTCAGAATTGCTACCTCTGTCATCCTTGGAGAATTGGAAGATACTAAACTCAGCAAATCAGTTCCCCAAACAAACTCCAGCTTTCCAAGGGAAGACACTGGGCAGGACTTCAGGCCCCTTTGAGCTGTTGAATGAGTACTGCTGTCCTTGCTTCAGAACACCAGAGGGCGCTCAAGAAAGGGAGAGGTGATCAGGGGCCTGCCAAGGTGCTCTGTGTTTGTCTTTGGATGGAGCATCCCAGGGGCTGGGGAAGAAGCTAGAGAGTCAACCCTCCCCCTTTCATCTCAGCCGCCTCACTAACCAACATTGGGTCCTCCCATTCTTCTGCCCAAAGTGGCTCCGCAAAACTTCCTGACAACATAGCTAAAGAAGGCTTTGCCTCAGAGAAACCTGCTGGCTGAGGGCTGGATCTTGGGCATCTTCCTGTTCTCAGTCCCCTGATGCTTGAGAGGCAGATTTTAATTGAAGCCTTGGAAGGTGATGCTATAATGATCTCTCAAGGCAAGGACTACGATTATTTCCATTAGTAGTGGGACTGATGGCACAGTAATGGAAAGATGGTTGACTGCAACTCAGGCTCTAAGAAGGTTCAGTTTTACCCTAAACATCTGTTTCTATGGGACCCTCGGGACTCAAAATCTCTTCTGCAGACTTGGGTGGGTTAGATGGTGCATTAACCGCCTAGGGGTGCTGTAACAAAGTACCATACCCTGGGTCCCTTAAAGAACAGAAATGTATTTTCTCACAGTTCTGGAGGCTAGAAGTCCAAGATCAAGGTGTTGGCAGGGTTGGTTCCTACTGAGGCTGTGAGGAAGAATCTGTTCCAGGCTCTCTCCTAGTTTCAGGTGGTGGCTGCCCATTTTTTCTGTTCCTTGACATCATCTGCAAATGGCCTTCTCCCTGTGTGCGTGTCTGTCCTGCATCCAAATTTCCCCTTTTTATAAAGACAACAATCATATTGAACCTCATCTTAATTTGATCATCTGCAAAGACTCTATTTCCAAATAAGGTCACATTCCCAGTTCCCGGGGGTTAGACTTCGGCATCTTTTGGAGGGACACAATTCAATCCTTAACAGATGGCTTCAAAAGTCTCTCCTGGTTTCTTGAAATTATGGCTATGGAGTCTTGAGAATAGGACTGACTCCATAAAGTGCTAACGGTGAGTCCAGCGAACACTTCCCAAGAGGAAAGGGTGGTGGTTTCAGGCAGAGAAAACCAATTCCAGGTCTATGGCAGCTGAAATGTTCAAGTTGTTTGCTGACGATTCTCCCCAAGGGGCTGTTACCACTGTTCGTTGCCACCCTCAGTGTTTCAGAATCACTTTGGTGCCAGTTGGAATAAATGGAAAACGTGTTTAACTTAAAAAGCGAAGCAGACAATGCTATCACATTGCACATGCAAACGTGCAGAGGGACAGGGGGCAACTACTGTTTCAAGATGATTTAAGAATTTGATCCAAAGTCTGGTTGCACCACTGCGTGCCTTGAAAGGCACCTCACAGATGGGTTTCATAATTGAGAAATGCATTTGTTCTTTGTTGGTGTATAAAAATAATGTGATTCAAAGCTTAGGGTCGGATGTCTTTCTGAAAGTGATTTCCCTCTATCATCCACACACATACTTGTATCTTTTCATAGAAAGGAGGCAGGGGGAAAAGGTGGGATTATTACTGTGCTCTTTTGGAAAGAGTGCATGTCCTTTTAAAAAAAAAGTCAAAAGGGTTTGCAGGCGGACACTGCAAAAGGAAAATGATAATCACATAAAGCATATGGGAAGCCTTGCTTTGAGTTTAGAAAACTAGCCACAGAGAATTAAAGGCATGGGATGCTCTAGGTACCAAGCGCCTCACAGAAACTGGGAGGTCATAGGCTAGGTAAATTTTCACGTTCGGAGACATACAATATACAGACTCTTCTCCAGTAATTATTCCTTACTCAGCATTTCCAGAGCCCACAATACGTGACCAGCTTCAAGTAATATTTCAGTGTCTCCCTTGGTCAGTGAAAACAAATGATTTATTTTCCAAAGGAAGAAGTCATCTTGTCTGGGGATCACATGGCTAGAACATCCTACAGGTACCCTGAAAGTGGGACATTTTCTGAAGCCCCATGACTCTGATGCCGTCCTATTTGGCAGGCTTTGGACCCCAAGACATCACGTGGCTTTTCAGTGGCCCCAGGATCGCTGACTTTTTTGTGAAACTAAAAGGAAACCTGCCTGATGTTTTCTTACTTGAAAGACCTACATCCAAGAAGTCTCTGAGGATTTTTCTGGAATGGGAAACACATGGGTTCTGGTTTCCGTACCCCTTCATTCAGTCCGAGCAAGTTCCTCAAGTCATAATTTGCGAATCAGTGTGTTCATAACGGGCCCTGCCTGAGCCTCTTTCGGCTCCAGGGCCCAGGCCCACGCGGTTACTGACAGCGGGACACAGAGAGCTGTCTGTACGAGGGGCACGGCTGATGCCGGCACCGGCGGCGGAGTTCAGCAAATGCCTGCAAGCAGGAGAGTCACCTGCCGGGCTTATGAAAACACGTCTGGCTGGGCCTCGCTCTAGAGTCCCTAATTCCATCGGTCTGGGGAGGGGCCCGAGAAAAAGCTTCTCTTAACAAGTTCCCAGGTGACGCTGCTCTGCTGCCCAGAGACCACACTTGGTCCCCAGTAATAAGGGGCATAGGGGAGGGTGGCAGTCTAACGCCTCCTAAGGGTCCCCCACCAAAGGTTTCACCAGAGTCACCAAGCCCCTCTACGACTGCTGGCCGGAGTTTCTCATCCCTCCCTAGGAGCGAGGCTAGTGTGCGGGATGCGGGGAAAGGATCCGGGGACAGGCTACCGTATCTGGGTGACCTGAAAACAGACACATGCACCCCTGGTTAATTGCGAGCTGGCTCAGCATCTGAGTCAGAGAGTGTCACAGAGGCAGACCCTCCGGGAGGGGCGGTGGGCCACGCGTCGGACATCATCGGAGGGTGGGACAATGAGAGGTGGGAATGTCTCTGGCTGAGTCAGCCCACCTGCTGCTGGCTGAGCAGCGGGGGCACGGAGGGGAGCCCTCCATCCTCTCCTTGAAAAGGGGGTTTCAAATGCTGTTTGAGCAGCAAACCCATTTAAAGATATGCAAAACACGGAGGCAGAGCTTCTCTGGTTGAAGTACGAAGAGGGTGAGTGAGGAGGCTGGAGGCAGGAGAGGCTAGGGAGAGGGGACCCCTGCCTTGGCATCACCTTTCTCCTGATCCCCCAGTGCTGGACCTTGGCAGGACCCCCCAGGGAACCCCCGAGTTCCTCAGAACTCAGTTTGGAAACCATTTAGTGGTTCTTTCCCCTCTTCATCCACGCATCCCTCAAAGGCTTTCCGAGCTCCTCTGTAGGAGGGACGTTTGAGGTGCTGTGAAACACGCAGATGCCCACCACCTCCTTTCTGCTTTCCACAAAGTACAGACTGTCTAAGAAAGACTGGATCAAAATTTTGTTGGAGAACTGCTGGGTAATGCAATAAACTGATTATGTCTAGGGGCACCAGGGGATAATAACGGCTATGTGTGGGTCCGCCTAGTAAGGGCAGCTGTACCTGGAGACCGAGAAGTTTAACCAGAGAGGAGTAACTCCAGGCCCTGGTAGAAGGCGTGCGGGTGAGTGTGTCCCTGTGTGCACTCATTCCTTTCAGACAATCGGACTCCACATAGCAGCCCCTCAAGGAATAAGAGAAGTTACTTAATGTCTCTGACCTTGTTTCTTCATCTGTAAAAATGGGACTGATGATGGTGACAACACTTGCTTCATAGGGTTGTTGAGAAAATTAAATTAATTAATATAGTTAAGGTACTTTGAAAAGACTTTAGTGTGTGACAAGGACTATACAAATGTTCATTATTTTAATTTTATTACAACAGTTTTTTTATACTTACACATTAAACTCTCAATAAATATTTTATTTTTACTTTGAGGGTTAGGGCTGGGAAAGCATTGGAAACTAGCTTCTTAGAAGACTAATCCTCCAGCTTCTCCTCTCAGCTGTTAACAAATGTCTCTTTTTTAATGTCAGGTGGCACCTTTCAGGCCAGATGTGAGCACTGGTGTGTGGTGGGAGCAGGGGCTGTCTGGTATAAGAGCTGGGTAGCTCTTGAGAGAAGCAAACAGCGGCAGAATCAAGACTGACCTGTGATGTCTAGTTTTCTGCTCTCCCTACCTCTTCTTCATAATTCAAGAATTAGTCCTAAAATTGAGGGGCAAGTAGGAGAAGAGACGAGCATCCTTCAGAAGCTATGGTCACTAGAATGGCAAAGCCAATAACAGAGGCAGTTTAATGAGCACATACTATGTGCTCCAGGCTGTGTTCAGTACTTCACATATGTTCTGCCCTAGGACTGGGTTTCCCAGGAGACTCCGAAACAAAGGTTAAGCTCCCAGGGGAAGTGGGTCAAGAGGTGAGGAAGCAGGACAAGGAACGCAAGGAAAGCAAGCCCAGGTGTGATCTCAGGCAAAATCGTTCAGAGGTGGCTTCCCCCTGACCCTGCAGTTACCCCTTAGAGTAGTCCTCAGTGGAAGCAAGGAAGCTGGAGCTTTCTTAATCACACATCATTGGAGGCTAAGAGCCATCCTGGAGGAAGATAAATTCCAAGGCACTTCCACCTCCATATCTTTGAGCAAAGTGGGGCTCCAGGAACCACGGGAGGCTACAGGCACTGGCTATCAGAAGCAAAGCAAACCCCAGGGGGAAGAATGCAAAAATGAGAAAAAGGGATCTAAGGAGATCCCAAAGGAGAAGGGCTTAAACAATCCAGTCCTTCTCCATCAGTGGGATTTTGCGCCGAAAGACAAGACCTAGAGGTCATGACTTTGGCTCCATCAACCTCCTGTCAGCAAGTGCCAGCTGAGGGAAAGTGATACATGGTTAAGGGTCGTCTCTTGAGTTAGACTGGAGTCCTCCATCTCCGTTAATCACCTGTGTGAACTTGGTCATCTGGTTGGCCTCATTTTCCATATCTACACAGTTGAGATAATAATAGAACTTATTTCAGAGAGAATTGTTCTAAGAATTAAAAGTGAATTATATGTAACATGCAAGGCACCTAAGACATCATCTGACACAGAGCAGGTGCTCATATGTGACAACTATTACTATGTAGACACAGAGTAGTTCCACCAGGAATATGCACAGTGACAGAGGGGTTGGCCCGGAAAGAGTGGGGTCAGGCGCTAGCTAAGCAGACAGGGGCCAATGGAGTGAACAGGCTGGGCAGGACGTGAGTCAGCGTCCAGGGAGGTCCAGCCCAGGCAGGAAGGCTCAGGCATCATATGCAGACTGGGGAGGCCATTTGGTCCCTCACCCAGCAGATGAGGCACTTCAGCAACAAGAGCCCTGGAGAAAACCCAGACCCTGGGTACAGGCTCTTTCCTCTTGGATTCATTTCATTTTGGTTGCTGGGTCAACTCTATCTCCCTTTTTAAAAAACTTCTTTATTGAGCTGTAAGTTGTATTCCCTCATTTAAGTGGTTCAAGTATATTCGAGTAAATTGAATTGTATTCAGTGGTTTTAGTATATTTGCAGAGTTGGATAACCATCACTTCAAACTAAGTTTAGAATCCTGGCATCACCCCCAAAGAAATCCTATAACCCATTAACAGTCACTCCCCATCCCCACTTCCCACCCACACCTGGCAACCACTAATCTATTTTCTTTTGCTCTAGATTTGCCTATTCTGAACATCTCATACACCATGTGGTCTGTTGTGACTGACTTCTTACACTTAGCATCATGCTTTCAAGGTTCCTCCATGTTGGAGTACGTATCAGTACTATAGTCCTTTTTACTGCTGAATAATATTCCATTGTGTGTAGACGCTGCTTTCATTTATCCATTCTTCAGTTGATGGACATTTGGGTTGTTTCCACTTTTTTAGCTATTATGAACAATGCTGCTATGAACATTTGTGTGCATGCTTTTGTTTGGATGTATGTCTTCATTTCTCTTGGATATGTACCAAGGAGTAGAATTGCTGTGTCACATGGACCTCTAGTCTTAAGCTTTTGAGGAACAGCCAAACTTTTCCAAAGCAACTGAATCATTTGACATCCCCACCTGCAGTGTATGGGGGTTCCAATTACTCCAGATCCTCACCAACAAGTGAAATTATGTATCTTTTCAATTCTAGCCCAGCTTAGTGGGTGTAAGGCAGTATCTCACTGTGGTTTTGATTTGCATTTCCTCCATGGATAACAATATTGAGCATCCTTTGGTGTGCTTATTGGCCATTTGTACATACTCTGTGGAGAAGTGTCCATTCAAATCCTTTGTCCACTTTTAATTGGATTGTCTTTTTATTATTGAATTGTTAGGGTCATTTATGCATTCTGGATACTCATCCCATATCAGATATATGATTCGCAACTATTTTCTCCTAACCTGTGGATTTCTTTTCACTTTCTTAAAGTCATCATTTGTAACACAAAAAGAATTTTAAATTTTGATGTAGTCCAACATATCCATTTTTCCCTTTGGTTGTTCGCACTTTCGGTGTCATGTCTAAGAAATCATTACCTAATCCAAGGTCACAAAGATTCACTCCTATATTTTCTTCTAAGAATTTTATAGTTTAACTCTTATGTTTAGGTTTAGAATCCATTTTGAATTAAGTGTTGTGTATGGTATGAGGTAGGGGTCCAGCTTCATCCTTTTGCATGCGGATACCCATTGCTGATTTCTGGACTACCTCACAAGGAATGGTGTCTATATCCTCCCTGCAATGTCTGCTGGATATTAACAACTAGGTACATAGAAAGACTAAAGTTCTCATCGATTCAGTGGTTTGTACACGTTTCTTACACCAGTGCAGGTCTTGCTTTAATTGTGTTAGAAAACACAATTAAAACTCTTAAATGTATATCCTTTCCTTTTCACAAAAGAAAATCAGTGAAGCAGAAGGTATTCATCATTTGGCATTTAGTTTTGGAGACCTCTAGCCTTTATCATTTATTATCTATTTACTTATTTTTATACAAATATACTTGAAGTGTTGCTCCTTCTAGTATCTCTAGGGCCTGTGTAGCCGGGTGAAGAGCCCATGGAAAGGTACAAAAAACAGCAGTAAATGGAAAACTTCAGTTGAGAATCAATTTTCTTTATCTACACAACACTCCCCCTGAGAGAACAGCATTGCAGGGTGATTTGGCTTCTGGCAGGGGCAGCTTTTGTTCACAAGAGCTTCCTGACCTAGCCAGCTTGTCACCTGGGGCTGGAGTCCCTCAGTTTTACCTTTTCATTTTGCTTTTCTAGTTGAGTCCAGAGACTCAGATTGAAATCTGCATTATAAAACTTTGATCTGGACTTGGCAGGACTGAGAATCCCCTGAGCACCTGTATTTATTAGAATTAGGTTCATCTGTCTAAGACCCAGGTCCCCAAATAAAAATGGCTTGAAAAATTCCCAAGATTATTTCTGTCTCACGTGCCCAAGGCTGGTGGGATGGCTCAGCTTGCTTGGGTCATGGGGGGCTGCTTTGCCTCCTTAGCACAAATTCTCCTAGTGTGAGGCATCCAGCCTTCCTATCTGCATTGCCAGTCAGCAGGAAGGAAGGAAAGCAAAGAAGGGTATGCCTTTTCCCTTTAAGCACACTTTCCAGAAGTTGTACACCATTTCTACCTTCAGCCTTTGGCTAGAACTTAGTCACAAGGCCACCCTGAGCAATTCTCTGAAATATAGTGTTGTTATTTCAGGTGGACACATGCCCAGCTCTGAAATGGGGTCTCCACTGCAAAGGAACCACAGAACTGATATTGGGGGATGTCTAGACTTCACCGCAGCCCGAAGGCACTCCTTCCCAGGGCTCAAGGAATCTGCTTCCAATTTCAATTCTGTGAATGATTTGTCAGCCCCGTTGGGGAGCTGGCGGGGACAGTGTGCTCAGATGCTGTCTTGCTCAATTTAACCCTTCTTCATTCCTGCATTTTCATTTCATATACTTGGATTTAGTACAGAGCAGGAGGAATAGCATCCTAGACACAGAAGGAAATGAAACCCCCAAATGGCTGAATGCAGTGATTCTGCAACTTGAAATACGGTCGTCCTCTCCATTTCCAAACGAAGATGCTGACATTGTTTTCCAGAACAATTGCACTACCATCCAGACTAAGGGACCCACAAAAGTGTCAATTCACTGCATGTTAGCTTCTTTTTTTTTTTTTCATAACTAATTGTAACAAGTGGTTGCTGTGAAAACGCAGGCTCCCTAAGGCTGACCTTGCAATGACCCATACCCTGACCTGGACAGACCACCTTCTGTCCAAGAGAGGAAAAGTTTTGTTCCTAGATCAGATGAAACCCTGGCTTTACCCCTAGTGACCAGTAGGATTAATCAGACACCAGTGAAACAGCTGACAGAAAGACTAAACTAACTGACAATACTGAGCTCACACACCAGGCGAAATCCCTCCAACAGGTGCACCTTGTTCCTTTCTTTGCCCTAAGATGCAATCACCTGTTCCATCGCCTTGGCTCTCTGTGCTCCTTAAAGGGAGCACTTATAAGCTAAGAAGCTGCACGTTTTTAGGATCAATATGGTATTCATCCGAGCTGGTTAGGAAGCACAATGCCAGGGACAGAATTTGCCGTAGGGGCTTGTGTGGGATTAGGCTGTTTCCCCAGGATTTACTGCCCAGTGCACAGCTGGCACTGAAACCTGCATGGCCAGCTCTGTGGTTTAAGATGAACCGAAAGGCGTTCTCTTTGGTTTATGGCTTTTTAAAAGTAAAATCTTCCCAACGTGCAAAAAGCCACCACTAAAACTGAAGTACATTCAGATGCAGAGAAAGAGGGAAAGTCAGCAAAAGGAAAACAAACTTCTGAAATTTTCCTTGGGAGGTTCCTGTAAGAGTCTTCCTTGGAGCAGCCATCAGGCTCGGCACCTCTGCAGCCGTGTAAGTTTCAGAACTGAACTTTCCGACGCAAATTTCTTCTTCACCTTAATGCACACAGAGCCACTTCCTTCACTCAGCCATTGTTTGGGTTCTATTTTACTTTTTATATCATTCTGTTTCCTAGGGCAAAGCCGAAAGCAAATAAAATCTCATTTGTGCTAAGAACTTAAAATCAAATCTACATTATTTCCAAGTGATTTCCCTCCAATTTTATTTTAAAACATGTTTGAGAAGACAAGCAAACTTAGGTTTTTATTCCTGGTCCTAAACACAGCTATCTCAAATATTGTTATGGAAACCCCGGGGGGTGACATAAAAAGATGAGGGTGATGCTTAAAAATAAGGTGACTAAGAAGAGAAGGCAAAATATCACCCAGTGACTGTTTTTTAAAGCGTTATGCTGGGGAGAGGAGAAACAGTGAGAACCAGCTATATTTGAGACATAAAGACAAGACGTGGGGGAAACTTAGCTTATATGGGGGAAAGGATTTAGTGGATTTAAATCAGCTGCCAGAGAAATCTTTACTGGGGAATAAAATAAAATCCATTTTTCTGATGTGTGCTTCGGAGGAAGTGTTTCAAACAATCTCTATTTCCAAATGCCTTCTGAAGGCGCTCCCCCAAGGACACAACACCAGTGCTATTAATCTTGACTTAGTGAATGAAAGTATTATACGGATTTCAATCCAGACCGTCAGGTCTTAAAGAGCTCTGAAGGGCCGGGATAAAGCGACCCGTTTTCACTTTGGCGATTCCACAGGGGTAACTCACTTTAATTTCCCTTTCATCTCTCTGGGAGGACTCGAAACTTTAAAAGCAAACAGGTTTCCTTTTCTAATTCCTGGAGAGAAGGCTTCTGTTGCTTTCTGAGGCTGCAGGACTGAAGGTGGGTGACCCGTCTTCATTTGTTACCTTGGAAGATGTAGGGAAGCAGAAGTAAGTCTGAAATAATAGGCGAATGGTAGAGCCCTTCCCTTCTTCGGGAAAAGTTATTGCCCTTCCAAATGCCAGTTTGTTTTTTGATTTTCCACGGTCCAGCCCTGTATTTAGCACAGAAAGCCGCAACACTGATAAGAACCCCAAATATACACAAAGACAAAGCAGAAGGCATGGCCGTTTTGTTCTGTCAGGCAAATTATGATCTAAGTTTTCTGCCAGCACCACTTTTCCAGGATTGTTTATTGCAAAACCAGCCTATTTGCTAAGATTCTAAAATGCAATTAAATTTTCTGGGATAAAAAAAAGAGAGTGAGAAGGCGTGCTTATCATGTTGATGTAAACTGTTTCAAATGGAAACACTTCCCATTGTGAAAAAAAAGGAAAAGCATTGTGGAAAAATGATACCAGATTATTCAGGCTGAAGGAAAGAGTTTTATGCGTGTTGTGTTGCTTTCCAGGCACCCAAGAGAAATGGGTACACCAGGAACTTATATGAAAATAAATGACTAAACCAGGATGCAGGGATGGCCCCTCTGCTGGATTTAGTCCAGCCTGTACTGGAATGAGAACCCAAGAGCTCTTCCTTTCCAACCAAGACCCCAGGAGGAAAATGGCTCTGGCAGGTTAAGCTTTACATAAAATAAGAAGATAGATCACATATCAGCATTTTTTCCCCCTAAGGCATTATCAAAAGACACCAATTTGTCTAAAAATGGTATGAAAATTGAATGATGTTTTAATCGGTCCCATATCTTCCACAAGTCCAAATCCTGGACTCAGCTAAGAAAAACAGAACTTGGAGCCTCAAAACAAAATTTTTTCAGCTTTGCACAATAGTTGTCACAAGTGTGTGAGAAGCTTATAGGAATGGGAAAAACTTGGGAAAGCCTGGCATTTTTAGTTATGGAAAAGAAACTTTTAAAGTGTTAACATTTCTGTAAGGGTAATATGAACCTGAGAGCTAAATCACGAAATACTGATCACATCACGTGTAAAAATGAAAATGAATTCATTTAAATTAAAAGGAGGGGAAGGATACAATTTCTCATTGATTAAGTGTGGCTTTGCAATGTGCATTTTTTTTTTACTCAAATAAAGGTATTTGTCAAATGTTTGGACCACAATTATGCAAGAGAATACCAAAATATATAGATTATGCGACAACTCCAAAAGGTAGTTTTGTCTGATTTTGTTAAACTCAAAAAATAAGCTTATTTTTGATGTGAATTAGTCAAACAGTATAATTTGTTCCCTTTCCTCCCACCAAAAATATCCGTGAATTCAGTTATGTAAACGATTTTCTCAAAAGTTGAAATGTTGCAGTGCTCCCCTCCCCCACATTAAATAGTCACATGTGAGTTTCCAGAAGAGTCTGCCGTGTGAATTTCTGCAGTGAGCAGAGCCTTCTCTGGGCTGACTCTGAAAACGGCCGCTTCCCAGAGGCTTTCTGAGATGATGTGCCAGAGACCAACACATCTGACCAAGAGGTCTCTGAAGTTGTAGCCTTTTGTGTTTACACTTTTGAAATATCTCTATTGTGATGCAAATCTTGATTTTTCAATCAAAATTGGCTGGGAAAAAAAAAATCTTTCTCTGGAAACTAGGGTAAGAAGTAAGTAAGCCTAAATCTCAATTTTCTCCTTCCTGGCTTCTTATTAAGCCAGAGAACAATGATATGAAACAAGTATCTTTTGCGAATGCTGATGGAAAACTCAACCGTGTCAACCAGCGCTTCTAACTGACGAGTTTTAGTCCCCAAAGTCATCAAAGTAATGCATTTCGAATGACCATAACTCTTTTTTCTTTTCTCCTTTTTCTAATTTGGGTGCCGATGTAAAAAGCATCTAAGAACGTTTTAGCTTTTGTTGACTGTTCAAAATCAAATCCATTTTAGAGAGTCTGCTCTTCTCGGCCTGGATCCTGTCTTTAAGGCCAAACAAATAAAATAAAATGTAATTAATACAAAAGGAAAGTGCCTTCAGTGGCAGGAAGGCTTCCCACTTTTATTTTAAAAGCTGAATGTTGAAATCAGGAGTCCTCTGAACCGCCAGAGAAAGTCTGGAGGCTTTTAGGGCCGAGGAGCCAGGCTCCTCGTGGAAATCTTTCATCTGCTCAGGTTGGAGGGGTTTCCGTTGTGTCTGTGTGTGAGCGCCTGCATCTCTTACTGTACTCTTCTAGATGGAGTTCCGAGGGAGCATTTCCCCTGCCAAAATACACACACAGCCTGGGATTAAAAGGGCTGAAACCTACCAGCAAGTTCTTAACGCCCTCCCACAATCATTAGACCAAATCCACCATCATTCCAGATTCATTTCTCCCCTTCTTCATCTGTCCAACTAATTCCTGCCGCATTCACCAGGCTTATATCTTAATCTTTTCTGTTACATAGAGAATACATCATGAAAAGCTGCATTTTCTGGGTACATGCACACATTTGGAGCGGATGAACCATATGTGAAGTGACATACAATGCTGAATGCGGGCTGAATGGTGTCCAAGGCTAAAAACACTGCGAACGCAGGAACAAAAAGGCGCCAACAAGAGCCAGTGCGGGGCCAGCCTCCGCTGGAACACCAGGGGATTCGCCGCTAAAACATGGGTATAATTTCCCTGTTTTCACTCACACAAGCTGTGGGAAAGGAGTCACCATCTGATGTTTGATTGTGTGGGATATGTTTTTGGCAGTGGCCTTGTATTCTGCATTGACCAAAATAAAAAAAAAAAGAAAAATAGAAAGAAAGGAAAAAGAAAAAAAGGGGTGAGGGGAGGAGGGGGGAGGGAGGAAAATAGAAAAGAATAGAGCTACATTTGCTGTTTTTAATTTGCCGGCTGGGGGACAGGCCCAGCTGACAGAGTTCTGAGCAGTGGCCACCTGAAAAGTAGTGCTGGGGCCTGGCTGGCTAGTGCTCCCTCCGCCTACACACCCTCCCTGCCCCACCCCCTCGGGCCCCCTTTTATGCCAATTCTACCGCAAGGGGACTTTTATCTGTCCACCCCTGTCGTCTGGTTATTACTGAGCTGTGGGGTTGACATTTGCTTGATTTAATAAAGCCTTTTATCCAATATAGTGATGGGGGAAACACATCCAGGGCAGCAGGGTCCTGTCCACATTGGCACCGAGGTGGCACGGAGGCAGGGAGACCCAGGCTTGGCAAAGAGGCATTTCTGGGAGCCTCACAGGGTCCCTGGAGTTGCCCGCCCAACTGCCAGGTGGATGTAGGGGTCTCACAGAAGGACCCCAGCTTGGAGGTTTCTCCTGTGGTGTGTGGCTGGAGGCAGGCAGGGACCCCGCCCCAAACGGAGATTTTAGAAAGAGATATGTTGGCCTTTGTCCTCTTCATCTCAGCTTCATCTAGGGATGTCAGATGGAGCAAATAAAGAAGGATGCTCAGTTAAATCTGTATTTCAGGTGAACAGCAAACACTAAAAAGTGATATATGGTTTACCTGAAATCCAGATTTAACTGAATGTCCTATATTTTAACCTGGCAACCCTATCCTTGCCCTACCAGGCCCCCTGGGCTGGCCACCTCCACACCCCCCACCTCCACTATCCCTCACCTGTCAGGGCAGCAGCATCCTCTGCCTGCATCGCAGAGTGTTAAGAGGATAATGAGAAAATAGATGAGTAGCTGTTTTCCAGAAAGACCACTAATTAGCCTGGCTGGTTAACATGTGGTTCCCAGGCCCCAGCTGTACTAAAAGACTCTCCTCTCAACTTTAAGCTTAAACTACAAGACGTCACCAGTGCTGCTGGACAGACAGAGTTTGGTGTTCTGACCTCCTGCTCCCTGCTGCCTCTCCTCCAATGGGTTTTGCATCATTTTATTTGGACCACGTTTTTAAATCAAACCAAACTCCCCAGACGCAAATACCACACTTAATGGAAGACTTGGGGATAAAGATTTGGGGAAACTCTTCCCCAGTTGAGTATGTGCACACCCTTCACCGACCCTGATCCCACCATGTGCCCTGCCCCGACTCCCACCCGGTCCTCCACCTACAGGGGTCATTGTGGCCACAGCCCCTGTTCACAGGGATATTGGATTGCTATTTTTGATCACTGGTGTTTGTTAATAAGACGCTTCCAGGGTTTGTCCCGAGGTGAGCACACTGCTCTGACTTTCCCATTCGTGGGCCCATGAAGCATACGTGATTAAGGGGAGCAGGAAGGGAAAAGCTCTCCTTTGTGAGTGGCGGGTGGGCAGGGGAGGGAGGGCAATTCTGGACCGCCAGTGCCAGGGTCCACTCTGACCTTTGTCTGCAGGTAGGCGGGTAGGAGCGAGGACTGGCTTGAAAGCTGGTGGCTCTCTGTGGTAACCTGGTCCAAGCTCCGATCCTCGGAAGTGCAGCTGAAAAGATTTCCAAAGGAGCACTGCTCTTTTAAATGCTCCCGTGACGAGACAGTAGTGGCTGCAGATATCGGCCAGGATGGGAAATGTGTTTTTCCCCATGTGGAGGAATTGCTCTCATTTCCAAACATGATACAGGGGCATAATGGCCATTTGTAATGACCACATTAGCATCACGAAGCAATATATCGACAGTAAATTAAGACCGCTTTGCAATTAGTACCGATGATCACAGCTGTGGAGACAAATGGCATATGTACTAATTAAATAATTTGTCACTTGACTGTGAAACAAACAATTCAGCCTCTTTCCATTACGCGCTGCCATCTCCAGAGCAGCACCGTGGGCTGTCAACCCCAAGGACAGAGTAGCGTGCCAGGCCCACGGTGGCTGTGGCACCAAGTCCCGATGGCAGGATAAAAGCGACAGACAAACCCACTTGGATTAAAAAATCCCCTCAGACTTTGAAAGTTTTCTTGAAAAATGAGTTCCAGGAGGACAAAACAAACCCTGCCACTCAGGAAATGTTTGGAGAACAGCCCACCCCAGTGTTAGGATCTCTAAGCTCACATGCGTCCTGTGGAATCGAACCATCAGATGGGGCGGGGGGTGTGGGGGAGACCAACAAACACGGCATCATGTCACATCTCAGCTTAGTCTTGTGTCTCCAGCCACAGCCTCCTACTCACTGGCAACACCTTTTTTATGGTTTCCCTTTTTTTTTCCCCACCAGCCTTCCTTCCCCCACCTCCACCCCAAATGCTAATCCATAAAGCTGAATTGTGGAATATGCCTTTAATGGGGGCCACTGCTAGCCCATATAATGGCTTTGGGTGAACTAAGGTGGACTGAGCCCCATGCAGGGCGCCCAACTTAGTAAGCAAAGTACAAGCTAGATTTCAGTCTCTGCTCACCTCCTTGGTCCAGGGCTCTTGTGCAATGAACAACCTTCCCAACCGAATGAGTAGTCCTGTTCTCAGCTATCCCTAAAAGCAAGAGAGGCCTGGGTAATTTAAAGCGCCAGAAAGTCCCAAAACCAGTTGTCACCATTATCGTTTATTCCATGCTCTTTTATCAGAGTCGTTAACTCAGGGAACTCAGTTGCACCTTCTTTATCCTACTCTTGTTCACGTACAAGCAGCACACTGGGCAGCCAAGAGGGAAAAGACAACGCGGTGAAGGTTTTGCATCGACGTGCGTTGGTCAAAGCTCTCCTCGAGTGCCACATTTCCGAGGAGGGTTCCGCACTGGGATAGCTCTGATTGTAAGGCACCATGTGATGTAATCGTTTGGGACAAAATACTCTGGTGTCTAAGTTTCATGCAAAGTGATTCTATTGCAGTAAATTTCCACAAGGCAGGAAAGAAAATCAAAAGAAGCTGGAATGTTGAGTCTTTCAGCAGGAAGTTGAATCCCTGGATAATTTCAGATTAGGCTTTAGTAGCTACTTCGGGTGGAACAGAGGAGCAGGAATGGAACCCCAAACGGTGTTTTATCTTTTGGGGAATCTGACCGTTAGGACATAAAAGTCTGTAATGGAGGCAGGTGTGTCAGCAAGATGATGCTTATTCACCAAAAAGCCATTCTGTTTCTTTTATAAGGTGAAATCTGTCTTTACCCCAGAAGGATTGGATCATGAAGAATTTCAGCTAGCATCTCTTAGGAGAGAGCTGGGCACGTGGTAAGTTCTTAGTAAAAACTAGCTCTTGTTATTACTATGATTATTTTATTATTATTACTGTTACCATATAAAACTGAATTTTGTATCATGCAGTGTCTTCTCCAGCACTTGTGAATACTGTCTATCAGGTGCATGCGGAGGCAGGGGGTGGGGGAAGCAGATTCCCACGAAGCAATGTTTTTAAAATAACTTTTGCCTGAAGCCTGTCCACACATCAGGAAATGTGGAGGAGTTCAGGGAAAGTCAGAAAGCCTTTGAAGCACTACCAGGACACGAGATGATTTTCCTACAGCCACAAGACACGTTATTTTCTGTACTGTCTGTTTTCTTGGCAGGCTCTCACCATCTGGGACTGACTTTCATCTGCCCAAATGGGGCTGAGATGCGAGTCAGGAAGCACTCGGACCAGCCAGCACCCTGCAAGTGTGGGGCATCCTTAGATCTTCAAGACAACCCAGAGATCAATTCATCCAGCCTCTCATCTCACCAGAGAGAAGAAATGTGAGTAAGTGTGAGAAAACGAACCTAAGTCATGCTGTTCTCATCCTCTTCTCTGTGTGTGGTGTGCCCCCACTTCCCACCCCGACTCCATCTTCTGGTATAAGATGAAGAGGTCCAAAGAGCATCCTTTCCTCCTGATATTAATCAGGACTCAGAGATTCCACCAGCCATTTACTTATTTCTGAGTATAAAGTAGTTTTGACTATGCAATCTTTTTGACTCTTAGAGGAGATTTGTGGTGAGAAACCTGTCTGGGTAGGGTCTTGTGTAGCCCCAGCGAGAACAATGCAGGAGTCTGAAAAAGTTTTTAGGGAATGAAAGCTGAGAGTCCTGACTAGCTTCCTGACCATTGTCCAAGGGCATGCAACCTGGGATACAGGGGATGCCAGCTACCCACTCACCCACTGGCCAACCCAAGAAGACCATATCCTGTCTTTTAGGAAAATTCACTATTTCTGTACCATTCTCCCAACAGCCTGGCTCAAATTATGAATTTTAATTTTCAATGTAATTTATTTATACTGAGTCCCTAAAGCATATACACTACATGTATGTTTAATTTAGGGCATGTTCGATTTTGTCATACATTTCTAGAATCTTGAAAATTATTGTCAACAATTCTAAAAGATAGCTTATTTTTACCAGTAGACATTCTCTCATTTGAAAATCAAATAGTACTTTAATGGATCATAAGGAATAAACCCAGTTCCCTGATCCATTTCTTCAATCTTTACTTTCACTCCCCTGCAAGGAATTTCAACTATTTGATCTTATTTTCTTTTTTCTGGAATTTACCTCCATACTTCTGGATGGTATGTTTCTAGGGAATTTCCTTGATTATATTTTCTAACACTTCATTATGTTTTATTTTTTCATTCAGTTATTCTACTTTAATCTTCAAGAACTCTGGTTCTTTGACTGATCCATTTTTATATCTTTCTGTTCTTGTTTCATGAATGAAAATTTTCTTTTACACTTCTGAAAAAGTCACAGTTTTACCAAACAATGTCTACTCAGTTAGAGAAGTTTATTGAATTGTCTCTATTCCCTCTGGGTTCGTCTCAGTTCATTTTTGTCATCTTTCCCATGCTTTCCTCAGATTTAGGTACTCAGAGGGAGGTGCTAAGCAGCTCACTGGACTTCTGGGTCCATGATGAGGTGGAGACCAGATTTTACATCAAAAGCAGTTGTTAAAGCTTTCCAGCACCTGACAAAGTTGCATCCTTATTTCCTTGTTGTGCATCTCCTCCTGGTCTTGTGCAAGTGCCATGAGAACCAAGGTTGGTTAATGTGTTAACTACTGTTTCAGCACCTAGGACAGTGCCTGGCACATAATAAATGCTCAAAAAGTACTTGTTAGATGAATGAAGAAATGTGAAAAAAATGCCATACGGAGCACGAAATGCATGTGAGTTTAGGAGAGGGAGAAATTCACTTTGCCCTAGAGCATCTGAGAGGCTGTTTGGTGGACAGGGGATTTGACTGGAAACCTGAAGAATGGGTAGGTCATTGTCAGGCAGAGATAAGAGGGGACGAGGAGAGAAAACAATCTGAAAAGAGGCACAGAGCACCTGACCTCCCAGGGCCTTAAAGACCCTTCATTCAGGGCTCTTCAAACTGGGCATCACTGACCATTCAGAGACCATGAAATCAGTTTAATGGGTCTTGACTAGTATTTTTAAAAATGAAAATAGCAGACTGCATTATAGGTTGCTAGGTGAGGGTGGTTTTTATTTCTATTTATTTATTTTTATTTTATTTTCATGTAAATTTATTTCAGGAGCGAATGGGTATATGTGTGAATATAAATCTAATCTAATCTAAAACTTATATCAAAAAAGTCCAAAAAACACTGTTCTAGAATGGACCTCCCTCCAAATCTAGGATCTTCCACCCTTCAAGATGTACAATCCTGCCACTTAGTCACCCGCCTCCTCTTCTCCAGGACTGTTGATGAGCACTCACTACCTCCCAGGGAGCCTGTTGGATTATTGTGCAGCACCAGGTGCTAGATTCGGCCCTGTGTCCTTTTGTTCACTCCAAGAAATTATATAAATCAGTCCACCGTGTCTTTTTTTACTTTGAAAATTTTAAAGACACAGAAAAGTACACAGAATAACATGTAATCATCCAGAATTCACAACATTTAACATATTTTCAATTTGTTTTCAGTATTTTTTTTTAAAGGGAGACCCTTTTCTCGCTACCCACCCCCATCCATTCCTCTCCCCACTCCCATGTTGGTTGGTATCTTCTTGTCCAGTCTTAATACTTCCATATGCAGCCAGGAACAGCCTGAGGTATTATGATTTGGTTTTGGGATTTGAGTTTATATCAGTGTGTCAATGTATCAGTCTGAATCTTGCTTTCTTCACTGAGACTTGCAGTTTTGCAAAAGGGGCAGTTCTCAATCCAAAGGGATTGCACCCAGATTTCAAGAACATCATTGTCTGCCCACAGAGTCTGTTTAAGGGACAATCTTCTGTTTCTGAAGCTTGCAGATGAAGCATCTGCTGTCCTGCACAGAATAAGATTTCCTTCTTCTTTTCTGGAATTTCAAGGTTGCTCCCAGTAACCCAGGCAGGGAAGGGAACAGTTGAATTGCACTTGACATGCTCCAAGGGAACAGGGAATCCTCCCAGCCTGGGGTTTTGCACAGCCTTAGTCCTCACTGTGAGCACCTCAGTGGGAAAATTGGGTCTGGCCCTGAAAGGCTGAAGGCCAGTTCTGGCAAAAGAGGAAGGATAGATAAAGGATGTGATATTGTAAGTCTGACTTCTTTCACAGCCTAGACTGAGAACATTCCTATGATGCCAAACACCTCTGCCCAGGTGTTTTCCAGGCACTCTTTTATTCATGCAGCCAACATCTGTTGAGCACCTACTATGTGCTCTGAAGCAGTGTAGCCCAGTGGTTAAGGGAATGGGATCTAACATCAAGACCTGAATTCTAGCTCCAGCTGTGTGTCTTTGGGCAAGTTACTTACCTCTCTGAGCCTCAGTTCCTTTACCTCTACAAGGAGAGTTATCATAGTTTCTACTTATCAGATTGCTTTAAAGATTAAATGAGTTGATGCATGTAAAGTGCTGGGCAGAGAGTAAGAATTACTATTCTTAACTTACTATTAGTTGTTTTGTTTTACTGTAATTGCTCTTAATCAGCATTTCACTAGGCTATGGAGACACAGAGATGAATGAAACTTGGTCCCGCCCTCGAAGCTTCATGGTTTAGTAGGCTGCTTCTAGAGTCCTCTTTCTTCCCCAAATGCTCATGAAATTTAAAAAAAAAAGCAGAAAGTATAAATTACCTCCATAGGCCATCAAAATGATGCTTGAAGGTTTTTCTAGGGGATGGGGAGCAGGGGTAAGGGAGCAAGGACTCACATTAAATTGGCTGACCATCACTTTGGGAGAAGGCAAGGACCATCAGATATAGAGGAAAACAGCAAGTCTACAGCCTCATCCTCAGGGGCTCTGGCTGCACTGGGGCTATAAATAGCAGAGACTTGCTCAGGATTAAGACAGCGTTTCAACCACAAATCTGGAAAGTTGTGATTTTCCTTAATAACAAACTCTATTGCTCCTGGTAGGAAAAGAGAAAAAAGACATTGTAACCTTCTCATACATTTGATTAGAACTTTGGCAAAGTTGAGAAGAACACTTTATTTTCTCCGGACCCCTTCTTGTTCCCACCTTGAACCTTGTCTAAATACTGCTTTATTACTTCTTTAAAAGGATATTTTCAAAGATAGAATTGCTAAATGACTTTAAGACTTACTAAAAAGTCCATTTTCTTGGTTGTTCAATATTCTTTGTTGGTTGTGATAATACATTTTTTAAATGCAGCCCATTTCATTTGCATCCACACCCAGGCTCAAAGTCTATGGCTTCATTCATCAAGGAAGGCAGCACAGAAAGCCCCAGACGAGGAGAATAGCAACGCATCATTGATAATTAATAGCTACAGAAATAAGATGTATAATATTGTGTCTTGTTGACGAGTTTTATATTTAATTTTACAACTTACTATTTTTAATAGATCTGTGCCAGAATTTGCCAGCTGAGAGGTCTGCTTTGTAAATAAAATGGGCCCCTATATATTATGTCAATGGTAGAGAAACCAAATCAAAACAAAAAAAGATTTGGGGCAGGGGAAAACATCCTCCCCAAATTTTGAATCAAATCTTTGCCCTGGATCCCAGCTCCACTCAGTTTTCTTGGCAGTTTTTATGAGCAGACAGACTCTTTCTTGGGAAGGTACCAGGAGGGGAGAGAATCTTTGAATGACACCCATGGGTCACTTTTAGATGGGATCAGAACCCAGGCACAGGAGAGAGGGAGAGAGCCAAACGAGCTGGGCTATTCTGATGGAAATAGCCACTAAATTCTTGTTCCCACTGTTATTTTTACTTAAAATGTTTCTACTTCTGAAAAAAAAAAAAAGACTTTTAAAAATCATTAAGCTGGAAAATAGACAGCCTTGGAGTGGGGGGAGTCCCCCATTATAGCCCATTACTGCACAACCACTGTAATGTGTCTGTATTCCCTTTAAGTTACTGACCCATATGAATTTATAACTTTCCAGTTACAATTATACTGTGCATAACAGCTTGTGATCTACTTTTCCCTTGAACACTACCAGGTGGCGACAGAGTCTTCCAAATAATTATTTTAATGGGTGTGTAATATTTTATTGAGTAGATATATCATCAATTAACCATTTCCCCATTGATGGGCCACATAAAGAGGAAAAAATAATTTCCTTCTACCTTTCTGCATTGTTAGTTGAGGTTTCTGTAATAAAAGATAGATTACCAAGAGCAAAACAAACAGAAGTTTATTAATGTGTCTACCTTATAAAAGAGAGCTACCCAGGGAAAAACGAGTAACTCCCAAGGTGGCTTAGAATTCAGGATTAAATGCCATCTCAGTAAGGAAATGGGGAGGGGGAGGGAGGCCTCTTGAGGGAGAGTAAATGATTTTTAGGAAAGATGAAGGAGCCCTTGGAATACTAGATGGAAGGTCTGGTATTTGTGACAAAGTGTGTCTGGTGTGGTCCTGACTTCCAGTCTCCTCTCCTGTGATGAGTCAGTCTTCCCTGGTTGATGACACTGCACAGGAAGAGATTTGTGATATTTGTGTTCTTTTAGAGGCTCTGTCTGGATAAAAATGAGTTCAGAGAAGGCCTCTTCCTGCATTTGCTGTTTTTCAAGTGTCTATTAAACCAAGTCCCCCTCAAGCCAATTTCCCTTATCCAGTTTATGATGAATCTCTGTCCAAAATTTACTTCCCTTTCTTGTCCCCTCTGAGCTCAATTCTGTGCTAACTGAATGCTAATCAACCAGGGTCAGATAACTAAAATTGCTGTTGTCCATAACATTGTTAATGTACTAGATTTGCTAGTGTAGACATCATCATTACCATACAAAGTGAGGTCCTTTCTCCAGGGCAAGATGAGCTCACAGACCACTGAGCTATGGGTCACCTGACCTGAGAATCATAAACCAGAGACATCCTGACTCCCAAACTACAACTTAAAAATGTCACAAGACAATGATTAAGCTCAGCCTCTTCGTTCTTCCCCCTTAAGAAAAAAAGCCCTCTTAACTCAAAGACTAAGTGGGAGCGAATGTGAGGCCTGTCTCCCACTCCTTTGCTTGGTGCCCTGCAATAAACGCTTTACTTTCCTTCACCACAACACCAGGCCAGTACATTGACTTTGCTGCATGTCAGGTGAGCAAAACAGAGTTTGGTTCAGTAACACATACAGCTCAAAAAAATCAATATGCCAAAGTGGCACAGTTTTGGGTGGCATGTCCTGAACTCCTAGGCACGTTTTGGGGTAGCACATTCTACTACCATTCAGCACTGAGATTGTGTCCAATGTTCCCCCATTAGAAATAAATATACTGAAGATTTTATATATACACACACATATATACATAACATATGTGTATATACATGTATTTGCATATATTTACATAAATATATATAAACTTTTTAAAAGATAGAAAATTTCTTAGTTTTCAGTAGTCATCCTTTCATGATTAGCTCTTATATGGATTTGCTCATTTAATCTTGACAATAGCCTAAAAGATAGGCGTAACTAATATCCTCTTTTCACAGTGAAGATGACTGAGGCCCAGAGAGTTTAAGTAACTCACTAACGGTAAATAACAGCAGAGGTGTTTCACTTTACTAAGTCTGACTCCTGGGCCCTTCCTCCTAGATCACAGCACTAGGCTGCCGCTCATTCTCCATTATGTGAAATTCTGTATTAAATAATGCAGTCAAGTAAAAACGTGCCAGAGAACTCCCACCTTCCTCCTGTCTTCTCTATACACACATACAATGTTAATCCTGACCCTCCTGAATTTCCTTCCTATGAACGGACTGTGACAGAACTCTAAAATCAGCAGAATGTGAGGCAGGGAGGAGGGGGAGGGAGCCTGATCTGTATTTTCATTTTTGTTCAACTCTGTGAATGAGGAGTCCCCATTTTCCCATCCTGGTCACGGAGGAGTCCCGGATTGTCCCTGAGTAGAAGAAGGGAGAGATTTATGGACTGAATCCTGATCCAAGTCAGAAAGAAAAGTATTCTTTAGAAAGACATCTTCTGATGATTATTTTGAGAGCCTTTCTGGTAATCCCCAGCAAATCTGCATGTTAATAGGAATCATTTACTCAAAGCAGGGGTCCAAGAAAATAGCTTTACATAATAACAGTAGCTTGATTTGATTACTTCAATTTGGTTCTTGCTATTGAATTAAAGGTAAAGCCAAGCTTTTGGAAGTTTTACAGGACGATAAACAAAGCGGGAATAGTAAATTAAGACTAACTCTGGTTTCAACCTGCTCATCTTTATTACTTCTAATGAGCAGGGAGATGTAAACAGGATAGAGGAATAAAAACCATTGATAATCTCCTTAGCATTCTGGATAATTTATTGGTTTCTTTCCCACATTGAGGGCACTAAGCCTGCCTAATATTCGTTAAGGCTCCTTGGCAGCTTCTTCATAAAAGAAGCAATTTTCTTTCTTATAAGCCCGATGTAGTTTTGTTCACTTGCTCCCCAAAATGCTGATAGACATTTCTGATTGCACTTGGCCATTTTGAGTTACAGCAATATTTTTTTTTAATAAAATTAAGTTATATCTACAGAAGAGTTGCAAAAATAGTACACAGTTCCTGTAAGCCTTTCACTCAGCCCCCCTTTTCTTACATAACCTTACAGCATCAATCAAAATTAAGAAACTAACCTCTACATGATACTGTTTGTTGCCAGAGAATAGGGTTCTTGCTTCACACAGGAAAGAATTTAAGAGCGAGGCTTAGTAAAGTGAAAGCAAGTTTATTTAGAGAGATACACACTCATGGACCGAGTGCAAGCCATCTCCGAAGGCAAGAAAGAGAACGACCGCGAGGTGCAGAGTTGTTAGTTTTTATGGGCTCCATAATGTCGTATGCTAACAAGTGGGAGGATTATTCCAGCTCTGTCGGAGAAGGAGCAGAGCTTTCCAGGAACTGGGCTCCCACCCATTTTTGGACCTTTTCTGGTCAGCTTAGGAAATGTCATGGCACCTGTGGGTGTGCCATGAGGCTCAAGGTCTACTGGAAGTCAATGCTTGTGCCATCTTGGTTCTAACCAGTTTGTCCTGTCCTCAGCGGCTGTGTCATCACTTCAGTGGTTGTGCCCTGCTCCCTTTCTTCCAGTCTCATATTCACTAAAGTACGGAACTTACCACTTGTCATCAGTGTTCCACCAATGTCCTTCTGCTGGTCCAGGGTCTGATCCAGGGCACCAGATTGCATCGAGTCATCACATCTTCTTAGCCTTCTTAGCCTCCTCCAGTCGATGAGAGTTGCATAGTCTTTCCTTGATTCTATGACCTTGACACTTTTTTGAAGAGTACTGGTCAGGTACTTTGTAGGATGCCCCCTGTCTTTGCTCGGGCTGCTCTAACAAAGCACCATAGACAGGGAGGCTTACACAATCAACATTTATTTCTCACAGTTCTGGAGGCTGGAAGTTTTTGGTGAGGACCCATTTTCTGGTTTACAGACACCCACCTTCCTCTTGTATCTTCATATGTGGAGAGAGAACATCGCTTTCATATCTTGTCTTGTAAGGACACTAATCTCATTCATGAGGGTACAACCCTCATGACCTAATCACCATCCAAAGGCCCCATTTCCAAATACCATCACACTGGGGACTAAGGTTTCAACAAAGGGCTTCAGCCAGGGGGACACAAACACTCAATCCATGGCATGCCTCCATTTGGGTTTGTCTGATGTGTTCTCATGATTAGACTGGGGTTCTGCATCACTGGGAGAGAAACCAGAGGTTTCAGTCCTCAGCTCGGCATGTCTACCCTGACCACTTGGCTAAGGTGTTATCTGCCAGGTTCTCCACTGTAAACTTACTATTTTTCCCTGTGTGATTATTGAATACTTTGAGACTATGTAAATACTCCATTTCTGCTTAAGCACTCAGAGCAGTGCTTTTTGTCCTCCAAAGCAATAGTTTAACCTCAGCTAAATGCCAAGATGATATTAATGGGGGCTTTGAAGTTTGTGGAGGGCGCAGGAGCCTCATAGCCATTCACTTCTCCTGGAAATCCAATGTGCCAGGAAAGAGCTGATAGAGCTGATTTCTTCCACCAGCTGTCTGACAGCTGGACACTGCAGCTTGGGGTTTTCAGAGCCAGAAGTGGAACCTTGCTTCATACTTTAGTGTGACTTAGTTTTCTCCCAAGAATCACAGCCATATTCCATGTGACTTAAGAATAACAGACCATTGCGGGAGGATGAAAGGACACCGGCCTAAGTAATGAAATAAACCGTGTTCTGAGATTGACTGATTAATGCTGCCCCTTGTAAGTCACAGGTACTGACGTCTACAGATGTTGCCGAAGAATTTAATTACAAACTGGATCTGCCTCTCAGGAAACGGTGATTGGGGATTTCTCCTCCCTAAGGATATTTTTCTCCTTTTTTGTTGCCTTTTAAAGAAACAAGTAGATTTTCAATGGATTAGAATTAGAAATGAAGGATGAGGAAAACGAAACCAAATGGAGAAGAAGTGAGACCCAGTGCCCCATGGATATCCAGCTGTGGCCAGGGGTGCCAGGCCTGGGATATCCAGCTGTGGCCAGGGGTGCCGGGCCTGGGAAGCGCCTTGTCTGAGATCCACATAAAGAGAGAAGGAAATAAAGAAAGATGCCTTTTCTCTTTCTCCCTCATTTTTGTTTCTATTTTGGAACAATAAAATTATCTTTCTCAGGGTTCTGCAAAAGGAGAGTATTATTAATATCTTTTGTTTAGCCTCAGAATTGATTCTTGCAGCTCTATTTATATGGTCATGTCCTTATTTACCAGGGCTACCCAAGTAGAATCTAATGATGTGGTGAAAAAGGAAGAAGAGGAGGAAAAAAAGAGGAAGAAGAGGAGGACCCAATCTAGAAAAATGAGCAGATATTTGTATAGAAAGCAGCGATATATACCTATATACATGTATGTACACATATCACATACATCATATATATGTCATATATATATATGCACATCATTGTCTTGCTAAAACTTCTTTATGCTCTCTCTCTGGTATCTGCCTTTTACTTGTACCAGACCAGCGATACCACATGTCAAGTATCTGTTTCTCTATTCAGAAATAAAACATGCAAACCAGAAAGTGGGTCAGGCCCACAGTACTAAACAAGTGTGCTTAGCTGACCATACTGACCTGTAATTAGCCTTCACAACCTGCAAGGATCTGAGCCAAAGGGTCCAGTTACGACCTCCCAGCCAATCCATGGAGGTGGGTAGCTAAATATTCAACATCTATGTGTTCTCTTCACGGTTAAGATCTCACATTATACCGAAGTCTTGATTAGGGGCTCAATAAATGTTGCTGGTTTTGAGTAAATAAAAGGTATTTATTTCCCTCTGAAAATATGAAAGGATAGGTCCAGGCGCTATAAGAAAGAATCGTTGATAAGGAAAGAGGGCAGCATAAAACAGAAAACAAACAAGCAAACAAACAAACAGAAAAACGATTCCAAAAAACAAAAATCAGGCTCTTCATGTATGTACAAATAAGCTTAAAATTCTAACGAAAAGCCATCAGGAAAAGTAGAATCTGTATTTATAAAACTCTGATTATGGTTACCAGAGGTGTAAGGGGGTCAGGAGGGGTAAACTGGGAGTTCGAGATTTGTTGATGCTAACTATTACATATAAAATAGATAAACAAGTTTCTACTGTAGAGCACAGGGAACTATATTCAATATCTTGTAGTAAACTATAATGAAAAAGAATATGAAATGGAATATATGTATGTATAAGTATGACTGAAGCATTATGCTGTACACCAGAAATTGACACAACATTGTAAAGTGACTATACTTCAATTTTAAAAAAAGAAGATCGAAAAAAAAAAAAAAGGCAGGGACATGTACAAGCATTTTAAATTAGTTTTTTGCCTAAAATTGTTAGTTTTACAACAAATTTTGCCACCATATGAAATAAGTGTTAGTAATTTGAAACGTAATTAACATGAAACCCCTTTTGCTTTTTCATGCCTGATACTCAGGTGTTACTTGCAGTCTTCCACAAAGTCCATGTGAGTATCCCCACTGACGGAAAGGCAGCGGGCCCTCTCTACTCAGTGGAGCAAAGTTTTCTCTGCAGATAGGCTGGCTGGGAGCACGCTGCTTAGAAGAGGCTCCCAGCAGCATCTGGCCCCATCCCTCATCTCACACACATCTGTGACCCCCCCCCCCCTTGGCAGGCACCGACACAGACGTCTCCACAGCAGCTGGTGGGCTGGACCCGATCAGGCCAGCGTGGAGCAAACAGGACGCGTGATTGATGAGGACCCTCAGAGAACAGGCCCTGGGTCTGGGAGGCAAGCGGCTCCTTGCACAGAGCAAAGGAGAAGGGCGACCCACCAGTCTGGGGGCAAGAAGCCATATCCCACCAACATGCGACGCCTTTTCTTTCCCTGCACAGCCCTGCTATTGTCTGTGTTATAAAGCTCTCAGTGTCCTCCGCTGCAACATACAAGGCCCAGTCCTGTCCTCTGTGAGCAACTCAGATATTAATTTTGAGAGCAGTGGGCGTCGTTCACCCACAGACTCTGAACAGATTCCCCATTCAATGTGCAGAGGACGGAACAGAAAACGTTGATTCTTTTTCTGTGTTTGTTTTAAATTTGGTGGCTGGTCCCCCTTGCTCTTAAAGAAAGCTGGTTTGGGAATATTGAAAAACCAGACCCCCAGTCCCTCTCCTGGGTGAAGGCAGCACAGTCCGAGAAGTCGTATATGTCCAGCTGCCAGGATGCGTCCCTGGCTGGGAGTAGAAGCAGCAAGCTGGAGGGGACAGGGCTGTCACTCCCTTTACCTGGGTTTAAGGTCCTTCAATATCAAGATGAGCTATTTTACCCATAGGCCAACCCTATTTTGTTCTGATTGAAGTCTCTTTGTTAATGATTTAATTCAAAAGTGGGAACTCAAGTTACTTGACAAGGGATGAAGATTAACAGGTAAATGGGGTAATAGAAACACTTAATACTGTAGCAATGCTTTAGAAGGTCTCTCCCAAATTAAAGCTAACATTTGTAGGGGGAGGGTATAGCTCAAGTGGTAGACAGCATGCTTAGCATGCATGAGGTCCAGGGTTCAATCCCCAGTACCTCTTCTAAAATAGATAAATAAACCTAATTACCTCCCTCCTCCGCCAAAAAAAAAAAAATTGAAATTAATAAATTTTTTTAAAAAACTAACATTTGTTGTTAGACAAAGGTGAAAATATAAAAAATGGCCATTTTCAATTTAAAGGAATTTTGCCCATATTTCTACTATCTTATAAAACAACAGTTTTCATTCCTCCATTTCATTCTCTGTTCTCTTTGGATTTTTACTTACATGTGTAATGTTTTAACATCATTTCAGTAATTCTGTAAATATGACATTGTGTTCTTTTCCATAGTCCTAAATAATTATCACCTTTGTCATTTTTTAGTAATAGTTAATATTCCATTATATCAATATTTAATGATTTGTTTATCCATCGCCTATTGCTAAACCTTTAGGTTATTCTCAGTTTTTTACTATCATAAATAATGCTGCTATAAATATATCAATACATACACCATTTCTTCTTTTAAATTACTTCCTTGAAATAAATTCCAAAGAATGAGATTACAGGGTCAAAGAGTACAAACATTTTTATGACCTATGACCTGCATTGATTGCCAAACGCCCTCAAAAGGCATTGTACCAGTTTTCAAAGGATGAAATATCTGCTTCCCCCATGGTCTCATCAGCACTGAGTTATAGGATTTCCTGTATTTTTATTTAGCCAGTCTCAATTGATTGAGATTAAATAATATACCCACGGGAGTATTATAATAAGTAACTGCATCACTCTGATTACTTAATAACACGTAGGACATAAAGAAAGGAAAAGAAAACAGGAAATCAAGCCAAATCAAATAATTTCTTAGTGGTGCTAAATACCTCCGTATATTGAATATCTGTGAACACTCTAAACTTTAATACTGAGAACAAAGAAATTGGTCCTGTAACAACTGGAATCCTGTGAGTACCCCAGAATCAGACAACTTAGTTTTCATTTTATGAATACATTTACATACTCACAAAGCTTGAAACTTTGTTGAAAGATTAAGACAAAGGGAAACGAATGCTCACTTATTTTATCAATGCCTAAAGTACTGATTTTGAGCAGCAAAGATTTTACTCTCTGTGACCTCTTGCAAAGACTTCCAATTATTTCACAGTGGCTTTTCTGTTTTGTTTTGTTTTGTTTTTCACTATGTCTCAAGCGACCTTGAATAGGGATAGAAAAGATAAAGGAGTGAAAGTAAAATAACAGGGGGCAAGAGTCTCTCATTCCTTTTGTAAATTTCGCATTAGGCCTGGCTCTGTTTTATGGAAATACTCCGCCGGCACAGAAATGGGGAAGTCATTTGTCAATGCACTTTGCAGATGGTGTGGTTAAAAGAAAAATCCCTAAATATCTAACTCTTTGTGGCCAGCCCAGCTCAAATACTCTTCCTTCTTAAAAATATAATTTCCGTGACACAGTAGCTCAGAGCAGACATACTATGAAAAATCTGTGGAAATTGACTGGGACATTGTGCTGTACACCAGAAATTGACACTTTATAACTGACTACACTTCAATTTTAAAAAAGAAAAAAAAAATCTATGGAATGGATGGCTGAGCCAAATGTGGCCGTTTATAGACCTCTTAGACCCAAGAGGGTCTAAGAAAATGTGTCAGCATCATGGAAGCATAGCCACTGTTATTAGGGAAGTAAACCTGCCTCAGCTGGGTGGACACCCCCTCTCTCCGCAGCTCCGCCGCATCACCACTGCAGATGGCGCACCTGGTGTTTGCGGCTAGGAGGGCATGAGAAACAAGAACATGTAGATTCAATATTGTAAGGCCCCACCCATGTGGGTAATGGAAAAGTATAAAGCAGGAAGCACAGATGGTGCGCAGATCTAACTCCGCCTTCCATCCCTGCTACCCAAGAGGAAGGGCTGGAACTCAGCCCAAGCCATTAGAAAAGGAAGGAAGCGGCATTTTTATTCGCCGTTAGCTCCCATCAGGAATGGATCAGCCCTGGCTTCTGACTGGACCAGGACACTACTGACTCCCGTGGGGCTGTGAGTCACACAGTATTGCTCGCAGCTGGACTATGCCATTGATGATGACCCCCAAGTCCAGGAGAGACTGGGATCCAGCTGATGGCCTTTCCAGGCACCATGGCTGGGTTAGGGGAAGACAGGGACCGTCAAGTACTGGGAAGGGCAAACCAGAGAAAGGTATGGTAATTTGCCAGAGTGGACCCTTCATTTGGGGGAGGAATTGTGTGAGTGGGGGCCTTTGGGATGGTTAGTAGCTTGTTCAAGGAGAGGATCTATTAGTGTCAGTGGCCAATTCAGAACGTGGCGACCACTGGTTTCCATCTTCCCCCAGCCCCTGCCCCACTAGCCCCATCTCTGTCTCTCTCACTGCCCTCAAAACATTTTCATTTCCTGCCCTCCCCCACCCCTTGTGACCTTGGATAATAAAATTCAGGAAAAGTGTATACGGAAGTAGCCTGGGCTATAGAGATTGCCCCTTGGCAAGCAAGACTGGGTCTCCACGTGGTTCTTCTCCAAATCGTGGTGGAACACACATGAATCTGACCTGCACAGTTGGGTGGAAAGTCATCTAGCCCCAAAGCCACAGACCTGGGTGAAGAGAAAACTGAGGGAAAAAAGGAAACTTCTCACTCACCCTGCCCTGCAAATCCTCTCTCCCTAGGTCCCACCCCAGCAGAACCACCCACTCCTTCCTCTCTCTTCAGAGAGCATGTGTGCGTTCATTCTCCTGTTGAACGCTCACCCCACCGTGTACTAATCTGTTCCTGTGCTCCCTTCCCAACTGGGCTCTGAGCTTATCAGTGTCTGCAGGCAGACCTGGGTTCACGTCCCAACTCCAGTCTCCTCGGAGCTGTGTGACGCTCAACAAGTCATTTAACTTCTTCCAGACCTTCATTTCCTCGTCCATAATGAGTCTCATCATGTAGATCATATGAGCTTCTACAAAATGCTTAGCCCAAATTTATTCCCTCATTCATTGGGCAATTCCCAGCCCCCAGCACAGGAACTAACAGACAAGACACTCATGAAAATAAAACTCCTCCTACCCAGTGGCTTTCAGGCCCTGTGAATGAACAGGGGGTTCAGGGTGGGCACAGTCACTGGGCACCTTGGGACAAGGAATTTCGGTGACAAGGGGTTGTCTCTCCCCAGTACTGCTCTTCATGCCAAGTCCCGTTCATCCCACCCCCAAAGCAGAGTAGGGAAGTGCAAATCTTCTTTCCAGAAGCCGGCTAAGCCTGGGGTTTTACCTGGTGTCTCTTACTCATTCATTCTCTTGTTTTCAGCATGTGCTTGTTGAGACCCAGGTGCGAGTGACTGTAATTGCTGCTCTGGGAGGAAGACTTAATTCATGTCCCACAGCAACTTATAGTCCCTGGGACCCCAGTGAGGATCAAGCCGTGTAAAAAATACTCTGTTGAGATTCAGGGTTTCTCCCCAGGATATCAGGGAAGGCTTCGTGGAGGAGGTGCACTGTGAAAATGATCAGGACCCAGTCGTGCAGATACCGACATTGACCAAGTCACCCATGTGGGCAGAGGCCACTTTCTAGTGAAGCTAGTAAGGCTGAAGCTTAATGGACCCTCATTTGCATGGTCCCTTCCAAGGCTTGGGAAAGGCCCTTCCAACTTGTTCATGTGGTCGTACGTTTTCATAAAATTTGCATCTGTTAGATGTTTTAACCACAATCCATTGAGATCACCGTCGCTTTCTACTCTGCCTCTTTCCCAATTTCCTGTTTTGGTGGGTGTTGAAGTGGCTGAGAGCATCTGGGGGGGCAGCCAAGGGGCAGTTGAGTTGCGGGGTAGGGTTAGTGGGATTTATTTGTGTGCTTTGCCGTCACTTCTCTCTAGTTAAGTTACAAGCCACCAGGATATGGAAATGTCTTCCAGGATTTCCCCTGCTGCCTACTAGTGGAGTCCCCCAGGAGGGTGACAGGAGATGGCAGAATCAGAAATCATACTGTGATTAGGACTCGTCCCTGGTGCTCAGCACCAGAATCTTCTTGGTGGTAGAGGAGAAACAAGTTTTGAAATCTGTCAGGCTAGAGGCAAAGCATCACATTGGTGGGGCCGAATTTTGTGTTCCTACTTTGAACCACCTTTTTCTTATCTGTAGAAGCTGGATTGGCCTAGCCGGCTCGGTGCTTACCCCAGAGAGCCTGGTGGGGAAGCAGGCACCCAGAATTCCATCTTTGTGCTTCATCCCAAAGTGCTGTCATAGAGACATATCCCTGGACCACTGGGATCCTGGCTCTGGCCTCGTAGCGGGAGATGTCCCCAGGGGGGCAGCAGCTGCTCTGCTCCTCGGGGACACTGGGAGCCAAGAGCCTGATACCTGGGAGCCAGTAGCCTTCCTTCCTGGCCACATGGTTGCTTTTGTCCAACAGCTGCCTGTGAGCACCCCCTCTCCCCAGAATCTGTGTGGCCATTCATCGCAGGCCTCCTCTTGGAAAGGCAAAGAAGGTTGCATTATATTAGGTAGAGCTTATCTTTCGCATCTGCCAAGATCCACACTTTTCCCCTCCCTCTCCGCCTCCAGCCCCCAGCATCCCCCCTCCCCTCTTCCTTTACCCTCTCTGGTGGGTTTTCAATAGTGTGTGCTTTTTTTTCTTTCTCCTTTCTTTCTGGTCAAGACAGGGTTGTCTCTCTGGGTGGAAAAAGGCAGTGTGTTCGTGGAGTGCAGCTGCATTTCAAAGGTACTTTGTTGGCGAGTTATGAATTTGCCTTTGCTAATGTGGGGAAACAGGGAGATTCTTTGGCTTTCCTTCCCCCCCAA
This sequence comes from Camelus ferus, assembly GCF_009834535.1. NCBI lineage: Eukaryota > Metazoa > Chordata > Mammalia > Artiodactyla > Camelidae > Camelus > Camelus ferus. The sequence continues at coordinate 10,743,342 of NC_045696.1, read as the reverse complement.
ATTGAAATTGATGTTATTTCTTTGCCAGTGGTACCCAAGGAACTGTTTTGTTCCATTTCCTCTCCTTTCAGGCTGAGCCCTATTTATGTTTGGAGCTGGGGCGCTGCCATTAAGAATCATTGTCATTACCACCAGGGTCTGAGACCCGCCAAGTGCAGCAGCTGTGGTCTCATGCCTGCTCTCACCAAGGTTTATTTCCTTGACAACATGTTCTTGTTTGGACCAACTTTCCTAGCCTTTCTCTCGCTGTTGTCTCCCCCTCCCCACTTCATTCCAAAATCTCCCTTACAGTTTCATGGGGCTTAAAATTAAAAAAGGAAAAGTGTGTGTGTGTGTGTATGTGTGTGTGTGTGTGGGTGGGTGGGTGGGTGGTTGGGGGCAACAGGCCAAGGGCTGGAAAGAAGATAAAGACCCTGGGAGCTGGAGAAAGGGTACAGGGGGCCGGAGCCAGGGCCGCGCGGTGGGCCGTTTCCACCATAAGCAGCAGCATTAAATTTGTTATGATTTTGATGCTCACCACTCTTCTCCACCCCCAAGTTGGATAAGCCTCACCCTCGGCCTCACCCACCCTAGCCCTTAGAATGGAACACCTAGGTGGCCCATGGGACCCCTGACCCCTATATCCTGTTCCTTTCTCCCCGCTTTGCTACCCTTCTCCTTGATAAAAGGAGAGAGTGAGAGATAATTAACAAAAAACATGGCCCCAGGACAATGAAACAACTGGCCTTGGCCGGCAAGAAATTTATCCTGGTTTTCTAGGTGAACTTTCTCCCATCAATCTTCCCTTTAACCTCCATGTTCGTGGAAGCAATAGGAACATCCCTCCCCTCCCCTGAGCAAATGCTTTCTTTTGACTGGGAACAAAAAGGGGGCTCAGCGAAGGCTGAGGTGAAATCTGGGTGGTACGGGGGGCCGCACAATGGGGCCGCTGTTCCCCGGCCGGGCTGGTGTTTTACAACAGGGGAGGGACAGGCGTGACTGGTCTGATGATGGAAACAGTTCCCCTGATTCAGGCCTACAAACGCATCTTCTGTTCCACACGGAGCCGGACAGAAAAGAGAAAAGCGACAAAGAAAAGGGGAGGGGGGGCGGAATTCAAACAAAACGCGTGAGGCAGAAAAATCTCCCCTATCCTGCACATCCTAGAAAGGAGATGTGTCGGAGAGCCTTCGGGATTTCTCGGCAGCCTCTGAATAGCTCGAACTAGACTCTGATTTATTGATGAAGCTTAAGCAACTCGCTAGAGAAAGGCTTGGGAGGTTCTTTGTCTTCGAGAGAAAGAACAATAGGCCACAAGGGCCAGGATCTCTTGGGATGCTCTCGGGGCCTGCCTTCCTCCCGCCTCTCCTCCCTGCAAATGCCAGCAGCAGTAAAAGCGATTGGTGGTGTCTCTAGAAGAGCTGCTGACAAGGCCGGGCCACTTGAGGTCTCCTTAAGAGGGTATTATGGTCAGGGAGAATATTTGTGCTGTGAAGATGGCACACTCCATTTTGTTAATGGCTCTCATCTGTGTGGGGTGATCGCCCCCCTGCCCCGCTGTCAGGGGCGCAGCCGTGGCCAATTCATGGCGCCCCGGGAGAAAGCCCCTTTCTGCGGCAACCAAGACGGAAACATTGTGTTCACCTCCTTGAGCGGAGGGGAAGGTGACCATGAGGGCAGCCCACGTTGTAAATTACCATTAAAACAAAAACAGACAGGGCCTTCTCTGCCCCGGGACCCTCTCCAATAAATTATGGCTGGGCCATGGGGGAGAGCCTAGAAGAGACTGGGTGCTGGACAGTCCCTCCCCTCTGGGTCTGGGATGGAGCTGCTGGGGAATCTGGAGTCTGAGCTAATGGGCTGGAGCATGGTCCAAGAGGTCCCATGGTTTGCCTTCAAGGAGAGGCAGGAGCAGGTGGAACGGGACCCTAACATCTCATATGTTTGCTAAGTCAGGTCCTTCATGGCCCAACACCCACCTTTTCTTGCATTGTCATCTGCCAGGCTCCAGCCTTAGGTGTCATCCAAAGGAAAGGAGGGAAGGAGGGAGGGAGGGAAACAGGAAAGAAAGAGAGAGACAGAAAGAGGGAGAGAGGAAGAGAGGGAGGGAGAAAGGAAGGGAAGGAGAGAGAGAGAGAGGAAAAGAGAATGAATGAGAAAGGAAATGTGGCAAAATGTTAACAACTGGTCAAGCTGGGTGAAAGAAAGTGCTGACAGAAATGTACATGCATTGAGGTCTGGGAAGTCATTCTGGCTTATGCAGACATTAACTCAAATTTTATGCTAACTAACCAACCTGTTTGTGGCCTATCAAACATACATTGTATATCTGCTTTAATTATTAAAGAAAAAACACATGGACCAGAGGTGAAGAGTGTCCACGTTAACAATAAAGATTAAGTGCCTCCCTTCCTGGGACGCCAGTGCTGGTCCTCCTTCAATGATCAGACTCCCTTCCCAGGCGCCAAGGCCATACTGACTCGCTGTGTATGTACTGATCTTTTTTTTTTTTTTTTTTTTAACCCTTGAAGGAATGTATCCCTGCCTTGTTTGATGTTCCTTGTTCTGACAAGATGAAAACCGTGCTTCTCCGGAGCAGTTCCTCAGAGTTATCTGAGAGGCTGTCTTCTGGGCTATAGTCCTTATTTGGCTCAGATAAAAGTGTTTTCTATTTCTATTACAGATTGTTTATTGACTAGTTTTGAAAAAGAAAGGAAGGGAGAGAGAGAGAAAGAAGGAAGGAAGGAAGGAAGGAAGGAAGGAAGGAAGGAAGGAAGGAAGGAAGGACGGGCCACCATTCATAGCTAAGAATGAGGGAGGAGCAATTTTCACAAAAATGAGTTTCTCACCCTTAATTTAACTCTCTCTGTGTAACGTGGTAATATCAAATTGTGCCGGCCATGGACCAAGAATGACATCACTGCATACATGTCGGGCACCTCGGAACCTGGCACCTGCATGATGTTGTTTACCTAAATTAATTTCTGGGGTAATAGATAACTTTTTTAACTCTTTTAAAACAACAAGTTCTTGGGGGACAGAGAGGAGTATAACTCAGTGGTAGAGTGCGTGCTTCGCATGCAGGAGGTCCTGGGTTCAATCTTCAGTACTTCCATTTTAAAAAAATTTAAAATTAAATAAAACAACAAGTTCTCAAAAATATCAGTCACCCTTCCTTGACTATACGGCACACATCCGTGGTTTTAAACAGAAGAACCAAATTGGATTGAACTTCGTTGACTCAGGGTCAAATGAAACAGAATGAAAATGTTCTGGAAACCACTCAGCAAAAGGCAGCCGTGGGCCAATTTTTCTTTCAGTGACTGTGTCCCCAAGCGGCACGACCCAGGCCATGCTGGTTTGGAAGGTCTGGTGCCTGCCTTTTTTTTTTAATCAAAATAAAATTGTATTGAAGTATAGTTGATTTACAATGTTGTGTTAGTTTCTGGTGTACAGCAAAGTGACATATATATATATATATATATATATATATATATATATATATACACACACACACATATATACACACACACACACACACACACGCACACATATATACATTCTTTTTCGTATTTTTTCCATTATGGTTTATTACAGGACATTGAATATAGTTCCGTGTGCTGTGCCGTAGGACCTTGTTGCTTTTTACAACTTCACTGTGTCCCTCAGCCGTCACTTTTGCCAGTGGGAGCAAGCTGCCTTCATTCTGCTTTGCTGTTTCTATCAGCTTGTGAAACCAGATCACGGGGCCTGTCGACAGGGTCCCTGAGAGAATGTCAAAAATCTGAGGCTGGACGAGTTAAGTAACTTCTCTGTGCCTCAGTTTCCTCACCTGTAACATGGAGATGGAAAGAGTACTTACTTCAGGGCATTGCTGAGAGGGTGAAATAAAATAATATGAAGTGCTCAGAGCAGGGGCTGGAGTAGAGCAAATACACACTAAATATTAGTTATCAGTAAAATGATAGTCTAGCATGATTAGGAAGGAAGGAACTGTCCTGCGAATGTCAGTGCTCTCATTTTGTACAATGTGAAAGTCTTCAGTATTTGCTGGCTTATTTCTGGTTTTCTTGGCTTGGATCTCTATCATACAATACCTTGATATTTGGCTCCAGAAAATTCAAATCCTGAGTCTCAGCCCTTGGGGCCTGAGCAGCTGAGGATATTTCCTAAAGTGCACAAACTCCAGATCTGTGCCCCTCCTGTGGTCCACCTGCCCTCACCCTCCCATCACCAACAGGTAAGAATAACAGTGATGACAATGACTGCCCCTCATTTCCCACCTGCCCCACACAAGGCATGGTGCTCTGTGCTTCATCTACACACTGATTTTTGTAGCCTCACCAGTGAGTTTTTTCCTGAGAGTCCACGAGATGCTGGAGACCCATTCATCTCCTCGTAAGAAGCTGATCCTGGGAGGTATCAGCCAGCCAGCTAAGAGCACCCACATCTCCTGGCTCCCTATTTGGTGCTGTGCATCACATTGTGGCATATTCTTGGTCAGCTTCCTACTTTCACTTGTCTCACCTAAGGCGTGTCTTTTCTGAACTCCTTGGCGAAGCAAAGCAGAGGGCACATGGGGATGGTGCAGGGTCAAGAGGGCCTGTCAGCAGGACAGGAGCTAGAATGTAAGGGGCTCACTGCCCCAGCAAATGACATGGGCCCACCTGCCCTGGGGCACCCGAAAGATAAGCTTCAGAGGAGCAGAGCAGGGCGGTCTGAGTGACCTTCACTCTTCCTCGCTCTTCCTCAAGCTTATTTTTCAATTGACTAAATAATTTGGCTTTATTGATAATATGTGATTGATGGAAACTAATCTCAAGTTCCAGAAAGAACCACTGTTGAAAGCTTCATAGATTTCATTCTCTATATATTTTATCAGGAAATGCCTTGTCTGTTTTGTTTTGTTTCATTAGCAGCGGTCTGTGGTGCTCAGGAACAAGGACTCTCGAGTTTTGTATGCCCCACAGGGCTGTTGTGAGCAGTGAGTAAGTTAATATCTGTAATAAATTTACAACAGCAGCTAGCACATGGATAGTATTATACAAGCGGGTTTTTTGGTTATGAATAAAACAGAATTTGGTTCTCTGTATCGATGCATAAGTTTCCATCTTTGCTTGGTCAAGGGCTGTATTATCTTCCATCCTATCATTATTTATTGGATTAAATTCCTAATGATGAATATTTACATTTTCCAAATTTTGATATTATAAACAATGATGCAATGAACATCCTTATATACACATACATATATATATTTTAATACCCATCTTATTATTTCCTTTAAGTAGCTTCCTAAGAGAGAGAGTTACTGAATCAAAAGACATACAATATTGCTAGGTTTTAATCCAGAAAGATTAGTTGAAAAGATATTTCCACTAGAGCTTATGAGACCATTTCTCCAAACCCTCATCGGTCATGTCAACATCACTTTTTGTCATCATGGGCATCCTACAAGAAAAAAATGAGGTCCCATTTTCATCTGTGTTCAGTTGATTAAAAGAGAAGATAAACATGTTTTCTCATGTTTTGTTTATATCCTCTGTCCATTATTCTATTGAGGTGATTTATCAAAATTGCTATCACTTTTTCCCATATGTTGCAAGAGTTTTTTCCAGTTGGTAATTTGTCTTTTAACTTTGTTTCTGGTGCCTCCTGCCTTATAAAAGCAAGGGTGGTGGGACCAACCTAGAGAAAGCACCACTTCGGCAATGATAAGCCAAGTCTTGATTCATGACTAGTGGTCCACTGGGCAGAGAGCGTAGGGGGCAAGTGTCATTCCAAGCAAACAGAAAATCAGGCTGGGCCCCAAGTTTACTGTAAAATAAACTGAAACTATCCATTTTTTTTTCCTGTCATTGAAATCCAGTTGACATTTGTCACCTGCGTCCTTATACAGAGGATATTAGGTCCCCTTCTCTTCCCATCCTCTTCCTCGTCTGTCTTCCCTTCCCCTCCCAAGTGGAGGTGGCAGCAGCACCTTGCTAGTGTCCAAGATACCAGGCTCTAGGGGTGGGGGAGATGGAGGTGGTAGGCAGGGAAAGTAGCCAAAGTAGTTTAGAGACTGGTTACATTAAACAAATAAGTTAAATGATTAAGCAAATATATTGAGAATAGTGGGAAGCTGGTTTCTCACTGTCAAAGAAAGGATTTAAAAGGATGTTAGGGAGGAGGCTAGAAAGAACTCTGAGGTGTTGGATTAGAATTAGAACTACCATTTTAAAATAATTTTAATATATATTATGTATTATATTCACGAATATATCCTATAATCTGTATGTATATTATATGCGCACATATACAGTTAGATATGGAAACTTTTATAGATGTATGTGTGCCCTCACACGTTTGTACATTTACTAACCCTTTCCCCTGAGACAATGACACCCTAATAACAATGAACCCACTGAGCTCCTAGATCCTGGTTTGTAAATACTCCTACATCAAAAAAAAAAAAGCAAAAAAAGCAAAAAAAAAAAAAAAAAAAAAAAAAAAACCCACAAAAGTTCTGTGCAGAATGAGCAATTCTGGGCTGGGACAGAGAAAGTATAAATGAGCCTGAAACATCTCCTAATGCCACAAAGTAATTAAATCCTCAAAGAATTAAGGAAACAGAAATCAGCTTGAACCCACTCCCAGCAGCCAAAGCTAGGACAATTGAGGGTCAAACTAAGTAACAATATTACCAGATTGCTATCTATTGATTAAAACATATAAACTGATATAAATAAATGAGTAACTAAATAAATGAAGGGAAAGTTTTTCTTTATGATACAATGCCAACTAACCAATGTAGAAGACACAAATCATAGTATCTGGTAAGGAATTTACATCTAGAATATACAAAGAACTAATGCAATTTAATAATAAAAAGACAAATAACTCAATTAAAAATAGGTAAAGAACCTGAATAGATATTTGTTATGGGCTGAATTGTGTCCCTCCAAAAATATATGTTGAAATTCTACCCCCCAGTACCTCAAAATGTGACCTTCATTGATAATAGGGTTGTTATTGATGCAATTGTCAAGATGAGGTCCAACAGGAGTAGGATGGGCCTTAATCCAATACGACTGGTGTCCCTATAAGAAAACAGCGAAGACACAGACATGGGGAGAAGGCCGTGTGAAGACAGAGGCAGAGAACAGAGTGACAAGCCAAGGAATGCCAAGAATTGCTGGCCACCATCAGAGCTTGGAGAAAGATATGGGACAGATGCTCCACAGAGTCCTCAGAAGGAACCAACCTTGCTGACTCTTTGATCTCAGACTTCTAGCCTCCAGCGCTGTGAAAGAACACATTTCTATTGTTTTAAGCCACCCAGTTGTAGTTCTTTGTTACAGTCACCCTAAGAAATTAATGTATTTTTCCAAAGAAGATATATGAATGGCCAGTAAATACACGAAAAGATGCTCAACATCATTGACCATCAGGGAAATGGCAAATCAAAACCACAGTGAGATACCTCTTCATGCCCACTAGGATGGTTAGATTAAAAGACGTAACAGCAAGTGTTGGTGAGGACGTGGGAAAATTGGAACCCTCCTACACTGCTTGTTGGGACTAAGAAATGGTGCTGCTGCTTTGGAAAACAGTCTGATGATTCCTTAAATGGCTAAAGATAGAGTTACCATATGACCAGCAAGTCCACTTCTCAGTATGTACCCAAGAGAAATGAAAACACATTTCCACACACACAAAAAAACTTGTGTACAAGTGTTCCTAGCAGCATTATTCATAAAAGCCAAAGAGTGCAGACAATCCAAATGTCTGTCAGCTGATCCACAGATACAGTAAATTGTGTATCCATACAATGGAATATTCTTTGACAATAAAGAGAAATCAACTATCAGTTTTATTCCAATTTGTCTTCTTTCTAAAATCTTGTTAAGACCCTTCTCTGTATATCTGCATTTCATTACATTAGGCTTAAGTGGGGATTTACTGATGGGTGGATTTTGGCACAGCATTTACTGTACACTTGGGGCTGAGGATTTGTGTCTCTCTTTAATTGTGAACGTTCCCACCTGAATTTTCCACCTATTTCCAAAGTTGGAGCCTCTCAATCAGTTTTTCGGATTGCTAAACTGCTGTCACATCTTTTTATTCTTTTTATCTCTCTGAGATGCATTTTTCTCTGACTGCCCACAATTGCAGTTTGACGTTGTTGATTAACATGGGAGGTGGTTTAATTCATACACAGTGTGTTGCAGCAATTCTTACATGGCAATTACTATAATTTATGTAGTCAAATAAAGCATTTTTCACAGAAAACAAGAACACTAATAACAATCAAGATGCTTTCAACATTGGACACCTAAAAATATTTAATTTATATGTGCCAAACAGCATATTAACAAGATGTATATAAATAAAATAAAAATAAATATAAGGAAAAGTGTAAACTGAAATATACCTATGGTTGACTGAAACATCCCAAGAAAATAAAAACAAATAGGCAAATAATTAATTTTAGAAATCAGAGTAAGACAAAACTGACATGTATATAGAAAGAGCCAAATGGAGAACAAAGCAACACATGTTTCCCTCAATCTTCTTTAAAAAAAAGAATGCTTTCACAAAAGATGACAACATTCTGCCATTTAATTACTTAGCAAATGCCAAAAGGTAGAAATATATATGTACATCATCATATTAGATTTCAAAGCAATCAAATTTTAAAATTTAAAAGTATATCAGAAATTAAAGTAATTTAAATTTAATACCTGAGTAGCAAAGAAATTTCTGAACACAATCATCAGAAAAGACATTGAGTCAAGATAAAGTAGATGCTACTTACTCTCCAACAGCCCAGAATTTATTTAAAGAGAAAAAGAAAATGATTAAGAAAATGTGATCAAATATTAATATTTGGGGAACCTAAATGAAGGATATATAGAAACTCTCCTGTACTGTTTTCCCAACATTCCTGAAAGTCTGAAATTTTTTAAAATAAAAAGCTAAAAAAAAAAAAAAAAAAGGAAGCAGAGGACTAGAAATAATAAAACAAAGGAAACCAATAAAGAAAATAAAACATAAGTGAAAAATAAAAGGATGGTTTGAGAAGAAGTATTTAAACTTAAATTCACTTACATTTGGTTAGTCATTGGTTTGATGTTTGATTCCCCCACTGGCATTCTATTTTGTTTACCACCATGATCCAATTACCTAGCACCTAGGTCAGTTAATGTGTTGAGTGAATGATAACACATGTTAATTACATTCACCTAAATTCTATTATTATTAGTTTCCTCTCCAAACAGAACTTCCCATTTTTTATTTCTCTTTTAGTTGTCTTAGTGAATTCATGCATGCCCCTCATAAGCCCCTCCAATTCCCTTTTTCAGAGACAGGTATAAGATGAGCAAAGCCAATAAAAAGATGTTTTATTTCTCAAACTGTTAGCAGGATTTTCCTAAGAGGAGGCGTTTGGGATCTAGTGGTGGGAGAAAGGGAACTTGTACTTTTTACTTTGTACACTTTCTCATTGGTTGGGGTTTTTTTTCTTTCAAATATGTAGGACAATTCCAGATTATCTTTACAATTTAAAATAAAGTATAACTAGAAAGTATGGGTGAACTATTCACAGCTATAAAATTATATAGTGTTTATTGACATAGAGAATTTTTAATCTCAAATGACATTGTTCAGTTTGATACTCTTTTAGGATTTTTTTCCCTATAGAATTTCTTTATGGGCTTTAAAACAAAAGATTTGTTTATTTAAAGACCATATGGGGCATCAAAGTTATTCCATTTCTCTCTCCCTCTCTCTCTCCTTCCTTCCTTCCTTTCTACAAATATTTATAAGCACATGACTGCAATCCAGGTGCTGAATTAGGTGCTGGAGATACAAAGATGAGATCGGTATCTTGCCCTCAAAGTGTTTATACTTATTCATCTTCTGAAATTATAAATCCACCTGAAAATCTGTATTTTTATACATACAACCTGTTTTCCAGTCAGGAACCATTTCTACTACAAAATGATTGCAGTATGTAAATGAGTTTCATCTAGGACTGAGTTCAGATGATTATGTTTTACTTTGGATTCTGTGAAATGCTATTACCTATATTATTTCCTATGATTCTCATAATAGTCCATCATAATCTCCATTTTATTCCATTTTTTAAAGGTGAAAAGTTTTAGTTCTCTTGTAGCCAGCCCACCGTAAACCTACATTACAAGCTTTTAAAACAGCATACAAAACAGATCAATGACTATGAGAATCACAGTCCCATTCTTCAATAGTGAATATACATGATAATATATCTGTTATTAACAGAGGGACCAACTTTTTGACAATTGTCAACAAACAATGTGAAGGCTCAGAGTTAAGAAAAGAACAGCCCAAGTTAGGACTCTGGGTTTCTGACTCTCCAGATACATTATTCCCTCTTCCCCAGTGTGTTGTTCCATATTTCTCCAAATGCATATCCTTTCATTTCTGACTGGGAAGCCATGCTCCAAGCTCTGGAATTTAATCTCTTTTTGATGACATGTAAACTTAACCGTGGACGTTGTGACCTGATTGGTTACGATGGCTGAACTGGGTGCGTATCACCCAAGAAACTCAACAAAAATACCAACACTATGACTGCCATCTGAAGTTCACAGAAATGGCCCAAGACCAAGAGATTTTACTAGAAATGCAATTTCAGGCAGAAGCAGAAACTGAAGTCCTTTCTCCTGGCAAAATGTGAAACAATCGGCCTTGATCAAAACACAAGACTCCTAATGGCATCTGAGTGGATTAGTAAACAAGGTGTTGAAGGCTCCACTGTATCATCATCATTCCGGTGGACTGGTTAATCCCCTCTACTTTACAGACTGGGACACTGAGCCCCCCAGAGGTATGGTCCTTTCTCATGTTACACAGCAAGTCATTTGGAAAACGGAGATAGCAGCTGCATTCTTACATGGCTCAAGGGCCAGCATCAGGTGAAAAAAGTCCTTTACCTGTGTGAGGGAGGCCCATTTACTTAAAGGACAGTGAGGAGGTGCCTTAATTTTATACATATATATTAAAATAATTACAGCAATCTCCCCCTTTTTCTCTCAATATATATTTGAACTATACAGAAGTTTTATATTATATAATATTTATCCATATACCTATTGATTATTTATGTTTAATTACAGAGTATGACAAATGTAGCCACAGACACAGATATACAAAACCTAAAGTGAATCCACAGCTATTTGAAACATTAACCTTGTTCTCTAAAGGAGAAGTGGGACAATTCATGAAGTTTATTTAATTATTTTACCTGGCTTTTCTAGCAAATCTATCCAGGTAGTAACCTCACAACCCCAAACTCCTCCCCTGAGAGCTTTTATCTCACTTGGCAGAGATCTTATAAAAGGCAGACATGAACAATGTGACACGATTGGCTGGGAAACACCTCCGCCACCTGGACCAGCAGATCTCCAGAGGGGCTGATGCTTTGCAGTCAAGCTCCCATCTGGAGGAGCCCCAGTGGGCAGGGCAGCAGCAGCCAGGTCTTTCTTTCCCCTACTGTGGCTCTGGATCCTCAAGGACCAGAGGCTCCACTGAGGTTGCATAACTGGCAAAGCCATCTCGTTGGGACTAAGTGTTTTGTTCTCCCAGCCCTAGACGTCTGCCTCTTGACAAGGCTGGTTTCTATGAGCTTATATTTCTCAGGGTCTGTTATTGATTTTCCATTCTAGAACCGTGTGTGATTGGTTGCCTCAGCTGGTCCCCAAATACTTTTCCTTTTTTTTTTTTTTTTTTTGTAGCCCTGGTTAATCTCCCTGATTCTGTTCTGTCAGTGGAATCTACAAAGTCACCTCCCTTTGGTTCGGTAAATTCCAAGGACCAATTGGTATCTAATCTGTCTCGAGGAACACTAGCCCCAGGGAGAACATTCACCCAGCTGTAAAAAGCCTCACTCTGGAGACATTCACTGTTTGTCAGGTGGTAGGGAGACAGCAAGGGACAGAAAGGAGGGAAGTCTTACCTCATGCTCACATCGGAACAGATTTTTAAAATTGCAAGTAGCATCCATTCAGTTTCTCTAATCAGCTTCAAAGGCCTTGCAAGGCTCCCTCTACCATTGTGGGGCTGGTAATTCTGTGTCACAACTAATTACCGCTTAATAGTCGTCGTGGGTGCAAAGTCTCCAGTTTAAAAGCAAAGTCGATTTCTTCCTGCATTCAGACCTCAGCTGCCCCTGAATGGTGGAGATTACAGGAGGTAATACGGGCCGTTATTTCTACCTGCTGTAGTCCATCAGCTCCATCTCCAGCTGAGCTAGCCGCCCCCTCCCCCTTGGACAAAGATTACTTGTCATTAAAATGCTCAGGCTCACTCCGGCTCTCTTTTTACAATCTGGATGTTGCCTACACTTTGAGAAAGGTTTTTTGAAGAAAGATTAGCAGGATTAGGAAAGGTTCACATATGTTCAGCCTCACTCTTGGTATTCAAGACATCACAACCCTGCACCACCCAGGAAGTGCAAGGAAACAGCAGAGGTGGGGGAGGGGAGTGGGGGGAGTGGGAAGGAGGTGGTGCAGTTCTTGCCCAACAATACAAAGCTGGAGGCCGATGCAAATCTGCAAATGTTGAATATTGGGGCATTCCCAGGTGGGTCACTAGAATTTTTGTTTTTAGTGCTGTTTTCCCTTCACTTCCTGTGTGATTTTTTTCTCTCCTTGAGAACTTTGCCAGAGGTGGTATCAGAGGCAGAACTCAACATTTTGGCCTTTAGGTGGGTTCTAACAGCCATGCCCACCCAACTGCTGTCCCTTATCATCCCTGGCCCACTTTTCTCATGCTGTGTGCTTTCCTGAAAGCACTAAATGAAGCAGGAGTCATGGCCTCTGTGAGAAAACCCATCCCTGAGTTCAAATATTTCATTGAGTTAAACTTCTAATTAATTTGAACTGATCACTCATCTACTGTCTTGAGATGTCACAGTGGGTACCAAGAGGAGGCAAAGAAGGAATGAAAAATAATTGGGTAGTTTTAGAATCTTCTCAAATCTCCCCACTAAACAGAGCAACTAGACTAGCAAAGCTAAAGCACCATGGACAGTGTCTACAACAATGATGACGGAATCCCCCTACGGGCCAATACTAACAGGTCTGGACAAAGAATCTAAAAGTCAAGAACTGTGTGGTAGCAGCATCAGTGCTGGGAAAGAGAAGGAAAGAAAATTGTGGCTCAGAAGATGCTGAGAATGGGGGAATCACAAAATCACCAGTAGGTATTAACTGGAGGGCACAGCAAGCCAAGCTGAATACAGCTGCTGAAACCAGGAGAGGGTTCTGACAACCTGCTGTGGTTAAGTGCAGTGGGGCCATGATCCAATAAGCCTGGTGGTGTGGGGGTGATTTGGGACCCCTACACTCTCAAAGTGAACACACTCCCTTCTCATATGAAGCCTTGCATTAAGGAACACCTGAGCAGAAGTTAGAGGCAAGGGAAAAAGATGCAGATAAATAGGGGTGCAGAGCAGAGGAGGCAGCTCTCAAAAAGTTTGAAGCTTTTTGTTTTACATCTTTGTGAAAACAACAGAAGAGACAGCTCTAGAGCCTTTAAAATAGAAAGGTTGTCTTGGCACTCCCTGGGCTCCTAAAAGTAGAGGAAATTTTTCATTTAGAAAATGAACAACAGAAAAGCCCTGGGATGGAAACCCATAAAAATTAACTTAAGAGAAAGAAAAAGAAAAGAAGTAGAATGAAAGTCTTACAGACAATGAACGCCTTCTAGGATGAAATGTTCACAGAATGTTTCAAATATTCCAGAATAAGTTAAAGGAAATTAAGGAAATGATAGAAGCTATGAAAGAACAACATACCTCAGAGTTAAAAAAAAAAAAAAACACCTCAGATTTAAGGGGATTGGAGAAAAGGAAGTTTGGAAAAAGAGGTGGCAGAATTTAGAAAATAACTAGGAATAAAAGAAAAAATGACAGAAGAGATGTGGACATACAAGTGGACAGAAATACAAGGGATGGAAGAAGACATTAAATGACACCATAGGGCTGCAATCAACAAAATCCAGACTGTGGGAAATGCTATAGGATAAGTGATCCAATTTCTTCAACAAAAATAATAAAAATTTTAGAAAAAGAAATAAGGAAAAAGAAGGAGGAGGAAACCCACATAGATAAAAGAGATTTATAAGTCATTTCAGAAACTGCAAAGTAGGGGCTTTTTTGGATGCTTATTCAAACCATGTATTTAAAAGCTGTAAGACAACTAGGAAAATATGAACATGACAGTAATTTAAAGATATTAAGGAAGAAATGTTATTTTAAAGTACAATATACTATTGGGGTAATTTTTTTTTAAATAACAGTTATCTAATAGAGGCACATACTGAAATATTTGCAAATAAAGGTACTTAATGTCACTACAAAATTATCTAAGAAGAGGGTGATGGGTGGAGGTATGGATGAAGCAAGATGATACTGTACTGATATATAAAAGCTGGTTGTTGAGTACTTGATAGTTCTTTATATTATACTCTCTACTTTTGTATGAATATTACTGTAAGACAAAACTTAATAAACAAACAATAAAGGAAGACTTAGAGCTGGGCACCCACCAGGCAGGAACACCCCATGATTCTATCCTGAGGGGGCTATGACACCGCTAGAGGGTTTCAATAAATTTAGACACACTTTATAACCTGTCCCCTCAGACTTTCTTCCCTTTTGAGTTTTGCAGTATTGTTGTCCTGAAATTGACCTGGAGGTGTTACTCCTTCACTTGCTAGAATGTTAGGTCAATGAGGGCAAGAATTGTGTTAATTTCATTACTGTTTTATCCCTAGAAGTTGGAATGGTACCTGGCATTTAGTAGGCCTTCAGTAAATATTTATGGGTTAATTGAATGAACCACCATATGTAATTCTAGGAAATAATTCCAGGTTCTAATTATCAATTGTGTGTCTTCTCTTGGACAGAGGATGAGGATTCTTCACATCAAAATGTCTTAAGCTTGGGCTTGCTTCTGAATTGGCCTCCAAAGTGTGAGATAATCTGTGTCTGACCTTGCAGCAATGGAGGCCTTTGGGCAGCTGCTGAGCCGTTGGTACCATAGAGAGCAAAAGGACTGAGGACCACGGATAGCGCCTGCTTTCACTTTGCAAGGTATCCAATATCCAGTATTCAGCCAATGGACATTACTTAAAATATAGCATTATATATGTTGGTAGTTGATGAGAATAAATAAATGTAAATCTTTTATTTATTTACATTTTTATTTGATTTGTTTATTTCATCAGCGAGGATACTTAAAAGCTAAACATAATGCTTTCATCTGAGTTGCCATAAAAGCATGAAAATTTTCAAAATATACAGACCCAAGTTGAAATCTTGGCCCTAAAAGTTAGCTATTCACATTGAGGAATATGTTTACTAATCATTAACAATAAAATAGGGTTAATAATATCTCTACACAAACCAGTATCCCTCCTGAAAATAGATACAAAATAATCTTACCAAACTTTGACAAATTGAAATCAATAATATATAGAAAAGATAATACATCATGACCAAGTGGAGGTTATTCCAGGAATGCAAGATTGGTTTGAATTTTGATTGAAATCAATGTAATTCATTGTATTAACAGATTAAAAAGGGAAAATCATATAATCATC
Organism: Camelus ferus; assembly: GCF_009834535.1. Taxonomy (NCBI): domain Eukaryota; kingdom Metazoa; phylum Chordata; class Mammalia; order Artiodactyla; family Camelidae; genus Camelus; species Camelus ferus. Next base: position 10,727,733 of record NC_045696.1, on the reverse strand, counting down.
TTAATAGATGCAGAAAAGATATCTGAAAAATACAACATACATTCCTGATAGAAACTCGGAGCAAACTAAGAAAAGAAGGGAAGTTCCTCAACCTGATAAATGGAGTATCTGAAAAAATAACAGCTAACTCTATATTCAGTGATGGAAGAATGAATACCACTAGGAAAAAGCCTTAAGCTCTAACCTTAATGTAACATTCTTATTATGCAATCCTTCTAAGAACACACATCAAACTTCTCTTTTGGGATATTTTTGTTGTATTTTTTAACTAAAAAATATAATACAGCAAACATTTTAGATCATGTAGCAGACCACATGATTGCCTATCTGGAGCTCAGTTCCCCTTTTTTCTTCCTAACAAAGACCTAATTTTGTTTATGACATTTTGACCATATTAAAATATCAATGTCCATCTTCCCAGACTCTCTTGCAGTTAAGAGTGGCCATGCGACCATTCTGGCCAAACCAATATTGGCAGAAATCCTAGGAATGGCAAATATTCTCATATAAAAACACAAAACTTTGAAGGAAAAAAGACTTGTAGCCCTTTCTTCTCTTCCTGTCTGGAATGTGGGGACCATGTATGGAGATGTAGCAGCCATTTTGCAATTAACAGAATGAAACTGAAGGCAGGAAGAGCAAACCCATTTGAATCCCAGTGGGCATTGCTGGTCAAGCAGCCACTCCAGATGTGCTATCTATGTCTGTCCTTAAAGCCACGACCCCTCCCCCATCCCCAACATGTTCCCTAAAAGTGGCTGTGGATCGTGGCCACCCAGAGGTGTGTGTGAGCATTGTAAGGTCTTAAAGTATATGCTAACAGAATAGTCATATCTCAGGAATGATCATGAGGAAAACCCTGGAACAAGGTGCATAATTGCTTTTGATTTGAATCATTAAAAAGAAAATTCAATGGCTTTTGAACTTAAGAAGACCAGGAGGGCAGGTGTGGGAGAAGGAACCATTAAGTGGTGAAAGGCTTTTGTTGTTGGTTGGAACGGAAGGTCACAGGGTCGGGCAGTTGGGGGCAGTTGGGAGGTAGCACCAAGAAATACAGGACAGGTCCCGGTTCTGCCAGTAGTTTGCTGTGTGGCCTCAGGCCAGACCCTGTACCTCTCTGAACATCAGCTTCTGATTTGTAAGGTGGGCAACTGGGGCCCAGCCAATTTCTAATGTCCTTCTAGCCCTGATGTGCTGAGGCAATGAAGACAGATCTCATGACCCACACACAGTGACGACACCAACCACCTGACCAACCAACGAATCCAGCAGCACACATGGGAGGTGTGTAGGATAGAGAATGGCCTGGCCTGGGGGTGGGAAGTGGAGTCCTGCTAACTGGGCCAGAAAGAGGAAATTGAGCAGGGATGTGAGTCATCCTGGATGAGCAGCTGTGGGGAGCCCCCGGGCCAACAGCACAGAGGAAATGGATCAGCTGGTTCCAGGATATCAATTTTAACCTAGAGGTCCAAGTGGGTGAACTCATGGCCCAGACCAGAAAGGTCCCAACTCTTCAAGGATCTAGAGGCCCAAAGGGACACAAAGCAGAGCCCTCCAACTTGAGTGCTCAGCCGAGTCAATAGGGGAGCTTGTTGAAAGGACAGGTTCCTAGGAGCCACTCCCAGAGGCCCTCACTTGGTGGGTCTGGAGTGGGTCCCAGGAGCCTCCACTCTTTGGCAGGCCCCTTAGCAATCCTGATACAGGTGACTGGTCCACACACCAGGCTAAGAAGTGTGATTCTGCAGGGTGGAGCCTAGATGAGAAGCCTGTTGGATAAGGATGAGGACTCCCAGGACCATGATTTTGCACTCACACCTGGGATGAATGGCCTGAGTCACCTGAGGTTAAACCTCTGATCATCTCGGGCTGCGGTGGCCAGTAGTGGGAATTCTATTACAGTACCCCCATGAAGGACAGCTGGGCCTCAGGGGACAGGCTAAGGGGAGAGGAAGTAAGGAATGGTGGTTCCCTGGCACACAGTCTTGGAGGAAAAAGCCTCCCCTGGTTTTGCTCCCAAGTGTAGACAAGAAATATTCGAACATAAGACAGAATGATGGGGAAGCCAGCCAGGATTGCCCCCAGGGTGAGGGGTAGTGTGGAAGCCTGTCTCTCAAGATGGCTCCAAATGAACCACACCTCCCAGGACCCATGCCCTGTGTAGTCCCCTCTCAGCCTGGCCTGGCTGGCCACTTTGACCAGCAGAATGCAGTGGAAGTGACAGTGTCACCTGTGAGGCAGAGCCTTGAGGAGTCTGAAGCTCCTGCTTCCACTTCTTGAAATGTTTCTTCTTGAATCCGGCCACCATGTTGTGAGGAAGCCCAGGCAGCCATGTGGAGATGCCCCGGGAGAGAGGAACTGGAGCCTGGGGCCAAACGGCCCCAGCTGAGCATCCTTGTGGATCTTCTAGCTATCCCAGCAGCTCAGCCAGCACCAAGTTAACCAGGAGAACTGCCTCGTAAGCCCACAGAATCGTGAGCAATAATACACTGTTATAATTTTAAGCCACCAAGTCTTTGGGTCATTTGTCACACAGCAACGGGTAATAGAAATAAGGAGATTCCCCCCAGAACTGACATGATCACATCTAAATTCTGGACTTGAGCGAAATCTGGATGGTCATCTATTGTGTCCTAATGCCTAGACCTGTTTGCAAAACCACACTATTTTCAGAAAGAGTGATTCATGCTCAAGCACACAGCTAGGATATTGCTTACTAGAAAAAAAAAAAAATCTGCAGTTTTTTTCCTACCAACTTGCCAAATAGTAACACAAAATTCAAAGATAATGAGAATTCATTAATAATTTTAATTTGTGTTCATGTTCACACATACTTACCATTAACCATAAAATAAATGCAATTGTTTAATAGTAAATTTCTCCAATTTTAGCAGTAATAAATTATGGCCAGCACTGTGTATCAGACAAGCTAGTTATTTCAGAGGAGTTAGGAGGCTGCTAGGAAGGCATATGTTTGTAGTGCTCAAGAGAAAGACATAATTACTATCTTCAGGTTGCCTGGTTCCCTATCCTTATAATGAGTAAGATATTTAGAGTCCCGAACTGTTTATGTGACATTTCAATAAGTAATGCAGAGATTTGACAACATTTCCATATTCCTCTTTTAAAGTCTGAATGCCTCGGCCTTAATCCAAGCTCCTTGGCATTTATTACTGTTTGTTACACTAACAAGTAAGATTATGAGAATTCTAATGAAGGCTTCCAGTGAAAAACTCTGTGATTAAAATGCCATAATAACAGTTGCATGCATTTATGTGCCTGATTACCATAATCTATTTAGCCCAAGTAAACATACAAACAGAAGGAGAAAAGCAAGCCCACGAACACTTCAGCTAAAGGAGAATTTGAAATGCGCGAGAGAGACAATGTAAATACGTAAATGTCTTTGTGTATTCTTTTCATCTCTCTCCTGTCTCATCTTGCCTTTTTTTTTTTTTTCTGTTTGCTAATGAGAAGACTATACCATCACATGTGGTCCTGGCTCTACCAGGCTGAGATGCACTGGGGGGCCATCTGCTGGGGCCAGCATTCTAAACAATGCCACCCAGAAAGCACTGGATATATTTGCAGACACCTTTGACATCATGGAATAGAAGAAATGGTATCTCAAAGACTGCGGTCTTTGATGTGTTCAATCTGAACACTTAGTTCAGCTGTTACTCCATGAATGCAAGGCCTGGGGAAGCGGAGCCACGCCGGACCCCGGCCTCTGACTCCCCGCCCCCTCCCTTCCCCCACAAGCACACGTTGTCAACAAATTACCAGCAATCATGCCAGATTTCTCAATTAGCCTCCCCCTGGATCTCTGCTGGCTTCCTTATTTTTAATTCTTAGTAAAATGTCAGGCAGGAGAGTGCTTGGCATCTTCCTCTGGGTAAGGGATTTTGCAAAACTTGATTAAAAAGTGGAACTGAATGCTTCAACAGTGGGATAATGGTGACAACCTCATTGGGGAACTAACTTACAGAAATTTGCTAGAATCACAAACATGCCATGCTAAGGAGATGACATAGGTGGGGTCTTTCCTCAAAGAAGGAAATAATTTCTCAAACAGAAACATGTGGGTAGTTGATCCAGCCTTGACAGAAAGTGGTGGACTTGGAAACGTACACGGAAAAACACAGGAGAGTTAGTTGGTACAGAGCTTTGATAAGAGCATCTGACAAATACGAAACCTACGGGTTTAGATGAACAACCGAGGCTCAAAAAGAATCATGTTGGCTCTTGATTATAAAGATATTTTTGTTATGATTTCCCAACAATTTCAAGGCATATAAAAAAATCCTGGAATCCTCATCTACAGAGAGCACTTACAGCTAAGCACTTACATTTATTGACCTGTTACTACGTTCAGGCCCTTTTCTCAATGCTTTCCACAGACTATTAAATTTGACCCTCACAATAAACTCATGAGGAAGTTCTACATAGATGCTGTCTATCTGCTACAGGTATCTTTGGTGGGGCAGGTAATTGTTACAGATATCTTACAGAAAGATTAAGTAGCTTGCCCAGGAAGGCTCTAGTTTAATAAGTGAGGGAATTAGAATTGTAACCCAGGCAACGTGAATCCAAAGCCTGCACTTTTAAACAGAAAACTAACTTAAAATTTTGTATCCTCTATAACTTAAGAACCTTAAGTCTTAATGGAAAGCTGTAACAATGTAGTGTACAGTCTGATGTGTAGTAATCCTGTAATAATCCTGCTAGTTAAAACCATTCGCAGAATCATCCTCCTCCTCACAGTAATAACATCATTGCTCTTAAAAGAGATGGTTATTTCCATACATACACGTATCTGACATGCATTGATATGCATTTTTCAAATTAAAAGATTTTCAAAGACAGCAGGCCAGCAGGGTACAAAGAGGTAAGAACATTTATTACTAAAAGCGAAATAGCCCCTGTTTGCCCGCCCAGCTCCACACTTACCTGCACATATGGTGGGTCCGGGAAACCCACATGCTAAGCACCATAAATACCAAATAATCACAGGGGTAGGTTAAAGAGACAGCCTTCCCCCTAATTTGACCAATTTAGCATTTGGGGAGTAGTCTGTCTGTGCCTATCTTGGGAATTTTTTAAACAATAGATTGAAAGAGAAATTAGAGGAGGCAGACAATATTTTGGAATCAACGTAATAAACATGAACAGCTGCGATGCAGACCATCCACACGATAAATGAGGGGCTCTTCCTCGCAGATGGAAATCAATGTGGCCCTCCCTGGGGCCTGTCCTCCATCGGCGGCTCAGTTCCTGGGCAACCTTATCTACTTGCAGGATGATTTCCACTTGCCCTGATGTGCTGTCATGCTCCCCTCCAGCCCTCTTGCTCAATTCCCTGGATAACATCCCCCACTGGCCCCTGGACATCCCCTTTGGATGTCCCTCCCCCTCTCCAACTCAACGTGTCCAAAATACTGACTCCTCCTCATGGAATCTCCATCTTGGTTTGACAAGTTTTTTGACATCCCATCCATCAAGCCACCCAAGCTTAGAAAACTAACTACATCCTAGACTCCGCCCCTCTACTGTCCACAAGGCTTGAGGATCTTACCTCCTGAGATTATCCTCACCTGTCACCTCTTCTCCGTATCCCTGCCACTGCCCACACTATTAATTTGCTAGGGTTGCCATGACAAAATACCATAGACCAGGTGGCTTAAACAATAGAAAGTCATTGTCTCACAGGTCTGGGGGCTGGAAGTTCAAGATCAAGACGTAGGCAAGATTGGTGTCTTCTGAGTCTCTCTCCTTGGCTAGTAGATGGCTGCCTTCTCCATATGTCTCCACTTGGTCTTCCCTGCCCTCTGTGTCTGTGTCCTAATCTCTTCTTCTCATAAGGACACCCTAACGAGTTCATTTTAACTTGATTACCTCTTTAAACACCCTGTCCAAATGCAGTTACATTCTGAGGTACTGGGGTTCAGGTTCAACACAGGCATGGGATAGGGGGGCATGGGGACACAGTTCAGCTCCCAACAGGGTCCTTGTCACCATAAAACTCTGCATTATTCAAGTTTTCTACAGCCATATAAGACTTTATTTTCCAAATTTTCTAACAAGGATCCTACATTACTTCTATTATCAAAACAAAACAATAATCAATGAGTTAGTCTGAATAAACTAGGGCTCTCCTTTCAACCCAGGGATGTGTCCTTGGACACTCTCTGTGTTCTGCTTGAAGCCTCTTCTCTCCTGTCACATTTCCCTTTTCCTTTTTTTGTCACCTCTGTTCCCAGGACCTCAGTAACTATGCTGAGGTGATAAAGATGACCTCCCTGGTCTTTTCTAGAAACGTTTTCCCAGTGCTTTGGGTCACTCACAGCTGGTTGTGAAAGGTACAGTTTTTGAAGTAATTGAAGCATCTATGGCAATAGAAAATGTTCAATTCCTAGCATCTAAAATAGTGATTCTGAGATGTGAAAGCAAATGCTGGTTCCCCCAATATCCATCCTCCTCCATTTCCTCCAGTATGAGAGCTCCTAATGGATTCCAGTTGGTGACACTTAGTCCCTTGTGTAAAGACTACATTTCCCAGCCTCACTTGCCTGTAAGTGTAGCCATGTGACTGAGAGAGGCCAGTGGGATGTGAGCAGAAGAGCTGCCTGAAGCCTCTGGGTCCTACCTCCACTTTCCCCTCCCCTTCATCTTGACCAGGATGCAGGGATGATGGAACCAGGGCAGCCATCAGCACAGAGTGAGGATACAGCATGAGGGAGGACAACAGCAATGCCACAGGAATCCTGTGGATCATCTGTCTTGGCAGAGGGATATTCATGAGAGAGAACTGCGCGTCTCCTGTGTCGACGCTGCTGTTCTGTTGAGACCAGGGTTAATCACATACACCCCACTCTAACCACTTTACATGGCTGTTGAGAGAATTAAGAGAAATTACACTAATAATCATGAGAGTAATTACTTTTGTTAATATGTTTGAGAGCAAAGATGCTGTGTGTTTTGTTCACTGCTGGACCCCTGGTGCCTCGGACAGTTCCTAGCAAAGGAAAGAAGCCCAATAAATATCTGTTGAATGATATGCTCATAACATAAATGTTCCTCAGCAGAGATGACACACAGGCACACTCGGACCATCCTACTCAACTATTAGGAAAAATCACTAGTAAATCTTTGGAAGGACTGAAAATGGTACCAGATGTTGAAATCTATTATAATTTGTAACTTGGTGTTTTGAAGGGGGAAATGATATTTTATTATTCTATCCTGTAGAGTCACAGCAGTCAGCTTGTTACCTATTCTGACATCCAAATTACAAATCACATTTTCCCTGCATCCAGGAAAATAAAAGTTGAGCATTTAAATTAGCTGTCAACCCAGCAGTCTCTCTTCTACCTTTTGACATAAATTAGGACAACACTCAGGTGACAGTTCTGTAACAACTATCAAAGTTACAAATGCACAGGCTGTCTGACCTAATAATTCTGATTCTAGGGATTTATCCTCATGATGTACTGCATATACGCAAATGACAATTTACAAGACATTTCATTGCAGCATTGTTTGTAATAGTATAAGGCTAGAAGCAATATAAACTTGTATTTCAACAGGACAAAAGCTAAATAAATAATGGTGCATTCCTACTGCAGGATTCCTACTCCTTTTTTTAAGGAAGAGGCTTTTAACGCACTGCAAAGAAGTGACTGCCAAGATATGTGAACATATTAGCTATTCGACAAATAAACAAAAATAACAATGACTAATTAGTTTCATCTCGTAGCCTTATGTATCTTCTTTAAAGTAGATCTGTCTAGATTTCGCTGGTTGATTGTCCTCCAGGTAGAAGAGAAGACAAAGTATTGTTTTTGCAGTTACAAGAAGAAAAAAAAAATGGACTCATCTGCAAGTTTCAAGCAAGTGGCTTAAAGTACCATTCTGGGGACACCGTGGAAAATCTCCATGGCTTCTCCACGCTCTTTGATCTCTCATTATCTGTGGCTCAGAGTGTCCTAGCTTCTCTGTGACTGAGGGAAGCAGAAAAGTATCATCAGGGGCCTGTGCACCACCAGATTCTGATGCATGATGCTTAGTTTTGAGATGTGGGCACTTGTCTTCATTTAGAATGGGGAAAAGTTTCTTGCACCTCTGACTGCTCTGGTAAGCATTTAAGGAATAGCTGTATTATTGTAAATATGTGGTGTGTGTGTGTGTGTGTGTGTGTGTGTGTGTGTGTGTATGCGCACGCTGTAAGGTAGAGAGTCTTCCCTATTCAAGGAAAAAAAATTTTAAAAAAGAGAATAATGTATAGAGTATGCAACCCCCTGGGTTAAAAAAGAGAGAGAAAGAGATCTTTAAATATATAGTTTGTACTTTCAAAGAATATTTCTGGGATACCCAAGAAACTGTAACAGTAAGTTGCCTCTGGGGGAAGATCAGTTGTACCAGGGAAACTAACTTTTAATCAAATACTGTTTGAGTTTTATTTTAAGCCTGTGCTATATAGCACCTATTCCAAACGTGTTTAAAGAAGAGAGAATCTAGTTAATATGATGTAGTTTCTTTCTTTCTCTCCTTCTTCTTCTTTCCCCCCTCTCCCCCACCTCCTCTGCCCTCTTCCTTTCTTTCTCCTTCTTCTTTTTCTGGTGGGAATGGTAAATACTGCCTTAAACAGAATGGCCTCTTTGCTTACATTTAGCCTTAAAGTCAACCCGGAAGTAGGTGACTTTTTGTTCTTATTGAAAGTGGGGAAAGAAAAGGAAATTGAATGTTTAAAACTCCCGCATCTTCCAAAATGTCAGAATTTCTGCCCTGGTGTCAGTCCTAGACTAGGAATGTTCTGTTCACACTTCAGTCATTCTCCTTTGAGCCAATGCAAGCTGCAGACAGGCAGGTCAACTCTTCTGCACATCTGACTCCCCAAAATGGGAGCCAATCTTTCTTACTGCACCTGGGGGAAGAAAGAGGCTCCTCAAAGGAGAACCAGCAACTGGCAGAGAGCCCGGCAGGGACCAGAAGGGGAGATCACCTTCCTGGATTTATCAGGCAGCAGCCCTGAACCCATGGTCCTCCCACCAAAAGGGAACACACAGTAGAAATCTGTTTTCAGGGTTTCTGGCTCTAAATGGCTTTTCAGGGCTAGACCGGCAAAGGAGGGGAGGATCCAGAGGGGAGGGAGATGGGTGCAATCCTATACTGTTTAAAGGGATCAGGTGGCTCTTTTGTATCGGTGTGGAAAGATGTCCAAGAGATGCGAAGAAATGAAAGAGGCAGGTTACAAAGCCTGTATTCGGTCTGGAAGGACTTCATCAAAATCTTTGACAGTGACTTGTTGTGGCGGAGGGGAGTTGGACTAACAGTGACTTTTTCTTTCTGTATTATTTCAAAAGTTTTGGTTTTTTTTTTTTTAATTGGGCATGCATCTTTTTTTTTAATGCTCATCGAATTTTATTTGACAGATGGTCAAGGGAGTGGGAGCAACTATTCAAATGCTGGGGAGGGATTGTGGAACCTCCAAGAAATAGCCTTGTCAGCCCCAGAAAGGGTCTGTGTCTGGAACCAGAAGTCCCAAGGACGCTGGGGAGAGGAGTGCACCTGAGGATGAGCCCCCAGAAGACTGAAAATTGTGCTTCTCAAACCTGAATGTGCCCACCTGGGGACCCTAGTTAAATTCGACTCTGTTTCACTGGGTCTGGATAGGCCTGCAACTCTGCTTCTAATGAGCTCCCACGCAACACTGATGCTGCGGGTCCCAGACCGCGTGCGTCTGGAGGGAGGCGAGGGCGCGCGCGGAGTCCGAGTAAGGTTCCTGGCTCTCCGGAGCCGGCGTGAGTCATTTCAATAACGAGGTGGGGGAGTATCTCAGATACATGCATTGGAGGGTAATGAGAAAGAAGGATAAGGGAGGAGGGGGAGAGATTCCTAGAAGCGAGAAGAAGAGAGCGGAAAGGGACAGAGGCAGCGGAGAAGCACAAGACCGTGCCCAGCTCCAGTCTTTCCCGCCGCCTTCTTTAAGCTCAAGACCAAGGCCATCCGCCCGCTGCAGAACGCCCTGGACTTTGCCTGGGCGCTGCCCAATGATCCCCACACGGTGGAAGTTGCGGGACGTTCGCCTGCGCCATGGCCAGTTTGCGGGGTCCCCGCTTCCCGGTGCGCTCGGCCGGGAGACGCGGCGCGGGAGTCCCCTGCCGCCTGTGCATTCGGGCTGAGCCAGGATAGAGCATCGGGCGCCAGAGGGCTCCGCCCGGGTCCCTGGCTGCCCCGTCGTCCCACAATCGGGGCCCCGCGGCTCCTCTCGCCCCGCGCGCCGCTTCTTTCCCGCTGTGGCCCCGCCTAAAGCCCGTGGACAGAGACCTGAGCCCATCTCCAGCCCAGCACATTAAAGGATGATCTGTTTGCCTTGAAGAGGGGCCGGGCTGTCACATGCCCCTCCCACATGACAGGGAATGAGCAACGTGGTCCTCATCCAGCAGTGCTGAATCTGGTTAATATGGGGGAAATCTTCTACCTCTGACGCTATATTAGTTTTGTCTTTCGTGATGTGTGGAAACGCCAATAAAACTCTTTGAATGTAACTGTCTCACCACCCACTCTTACTTCGATTTACTGAGCCCTTCTGGGATCTGTGGCAGCTCTGAGCCCCAGGAATGCAAAGTAAGTTACCGCCCAGTGAGGACCCTCAGGGAGCTTCCCTGCAGAGAGGGAGCCAGACCCTCATAATAGAGCAGGGTGGACCCTGGCAGGGAGCAGGGAAAGCTTTGGGTGCTATTGGAGCTCAAGGAGGGGGCAATCCCAGAAAGGCTAGTACAAGACATGGATGGATCTGAGGAAGGGCAGGAGCAGGTGGAGGGAGCATGTGGGTGAAAATGTGGGAAGAACAGAGCCCACCAGATGCTCTGGGTCCTGAGAAGGGAGAGTGGCAGGGTGGGGGGGTGTTGTGGGGGAGAGGATGAGTAGCTGGCAGAGGCCAGGTCAGGACCTGGGAGCTGGCATTTAAAGGGCTCTGGACTCAATCCTGAAGGTGATGAGGAAATGTCAGGCTGCTACATTTTCCAATGTAGCAAGGCAGGCTACCCATCTGGTGGCTGGAGCAGAGCGACAGGCAGTCACTCTTAGGACACGGAGGTGAGAGGCTTCACCCCCTCCTAGCATGCAGCTCTCCCACCCAGTCCACCCCGAAGCTGTGCCTGGTTCAGGGAGCACATGCAAGTCCCACCTCTGGAAACTGGCAGCCTGGTTTTGTCACCTGCAGCCTAGAAGAGTCTCTCCTGCCCTCAGAAGCTGGCTGCTTCCTCTCATGTAAAGTCTTAGCCCCAGACCAGGTGGGGGGCTTCCTGGTCCCCTGTGTCTGAGTGGAGCACACCCTACCTCAGGATGAACCCTCCGGATTAATCTCTTTGTTCACCCTGATTCCCTGCCCTCAGGATTAATCTCAAACAGAGAGTGGAGAGGTAGGCTGTAGGGGCCTAGCGTCTCAAGGATGGATGGAGAGAGCCCAGGGAGATGGAGGGAACCACTGAGGCCCTGGGATTTGGGATCCAGTGGGCTAGAGGTTGAACTCAGTCCCTGCCCTGCCCTTCAGTCTTCAGTATCTTCGTCTGTAAAATAGGAAAAAACGTTCCTTCCTCTTAACACCAAAGGGCTGTTGCGGAGCTTGGATGAGATAATGGTTTGTAAGCTGAGACCTGTAAAGTTAGTTCTGGGTCACCCAACAGTCCTATTCTAACTGTATTCCTCTGCAAACTTGGGGGCATGTTAACTTCAATGGCAGGGATCCTTAGAAGCAGGTGACAGTCATGGGCCTGATGGACAGGGGTGATCCAGAGGGAGGGACTGACTGGAGGGAAAGGGCTATCAGTTTTGGGTTTTATTTGGCTGCTTTTTTGTTTGTTTCCCTTTAGCTTCTGGGGTGCAGCACCCCTTCCCCCAAGCTCCTGGGCATTGCTCCGGGATTCTCGCTGGGCCCAGTCTCTGCTGACACCCAAGCCTGGCCCAGGCCAGGACAAGGGGGGCTTCCATTCCCAAAGACTCACAGTCACTAAAACAGCTCGAATACTAGCAGAATAGAGAAATTGCAAAGGGAGCATATTATTCAATGCTCCCACCCCCTCCTCAAATCTTGCAGCAGACATACCCTTAGAGGTCACAGGTAGCTTCTAGAAACACACTAGAGGAATGAAAACCTAAGTAGACAATGGGAGACCCCTAAGTTTCTGATGACCTCTGCCATGCTGCCTCCATCACCATGCTGCCTCCCTGGACCTGCCCCTCTGCTCAGGGGACCTTGAACAAATGCCCACATCTCTGTCAGCATCAGTTTCCCCGACTGTGAAATGGGAATAAGTAATACCTCCTTCCTAGAGTCAGTGAGAGAATAAATGAGATGAAGTCTGTCAAGACCCACTAAGTGCCTGGCAGAGCTTTGGTCACCTCTAAGTAGTCATTAGGTGGAAGTCACCACCCCTGTCATTCTATAGGCCCCCATATCGCCAGCAACCCAGAGTAGAAACCTCCTGGTTTACTGTGTACACAGAAGAAACATACACGCACCTTTCACATTTACATGAATTTTACCAGCTGGGTTCCACACCAGCCCCCGTGAACATTTGCATGTGTGTGCATTCCGAAGTATTTACCAAGAACCCTGATCAGGCCCTGATCTCGGCGCTGAGACCCGGAGAGAAATTAGGGGTGACCCTGGACGACTCAGGGAGCTGAGCCTCTCAAAGAAGACAGATACCATTTGTTTGCAGAGTTCTGCCTTCCAAGCGGTCTTATCGCTCAGGTTTGGGGGCCAAATGCTGATATTCCGCATTTCTGGTTTCTGGATCAGAAGCGATGGCCTAAATGCTTTTTTCTTTTCTTTCCGGGAGTCTTGCCTCCCTCCGCCAGCGCTGGCCCGCCCCGCGCTAGGATGCCGCTTTCCTTGGCAGCCGGGAGGAGAAGCTGCCTGAATGTGCGCAGGAACTCCGAGAAGGAAAAGGCGAGAATGGGAAAGAATGGCCCGGGAGGGACCCGGGAAGCAGTGGGAGGTCTGCGCCTTTGGAGCCCCGCGGGGGCCCGCCCAGGCCCGTTTGGCACAAGTTCCTCCTGGGCCGCCAGGAGGCTGAGCAAAGGCCGGCCCTGACACTCACCCGGCCTTTTGTGGGAGGGAAACACAAAGGAAAGGGAAAAACACGTCTTCCGTTTTGACGGAGGAGGCCGACAGTTTCAGGACGCCTGGGATGCCAGGAACTCGCGGAGCTGGGCCCATTAGCCTTGTCTAGTGAGCTCTCAATTTCGCGGGAAGGGGCTGCGGCCCAGATGCTGGCGCGGGTGGGAACCGGGGAGCCGGGGACGCTCCCAGGATGCGCACACCAGGCGCAAGCCCTGCACAAGTGCCGGGACGCCTCTCGGACCCACATGAAAGCAAGCGCCACGGCTGAGCTCTAGTTAGTTTCCGATTATTCCTGGGGTAGGAGGACTCAGAGACACAGCGAGAAGTGTTCAGCGACCCACTTGCCCCTGGGCTAAAGAAGCCCAGGGGACACGGACCGGTCCCACCTCCCGAGCAACTAACTCTCTGGAGACTCTGAGGACGTTGGGAAGGATGCTGGGGGCAGGCGCCAACAGCCCCGAGCTAACTGCCCGAGCCCCGGGTGTGGGGAGTGAGGACGGCTAGGTGCCGCTGCATGGCCCCAGAACAGTCACCGCTGCCTGGGCTCGGTGGCGAGGAGCTGGGGCCTGGAGCATCCTTATGGGCGTCCACGCGGGGACCTTGCAAGTAAGCCAGCTCTCTTGCCTTCGGACTCTGCCTTCCCAGGCTCTAAACTCGCTCCGTGCCAGGAGGGGCCCCTCAGTCTTCGCCCCCGCTTCCGACTCCAGCCTCTGGAGAAAGGGCTTAAGGAACTGCGTACTTTCGCGGACCGCCGGACGCAAGACAGTCACCGGTGGCAAGAAACAAAAAAAGGAACTGGGGCTCCGGGACACTTGCCGCGGACCGCACTAACCCCAGCGGCTGCAGCCCAGGCGCGCGCTCGTTGCGCTTGCTGATGTTTATTAGACACACTCGCGTGCTCACAAGTCCACGCCCCGGCTGCTGGCCCAAAGCTCACATCTCTACCAATGTCCTCACTGCCGTTGGCCAGGGAAGCCCAAAGGAATGATCCTTAAATACCCGAGCTTGTCCTACTCCCCCTGCCCCTCCCCCGCGTTCTTCCAAGTGGGAGATTCTCCTAATTGAACAGTTACGGGTCATCTTTCGTAACGGTTGGACGACACATCTCCACGCTTCAGTTCTTCATGTTTTAAATACATATTTAACGGATGACTGCAGAGCCAGCTGGGAAACACGCGGGTTGGAAAATAATGCCCCAGAAGGCACGAGACTGCGACGAAGGGGAGAGCCCGTTGGGTTTTCTAGTGTAGACGATGGTGGAAGACTTACCCAGGAACTGGGAAACATAACGTGGGTTTCTTTTTGTATTTGTTTCCTTTTATAACTTTGCTACTTTAAGGGGAATTACTTCTTAAGTTAATTTGTTTGCGTTTTTAAAAAGCGGTACAGGCAAATTAAAAGTTCTCAAACAACGCAGGTAAACAGAGGACCGTAACACTCCGTGGGAGAGAGGGCTAGGGGCGCGTTTGTGTGTCTGCAGTATAAAGGGCAAGCGTCAGGGATCTCGGCAAACAAATCTCTGTACTTGAAATGTATAGATGTGAGAAATTCAACTAGTGAAAAGCTTAAAGTTTAGGGAGATGGTAGTGTCTCTACCATATAGGAATCACCAACATCCGCATCTGCAGTCCAGGCAGGGCTGCACTTTAAAGGCTTAGAATTTTTTTTCCTCATAGGCTTGCTGCAGACACAGTCCCTTGATCTTCCCATCTGTAAAATGGGGTGGAGGCGTCAGTACCACGGAACTACCTCAGTTAGGCGCTTCTCCAGACCAGGTTTAATTCCTCATGGCAAGGATTTCTGGGTTTGGGAGCCAGGCTGCGAGTGGTAAAACGCGAGTGGTTGGATCTCGTTGTCTGGCCCACGGTGTGAAATCGTTGCCCAGGCTAGAGACTTCCTTTTTGCAGATCAACTAGCGTTTCCCCCTACCCCATGGCACGGTGACCATCACAAAGATGGTGCAGAATATACCGTCATCTGGTTCCCAAGCTCTGAGGGGGTGTTTAACCCTAAGCTCGACTTTCCTCTTGTGGTTGTGCGGTTACTTTGCTGAAATACCTCCTCCCTGTGTCTACACCATTGTCAACTTTTCTATGAAGAGTTGTGATTTCTTTCAAAATCCCTTTCTGGAGTCGGTCCCCTCCCTCCTTCCCCACCTTCTTCTTCGCAAGGCCCTGTCCCCGGCTGGGGGCGCTACCGGCCGCTGGCCGAGCTGCGGCAGCCGCCACCTCCTAGAGGCGCGCTTGGAGTGCGAAGAAAGTAGGAGCTTTGTGCCTGGTTATCACGTACATTTGGGGCTCAAAATGCACACGTGTTGATGAAACCCATGAAATGGGAACAGGTGGCGAGAACCCAGGGAGAGGAAAAGCAAGGAAGGAGACTCGCCCCAGCCCCAGCCCCAGCTCCTGGGTCGCCAGGGTTATCTGGGTATCAGGTTAGTTTGTGTGCAGAGCCCCCAGCCCACCCCATCCGCCAGCCTGACTTTGTGGTCCCGTATTTTTACAGAAATTTGACAATGTACCCTCTCTCCCTCGGTCCCAACCGCGTTAGGCCCTCTGCACTACCCCCCCCCCCCCCGCAAGCCCGCCCTTCTCCCTCTCGCTTCTCACACGCCCTCTCGGGGTCCTTCCTCCAGTCCCTCCCCAAGAATCTCCCGGCCGCGGGCGCCCATTGGCTGTGCGCGGGGAAGAGGCGTGTGCCCGGCCCCGCGAGTTTCATTGAGCGGAATTAGCCCGGATGACATCAGCTTCCCAGCCCCCCGGGCCGGCCCAGCTCATTGGCGCCGCGGCCCCTCCAGGACCCGCACATTGTTCCCCGCCCCCGCCTCGGCCACCGCCGCCGTCGCCGCCGCCACTGAACTATAAAAACCCGCCGAGCCCGGAAAGGTGCGGATGCTTATTATAGATCTACGCGACATCAGCGCCCGGGGCCCAGTTCTCTGTTGCAGCTTTTGGGAAAGAGCTCCTCTAATTGCATCCACAGTAAGTGTCCCCGCCCCCCTCCCCCCCGCAACCCCAGCCACCCGAGCCTACATCCCAGGGACAGACGCCTCTCACTTCGGCTGAGACCCGGGAAGCTCTGGTAAGGGGACCTGGATCCCGCCGCTGCCCTCCAGTTCTTCTAAGCGGCTTTGCTGCTTTGACCCTCCCCATACTCAACTTAGCATCCCCTTCCACCAAAAGCAAGAAGTCAGGGCTACAGTAGCTTTTTCTGCCTAAGTCCCAGTCAGATGGAGAGCCCTCTGCGGGCCCCGGACGCAGCGCGTGGAATCTGGGCCCCGTGCGGGCGCTGAGTGCCAGTCTATGTGCGTGTGTTTGCTGTGCGGTGTCAGTGGAGATAAGGTGGATGCGTTTGAGGAACAAAATAAATACTTCTCTATTTATATTTCCATCCCTCCCAAAGAAAAAAAAAACATTATTTGCCACTCGTTTATTCCAGCCCTGGAGATCCAGTCTCCTCATTCTTAATAAAAAGCATAAAATCTCTAGATGCCACCTTCACTAAGGGGTAGCCAATGTTCCCTAGATTAAACAACCTGTGGATGAGAGCGGACAGGAGGCAGTAGAGAGGGGAAGAGATTACTTAAACGTACCTGCATGCTGAAGGAAGGAAGGTCAGAAACTGCGAGGTGAACCCAGAGCGCTTGGACCCCGCACTGCGATGCAGGCGGGAGCAGCTTTTCTCCCTCACTCTCCTAGTGCCTCTCGATCTCAATCTCGATTTCGATCTCTCGCTCTCTCTCGTGTTTCTTCTCTCCGCAGTAGGCGTCCGTGGAAGCTCTGAGGCCCGAGAGAGGGAAGACCCTGCGAAAGCTGCAACTATCCCTTGGGGCCATGGACTCGGACGCCAGCTTGGTGTCTAGTCGCCCGTCGTCGCCAGAGCCCGATGACCTTTTTCTGCCCGCCCGGAGCAAAGGCAGCGGGGGCAGCGGCTTCACGGGGGGCGCCGTATCCTCGTCCACGCCGAGCGATTGCCCGCCAGAGCTGAGCGCCGAGCTTCGCGGCGCCATGGGCGCAGCGGGCACGCACCCGGGGGACAAGCTGGGCGGCGGCGGCTTCAAGTCATCCTCGTCCAGCACTTCGTCGTCCACGTCGTCAGCTGCTGCGTCGTCCACCAAGAAGGACAAGAAGCAGATGACTGAGCCCGAGCTGCAACAGCTACGCCTCAAGATCAACAGCCGCGAGCGCAAGCGGATGCACGACCTCAACATCGCCATGGACGGGCTGCGCGAGGTCATGCCGTACGCTCACGGCCCATCGGTGCGCAAGCTCTCCAAAATCGCCACGCTGCTGCTGGCGCGCAACTACATCCTCATGCTCACCAATTCGCTGGAGGAGATGAAGCGACTGGTGAGCGAGATCTACGGCGGCCACCACGCCGGCTTCCACCCATCCGCCTGCGGCGGCCTCGCGCACTCAGCACCCCTGCCGGCCGCCACGGCGCACCCGGCGGCCGCCGCGCACGCGGCGCACCACCCGGCGGTGCACCATCCCATCTTGCCTCCGGCCGCCGCCGCCGCCGCCGCCGCTGCGGCCGCCGCCGCGGTGTCCAGCGCTTCCCTGCCCGGCTCCGGGTTGTCGTCGGTCGGCTCCATTCGGCCCCCTCACGGTTTGCTCAAGTCTCCGTCGGCGGCAGCGGCAGCCCCTCTGGGGGGCGGGGGCGGCAGCAGCGGGGGCAGTGGTGGCTTCCAGCACTGGGGCGGCATGCCTTGCCCTTGCAGCATGTGCCAAGTGCCACCGCCCCACCACCACGTGTCGGCCATGGGCGCCGGCAGCCTGCCGCGCCTCACCTCCGACGCCAAGTGAGCTGGCTGGTGCGGGCGCGTTCTGGCGAGCGGGGTTTGGGGGCCCGGAGGCTGCGGGGAAGCGAGGACTGGCCGGCGCTAGGGGCCTGGGAGCTCAGTTCCGAGGGGGAGCGCAGCACTGTGGGCTGGGGGTGGGGGCAGTGGTGAGGACTCCAGCACCCAGGGACTGAAGCAGTGGAGCGCACTGAACAGTGGGGAGTGAGAGGGAAATTTGCTCTGAGACCTAGTTCAACCATCTCTGGCTTTAAACAGCGCTGCTCCGGTAGCCACCACTTTATACGAAGGCACCTCTACGAGCATCCCTTCCTACAACTCCCCTCCCCCTGCCTCCCAAAAAGAAATGATTCTAAATACTTTGGTTTCCCTGAAAACTTGGGCCCTGGCAGCACTTCGTTATATGGAGGAGGAGGTGATGGAGGGGGAGCTTTGGGGGCTCCCTCTCCTTCCTCCTTTCTTGGCGGGTAGAAAACTCTTGGGAGCCCCTCTCCAGAAGCGGCCGTCTGGCCTTGCCCGCAAAGGTGGTCCGTGGCCCAGGGCCAGGGCCTACGAGTTAGTTCGAAGCTGGTATTTGGTACCAGAAGCACTTATGGTCGTGTCCAATCTCCATATCTGGATAAACCCACAACTGTCTGAGAACTGTTGCCATTCCTCCCTGTCGCTCCTATTGGTTGGGGGGAGGGATTAATAAAACTGTCAATGTTTCATTTTCAACAGCACAGTCAAGCTTTATAGACAGTCAGAATAGAACCACTTGTGGATTGGAGTAATCTAAAACTGTCGACTTTGGGTACGGGTGATTTTTAGTTACTTCACAATAGAATCTCCCTCCCTCTGCATTCTTTCCATCTCTTGAGCACAAAGTGAGTTGGTTTCTTACCTGATTGGGGGCAGTCATTTTGATACTGAGGGTTTGACAGAACTCCAAGGATTTTGCTGTGAATATAGTTTTGGTTATTTGTGAGTTCAGTTGGCTCCTTAATTTTTTCTTTCTTGGATGTGTAAATACAATGTTGATAATGAGGTAAGTGCGTGCTGCTAAATTGTTTGCTCACCTGACTGCCAGCCCCTCCGGATTCTAAACCGGGTTTCCTATATATTGGTTTCTTTCCGCCACGTTTAGCATAAATGACAAACTCCTCCACGTGCTTCCTGCCTCCCCACAAACCGCCTGGGCGCTACCAGAGTTGCAATACGAGATTCACAGCGTCTGCCACATAACATCCCTTCTCTGATCGCTGCCCCTTGCAGAGAGTGTATCATCTGTTTTATTTTTGTAAAAAGAAAAAAGTGCTAAATAATATTTATTACTTGTTTGGTTGCAAAAATGAAATAAATGATTGAGTGTTGAGATTTTAAATAAAATTCAAAGTAAGTTGGGTGTTTTCCAGCCTTGTGGATGGTAAGATTTGCGGCGAAGCTCCCCAGGAATGGGGGCAAGACTCAATCACTTGGGGCCAGATTTGGGGACCATTTTGCTGATTTCGCCCTGGAGAAATATAAGAGGGTCGTTTGACTATTCTCTCCCCTAACAAACATACTCACATAACTCTTTAAAACACTCTCTGGGCACATCCTTAGGATGCTTCTCACAAATCACTTGTTTTTATTTTTATTTTCTGATGCCTAATCCGGAACTCCTTTTCCCTTCTGTTAAGGATTATGTTAATTGAAAATGAAAATTTCCCTTTCTGCCCGCGGAACTTTGAGCCTCGGGGCAAGGCCCCTGCCTTTGGCTGGGGTTCCCGGCGCTCAGGCTCCCTGCCCTGTCGCGACTTTATTTTCTCTCTGCTCAGAGGCGGTCGCCCACCCTCATCTGCTCCCCGGCTTCGCTAGGCTTCAGCTGCGGACCAGCCGTGTGGGGCCCCGGACCTGCAGCGCCTCGGTTGTTGGGGCTAAGTGCCGCGGGAGCGTTTGGCTTGGGATCCACTAACCCCTCGCTCCCTTCCCGGCGCTATGCACGACTCTCCCCAGGCGCCCACCCAGGCCTTGAACTACAGAATGTCAGGTGCTGGGAACAGCCGGCGGGGAGCAAGACTGGAACCGTGCTCTGGCCTCGTGGTCTTCCCCGGGGTACCTCTGTTTTCAAAATTGCAGTATAAATTTAGGACGAGGCTCTTACGAGAGATTCTGGGTAAAAGTTTAAAAAAAAAAAAAAGCTTCAGTCTTTCCCATCAAGGAAGAGGACAGACCATGTTGCAGTCTTTCAGCCCTTGGTCTTACGGGAAAACGTGCGCCCTTGAAGGCAGCGAATCGCGGACACAGTGGGTGGGCCCCCGGCCCTGGGCCCTTTCACCGAAGGCGCTTTTGGTGACCACCTGCAGAAGGTTCCTGCGCCTAGGGCACCTGCCAGGGACGGAGAAGTTTTCCTTGAGGTCGCCCCTGAGCCGGGCCCAGAGGACTCCACTCCTGGGCGAGGCCGAGCGGTTGCAGAGCAGGGAGAAAGGGAATAGGGGCCCGAGTTGCTCCACGTGAATCCAAGAAGAGGGTAGGGAGGGATCCAATAGCTTTTATTTTGAAATCCCATTTGAAACGAAATTTGTTAAGAATTCAAAACTGGGCCCTGCTCTAGCCAAAGACACAAACAGAGAAACCCTCGGGCTGCCTGGGGCGGGGGGTGGGGGCGGGGGGTGTTGCTGGTGGCAGTCTCAGCTTCCTTCACCCATCTCGAGGCTTGGCGTGTGCAGGCGAGGGCCCCGGGTGTGCGTGGCATATGCATAGAGGGGCAGTTGTTGAAAGGAAGTAAATCAAGTCTCCCCCTTCAACCCCCAGACCCAAGCTCTCGGCGCGTGTCCAGCCGCCAGTCAGGCTAGACCTGGGCCTCCAAGGAAGGAGGGCCCAGATCCAGCCTCCCGGGAGCCACTTGCCTAAACCTCGCGCCCAGCCAGGAATCTGGGCCACCACTTGAGAGCGGAGCGTCCTGGGATGCCAAGTAGGCACACACAGACGCACTGGAGAGCGTACGTCCCCAGGGCAGGTGGTTCCTTGCAGAGAGTGGCCCCAGACTGGCGGGGCCGTGAGGGGGGTGCTTAGGCCAGCGGCTGGGCTTCGGAGTAGATGGGAAAAGATGTTAGGCTACCGCGTTGACTTCCAAGGACCCCCGCACTGAGAGAGCGGAAGGAAGAAGGCGGAAAACAGTCCCAGGAACCACGCAGTCTACAGGGCACTGGCAGATAGGGTCCCCTTTCTGGGGTCCGGTGGTCCTTTCAGGTGCTGGCCCACAGCTCAGCTTCCCCACCCCCTACACGGCCCTGGCAATTCCTCAGCTCTCAGCCTCGGGGCCCAGAGACTTCTGTCAACAGCCCCCAAAGTCTCCGAGATTCTCCCCAACTTCCTCCCCCACCTCATAAAAACTCACTGACTTGAGGCTGAGGGACAGGGCCCTCCTCCATGGCCTCTGCCCCCCTAGAGCACTGCCTCCCTCCTCACTCCCTTCCTGGGGCAGGAGACACAGAGACGTGACCGTTCCCTGGAGTCTATGTTGAAGGGCATTGCCAGAACCCCACGGGGATGCTGCCCTGTGTCTCTAGCCCCATAGAGTTGAAACTGAATCCCTGCAACAAGCAGCGAGCCAAGGGGCAAAGCAGACCCTCACAGTTAAAGTGCATCTCAGTTGGGGAATGTGTTGCTGAGACCCGAGGTGTCACACTCCCAGCGAGGAGGGCTGTAGGAAATACTAAGTACCAGGGACACACGTGGTGATCTGGAGCTGAGGCAGCCCAGCAAGTAAGGCCTGTTCTTCTCATTGCCAGACTGAAACCAGGGAGATACTCCAAGGCCAGGCCACTGGGGTTTCAAGCCCCTTAGATACTCTCAGTGATGGAGAACCATCTGTCTCCCTTTAGGGCAGAACTTACCTAGCAATCTGTCTGAACTCCCTCTATTAAGTAAACACCTTGATGACCTCTAGAAGTTTGTCTAAGGCAAAAGACTCCCCTTACACAAGCCTGCCTCTCATTTTAAATCCCTCTTTTAGTACAAGCTTTGGGTCAAGTCTGTGCCTCCCAGTACTAGTAAGGATTATGTGAGTCTATGACAGGGGCCCTACACCAACCATCTCAAGACACCTTGCTGGTAACAAGCCCTCATTCATTGTCTCTGCAAATCTGTAAGAGAGGGCAGAATCAGACTTCGTGGTTCTCAGGGTAAGTGGCTGCTGCACTGAGTCCTGCCCTGGCTGTGGAGAGGTACCTGTGGAACTGTGTGGGTCAGTAGGCCATTCCTCCGTTTGCAGGCTGCAGACAGTCCATAGGCTTAGACCCCTGGGGCTAAGCCCTCCATCCCTTATCAGAGTAATGGGCAACTCTAGGCAGGACAGAGATGGGCATCACCCCCTCACTCACATCCCTGCTTCCCGTCTTTCTCTTGGGGCAGCGCTATTGCTACAGGGTGGGGTTAATGGGGGGGGGGGGGAGACGCGGCAGAGAGGAGCATGAGACAGATTCAGGAGCAAGGAAGCAGTGTGAGGCTGCACCTCAGGGAGCTCAGGATACTAATAATAGGCAAAGAAGGCTGGAAGAGGAGGGGCCAATAGTTACTGAAGGCTAGTCGGTATAGGGCACCACACTGAGAGCTTCGCGTGTGTTATTAGTTCATTCAATTCTCAGGGTAACCCTTTGAGGATGGTGCTATTATCATTCCATTTTACAGGTGAGGAAACTGAGGCGCAGAGAGGGTAAGTGGCTGGCTCAGGGGAAGAGACAATAAATGGAGGCAGCAAATTTGTAATCCTGGGAGTCTGACTCCAGAGCCCATGTCAGGGAGGTCGCCCCACCCATACCCCCAGACCCTGGCTCAGCCATCTCCTCTCCCGGAATCCTCGGAGCTCCCGCGCTGCTATCCACCCGCCTCCGCCGCCATCCTCCAGGTCCCCTTAGGTGCTACTCCTAGTGCTCCCCTTGTGCGCCAGGACCCCATCTGGCCCCGCGCCCCTATCTGGGCGGCAGGCGGTGCCGACAGGCCTTAGCAATTAGCGGGCTCGGGTGGGCGCGCGGCGCGGCCCGCAGCGGGTGAGCCCAGGCGGCCACTAATTAGGGCGGCCGGCGGCGCGGAGAGGGACCGTCGTTCGGGCAGGACAGCTGCCGCCCCCGCCGGCCCCCGGGCCTCGCCCCCGCTTGCGTGGTCCACACCCCGTGCAGCAATTCGGAAAGGAGTCGCCAACCGAAATGCCTGCAGCGCCCTGGGCGACCCCGGCGCGGGACGGGCTGATGGGCACAGGAGGAAGCTGTGGGGACCCCAAAGCTGGGAGTGCGCGCTGTCCTACCAGGGGATTCCAGACCCCGCTTTACAACACCCTAGGGCCCCATAGACAAGCGGCAAGGGGAAGCCGGACTGGCCTTCGGGCTTCCAGGTTGCAACTCCTGGAAGTGGCGTAGCCGACCAGGACGGCCCGGCTGGGCGCTGGCTTTGGGGTCCTTGGACCGCCAGGTCGCCGCTCTCCGGAAACGGACTTGTCCGTGATCTTGCGCCAAACTGTGCGCCGGCGTCCCCTCCGCCCCTTGCTTCCTGCATCCTCCCCGGGCAGAACCGGGCCCGTGGGGACTGCGCACCCCGGCTTCGCTGGCCCGCCCCGCCCGCCGATGCCCCAGCGCCGCCCGCTTGGGCTCGGATCTTCTAATCTTCGATCAGCAGCTGCCTTGGACCGCGCGGGGCTTTCCTTTGAAGAACTTTGAGACCGCGGCGGCCCCACGGCCTCTGAGTCCACTAGCTGGGGGGGGGGGGGTTGGCAGGCTCCTGAGAGGAAGACACGAAGAACTCACCAGAAGCGCCGAAGTTCGGATAGAGGCCAAACAGCTTCCCTAGGGAATCCCGAAGCTCGACAACACAGGCCTGGCACTTGCATCTGGGTCTACGCATCTTAGTCCGCACTCACGCACGAGGCCTCAGGCACCCGAGCTTGTGCTTACGGGTCCATGAACACGGGCGAGTCTGGAACCTGGAAGCACCAGCCTTGGTCTGGAAGCCCTAGGGGCCTCCTGAACTCTGGAGGCCAGCTGAGGACAGCTCCGTTTACCTTCCCTTTCCTTGGCTGACTGGAAAGCTGGGAATCTGTCCAGTCCTAGGCCTTCTAGGCCTTGTAGGCCTGGGCCGCTGACCTTCCCTCTACCATCCTTCCAGTCCAAACTCATTCCTCAAATCTTGGCAATAGAAGCTTGCCTTGCAGAGTAGGATGGGACTGGCCTCTCAGAGGCTCTGTGAGCTCTCTCTGACCTCAGTTGCCTCATCTGTAGAATGGAGGCAGGTTGGGTGATCACCAGAGCTCCGTGGAAGGATCAGGCTCCACCCTGCGTACCTGAGCCCCCTGGGTCCCCTGATCCATCTCTGGGAGAAGTTCTGGGAGTCCCTGACCAGCAGGGAGGGTGTGATGGGTGAAAACAACTCGCCTTAGTGTCCTGTGTGTGCACCAATGGAATTCACAGACTTCGCTCAAGTGGGAGTGTAGACAATTTTAGAAATGGCGACCAATGGTCCTTGGGTTTTTGGCTCCCCATGGTACAAATCGGCATGGATGTCTTTGTATCTAGACGTGCCTGCTTAATGTAAAAAAAATGAATGGATGGATGGTCCAGTGGAAGTGAATGGAGGACCCTGGGAAGGAAGAGGTTTCCAGGGCATAGGGAGAGAGACAAGAGTGTTAGGTGACCTGGGAATCAGGCACTGATAGGGACCATTGGGGCCTAAAGACTGGGGGCAATTTTGATTCTACTCAAGACAGCTGGATTCAGATACCCCAACCTACAAGTGAGCAAGGTTATGAGACCTCCCAGAGCATCTGTCTCTTCTTATGTAAATAGAATAGTTAATAATAGTACCTGACAGTTGTGTTACTACCAGAATTAAATGAAATGGCCTAGGATTAAGTGACTGGCCTCCTGCTTGGTCCTAGCCATGTATGGATGCCCTGGGCCCAGAGACCTGGTTGGGGTACAGCTGCTGGACCCTCACGCATGAGTCTGGGCCCCCAGGTAAGTCATGTGTTGGGGTGGGGGGTGTGGTCAAGCGCCAGGAAGACCATGATTGGGCAGCTAGGTGTGGGGTGGTATGTTGCCTTGGCTCAGCTCCACCAGCTGTGTGACCTTGAACAAGAGTCTGAGCCTTAGCTTCTTTCTCTGCAAAATGGGCATAATGCTAGTACCACCTTTGCTGGGCATCAGGTTTGAAAGGGAGAACAGGGCCCTGGGCCTGGCACACAGGGCAGGCCCAATGAGGCTGAAGAGCCTGCCTGGTTGCTGGGGTGTCATTTCATCAACTCTTCTGGGGTGTCCTATGAGTTAGGGTTCCTGTTACTCTGTCACCTGACCTGCCCGGCAGCATACTGAGGGGGTCTGTATGACCCAGGACCCAGGAAAGTCCCAGAAACTCTATATACAGAGTTTAGTTCCTAACCCCTCCCTTCCCCTCCTCATTCAGGGAAAAGCCCCTGTTCTCACCTCCGAATGCCCCAGGGTGCCTGGTACAGGGCCTGACACATAGTTCTTGCATTGGATAGTGCAACAGGGCCCACACTCCACACAGAACTGAGTACCTTCACAGGCAGGAGCCAGAATCCAAGAGGAATTCATTGAAGGGAAGGTGGCCTGTGAAACAAGCTGAGACCCTAGCCTCACAGTTCTCTCCCCTCCCTTTCAAGGCCAGGCCTGCTGGTCCCTCGATCCATGCCCCTTGGATACCTGATGCAAGGGGTCAGCTGGAAGGCAAAAGATCATCCCACTTAGAATTACAGCTGGGAGCCACAGGGAGAGCAGTGGTGGGGCCTCCAGGGAGTGGGGCTGGGAGCTCCCCATCACCCCACTTCTGAACTCGCGCAGCTATTCAGGCCAGTGCAGCTAATAAAGACATCAGAGTCCTGCATGGCTCAGCCCGGGAAGGAAGGAAGTGACCCAGTGCAGCCTGGGCGCTGGCAAAGGCTGCAGCAGGGGCAGGGAACTCAGAAATCTGTTAAACCAAGAAGGCTTGGCCAGCCACCTCCATCCCGAGACTTACCCTCTCAGCCCCTCTACTTCCCACCATCCCCTCCCTGAGCCGGGATCAGGGCTCAGCCCAACTCACCCACCTAGATCTGTTTGTCATCACCCCCATTGTTTTCTGTGTTTAACGCATCAGCTCCTCCTACGCATTCACTTCTTTTGGTTGGTTGTTTTCATTGAGGTGAAATTTCCTGTAACATGAAATTAACCATTTTAAAGTGAACAAATCAGTGGCATTCACAGTGTTCTGCAATCACTGCTTCTCTCTACTCTCTCTAGTTCCAAAACATTTTTATCACCCCAAAGTAAAACCCATTAAGCAGTTACTCTCCACGCCCTGTCCCTTCAGCCCCTGGTAACTATTAATCTGTTTTTGGCTTCTATGGATTTACCTGTTCTAGACATTTTGTATAAATGGA
This sequence comes from Camelus ferus, assembly GCF_009834535.1. Classification (NCBI taxonomy): domain Eukaryota; kingdom Metazoa; phylum Chordata; class Mammalia; order Artiodactyla; family Camelidae; genus Camelus; species Camelus ferus. Next base: position 10,701,420 of record NC_045696.1, on the reverse strand, counting down.
ATCATGCAATATGTTCCTTCTGTGTCTAATTTTTTTTTTACTTAGCATGATGATTTTGAGGTTCATCCACCCTGTACCTGTGTTGGTGTTTCATTCCTTCTAAAGCAGAATACCATGCTATTGTATGTATGTACTGCATTCTGTTCATCCACTCATCTGCTAACAGTCTCATTTACCTCTGAGTAACTCCTCAGGCCACTGCATGTGACTCGCCATGATGAAAAGAAGCCTGGGCTAGGAGTTAAAAATTCAGAGGAGGCTGGGTGTTCTAAGGCAAGTTGTTTCACCTTTCTGGGCCTTGACCTACTCATCTATAAAGTGAAAAGTTTGGCAAGGGCCGTTCCAAGTTTTGACCCTTTGCAAATTTTCCCAACTCTGAAGTCCTCCCTGCCACTCAAAGAAAGAAGCCCCACGCCTTTCCTGCCAGCTGTAACCCAGTGTCAAGGACCCATTCAAAAAACTGCCCTGGGGCTTGACAGGAACCCCAGTAGATCAGGTCTGCCTAAGAAATCTATACTTTTGGGTCTGAGAGAGGTCAAATCTTAGTGAGAAGCCTGGCTGAAGTGGGTAGTTTTATGTGAGTTATTCCCTTATTAAACACTCAGCCAGACTCTCATCACTTGTGACTTGGTGATGAAATGGCCAACTTACTTGTGGCATATACAGCTCCTCATTATGATACAGTTAAGAGCCACATTTTAAGAAGTGGACATTGAACTAGATCATGAGGATTCAACACAAATCAGGGGATTGCACAAATTGATCTCCTGACTCCTGTGATCTCCATCTTTCATTCAGAGCACATTTACCACCCTGTTACCCCATCTCCTGCTTTGGGCAGGTTGGAAACATACAGAAACAGGGTTAAGAAATAAGCTCTTTCTAACCATTTAAGAGCTTTGAGACCTAACCTAATTGGAGGGGGTCAGTCAACTGATTATTCCAATTGGAATTGAACTGGGTGGGGCTGACTTTAATCTAGGAAAGGTACCATTATCTCAAGGATATTTTATGTTTCTCTTTGGAATATGGAAACTCTGTCAATTGAGATAATAATTTAGCTTCTTCCTTTCCAATACTCCAACCTTGCCCTGGCTCTTTCAATTTCCTTACTCTGTTCACTGTTCTTTTCTCCATACTGTTTCTTTTTTTGATTTATTAAATTTGGTGTTTATTGTCTGTCTTCCCCAGTGGCATATAAGCTCCAGGAGGCAGTGATCTTTGTTCATCCTGATCACTGATGTAGAACAGTGTCCAGCACATAGTAAGAGCTCACTAAACAACGGTTGAGTGAATGAATGGAATGAATGAATGAATGGGATGAATGCATTAGGAGGATTTTTGCCACCAAGCCCTTTCCTAACCAGTGCAGAAGAGGCACAAAGCTTCACTGGGGCTCCCACATGAGAAAACACAAGCAGAATCTGATTCTGGGAAAAGTGTACTGTTGAACTCTGCCTTCCCCAAAATGCTTTTTAAAAAAAACAGCCAAATCTTGGAGGCTGGTCTTGTATGGGTCTTGGGATGGGGAGCAAATAAGGGGTTTTCTGAAATAATTTATTAGTTAGGATCAACAAACTTACTAAAGCTGTAACACTTAACCAACTTACTAAAACTGTAACATTCTCTACTTCTTCCTTGAGTCCCTTGGGTTAGTTTTTGAGCATAATTAGGATCCAGACCTTGAGGTCTCAGATTGACCTTACAATTAAATGGATTCAGAATTGGACAACTTGCCCTAATCCTTAGGGAGGCAAACTTCTCAGCTTAAAAAAAAAAAAAAAAAAAAAAAAGGCAAGTCTTCAATTTGATGAATCTTTCTGATGAGAGCATATCTGAAAGAGGAAAAACATTTCCTGGCAAATTAGCAGCTCCCACAAAGTCATAAACAGAACGAATACGTGTGGGAGGGGGTGGGCAGGGGGGTTGCAACTTTTCAATGCAGACAGCCAGCATAAACCTTAACATGACATGTCCTAAGGAAAAAAAAAAAAAACTGTTCAGTGGTTGTATTTATCCCGAATGCAAAACTGCCCCCTTTGTTGAGGTCGGCTGGACCAAGTCGGCCGGGAGAACAATGTGGAGTCTGCTGGCGGGGCGGCCATGTGCTAATGTGCTCATGCAATACAGGCCGCAACAGATGGCTGTGAGAACACCCGGGCGGCGCCTGCCTGGGTCAGCACGCAGAGCCCCAGCCTTCTTCCCAGTTCTGTCCAGTGATCAAAACACTGCTTCTCTTTGGAGAGATGATGGCTGTCCCTGGGAGGCGGGCGGTGCCCCTTCTGCCGTAAGGGGCACAATGGGGAGAGCAACAGTGCAAAGGAATCACTCAAGTGGAGGGGGGCGGGTGTTGGTTGGTTTGAACCCTGTTGCAGAAGCAGAGTGGAAACGTATTTTCATACGCTTGAAAGTCAGAAGAAGGGAGACACATGCAGTGTTATTCCAGTGTGTTAGCTCATGGGCACTTCTCACGTTTTCCATCTTCTAGACCCAGGATTGGTGTTTTGGGTGTAGTTCTAATTTTCCATCCTTTCCTCTGAGGAGTCTGTCTTCTCTCCTTCCCCACATCTCAGTCACTTAAAGAGAGAGAGGAAACCACCCCTCAAACCCAAACCCAAACCCAAACAAAACCCAGCTTTCTTGCAACTACGAAGAGTCCAAAGAAATTCCTTTGGAAACCTAGCTAAATGAGATGCATCTGGCCTCCTCTGAGGTCCGTCCCTGCTTCCCTTCACATGAGAAGAAAACCCACATTAGCCAGCACTTTTGCCCTTCCCACCCCTACCTTGAAGCAAAGCCTTGAGCAGATTGGGCTGAGTTGACATCTTGAGGCTCACATGTCCCAGGAAAGGAGGCAGGACCATCAAAGACCGTCTTTGTCTCCCCATCCACCATGCCAGGCTGAGCTCATCAGCCCTGCCCACTCTCCCGCTCACGGCCCCGGCTCTGGACACCAGGACTCACTCTGAGCAAAGCCTCCCAGGAGGAAAGTAGCACAGGGAGGGCGGTAGCTCAGAGACCCACCCCAGGTCCACACAGGGCAGGGAAGCACCCACAGGCACAAAAAGGGGCCAGAAAGGACTATAAACCCCTAGCCTCTGACTCTCTGAAACAGATAAGCAGGCATGCCCCTGCCATTCGGTCTTCAAAGTTGGTGTAAGCTTTATGGCGTTCATGCAGGGAGCCCCAGGAAGTTGGTACGTTCCCCAGCCTCTCCCCACGAGCGGTCTGTGCAGCATTCCTCCTGTTGATGCCGGTGTTTGGGATAAGTGTGTGTCTCCAGAAAGCCCTGTAAACATGCTCATTTGCTGGAGGGGGGGAATAAACAGGAAGCCATTAGCACAGGTCAGTCTATAAAGTATTATTTATAGTAGGGCACCATGAGCCTGGAACTGGCAGACTCGACCTAGAAGGGGTGCGGGGCAGGCCAAGGAGAGAGAGAACATGAGACTTAACAGGGCGAGTGCCATGCCAGCCAGAAGTAGGCTTTGGGGAGGGGCGTTGAGGGTGTATCAGTTAGGGGACAGGCTAGGCACTGTAACCAAGAAAGCTCCACAACAGTACAAGTTAAATGAAGTTAAAGTCCAGGGGACGTTGTCCAGGGCTGGTCTGGAGGCTTGATGGTATCAAAGACCCACATTCCTTCCCCATTGTGGCTCAGCTGTCCTCAACACACAGCCCCCACCTGTGACCAGGAGAGTTCTTCCAAACCCGCTGTCATGACTGTATTCTGGCAAACAGGACTGGAGAAGGGGTGGGCCCTCTTTTCCCTTTACCTACACACAGAAGTGGCATATGTCACTTCAGCTCATAGTCCTCAAGGAAGAACTGAGTCATATGGTCACATCTAACTGCAGAGGAGGTTGGAAATGTGGCCTTCTTCTGGGTGGCTATGTGCTAACTAAAACTCCTATTACTAACAAGGGGAGAGCAGATACTGGGGGACACAGGGCCAAGCCACACAGAGCTGAGGCAGGAAGGTCACTCAAAGACCTTGGCATCAACAGCATTGAAACTGAGCAGGACGCTGGGGGGCCCCCCTGGAAAAGACTGCCCCCTCCACCCACCCATGTCCTCCTGCCTCTTGTATCTCTTAGTCTCCTGGGCTTTCCAGAGTTCCAAAGATTGAATTTAATCAGAGAAGTGAGAAAATGCAGAAAGAAAGGAGAACAGTTAAGCAAGACAAATAATAATAATTTAGCTATTAAACAAAGTCAAGCACTTTTAGTTCCTCCTCACAGGCTATACCTAATATTCTGAGCCATGTCCTTTGAGCTGTTTTGCAGACACTGAAACCCCCACCAGATGGAAGAAGTTGCCTGTATGCTGACCACCAACACGTAGACCCCAGAGGGGCTGGAACCGGAAGGTTGATAATGTTGACTCCTGATGGCCTCACCACCAACCAACCGGAAGAATGTCCACAAGCTGATCACAGGCCCACAACCCCCTTCCTTCACACTGTCTTTAAAAACCTTTCCGTGCAAGCCTTGGAGGAGTCCAGGCCTTTTAAGCACTAGCTGCCTGGATTCCTTGCTTGGTGCCCTGTGGTAAACGCTGCACTTTCCTTCACCACTGCCCGGTGTCAATAGATTGGCTTTACTGCACTTGGCAAGCAGACCCACATTTGGTTTTGTGACAGCATTTGGTTCACCATGTGCACCCAATAAATGCTTGTTGTGGACAAAACACAGGATGAAATCCATTTTCTAAGGGAAAAGGGGTGAATTTCCACATGAGTGGTGGGGGAAAGAGTGAATTTCTGTAGCACCTGCTGGTTTGCTGGGCCTTTGACATTTTACACTCATAACCTCGTTTAAAATGAGAAGCCAGTGGAATGTACATTATCCGTTATCCCCATTTCACAGATGGGAAATGGTCTCTTGAGCTTGGCATACTCATTCAGTGTTACGGAGCAGAGCCCAGAGGCCTCTAAGTGACCCCTTTCAACTCATTAGGTGGCCTGAACCAGCCCCTGTCCCCAGGGAGCTATTCACCTGTCAGTTGACCATGTTTGACTTGGGCTCTTGTTCACGCCCAGCCTTTGAGAAGCTACCCTCCTAATCTCTGTATCCTTTGTATCTGTGTGGGGTCAGGCTCAGCCAGACTCAGAGTCCACAGCCTATTTGGAGCTCATTGCTGAAAACATCTTTTTTTTTTTTCAACTTATGCTGAAAACATCTTTTTTTTTCAACTTACCCACCTGGCCTGTCACCCATGGGAAAGAGCCTCACCCTGAAAGCACACTTTTGCTCGCACTGTGTTACAAAAGAAAAGGAAAAAACCCTCTAACTCGCATAAGGCACACAGAATCCAGTGGAATCCGACCTCCCCCAGAGCAACATGATGGAAGCTGGATGGAGAGATTGAACTATGATGACTGAGAAGTGTCAGCTTGTTTAATAACACGGCCAGGATCAGCAATGTTTGAAGGGACTTTACCAAGTGCCACTAAATTTATATTTGCCTGCATCACTGATGACCTAAGATCTTTCTAGCTCTGCCTAATAAAGAAATTAAAGGTGTCTCCTTTTCACTTTGGAATAACTTCAGATTCACAGAAAAGTTGCCACGATGGTACAGAGTCCCCATACACCCTTCTGGTAGCTTCGCTTCTTGTTAACATCTGACGTAACCTTGGAGCATTTGGCACAATTAAGAAGTTAACATTGTTACCCTGCTATTAACCAGACGACAGATTCTGTTTGAATTTCACCAGTTTTCCCACTAATGGTCTTTGTTCCAGAGAAGAGTGAAGGGTAAAAAAATCCATGATTCACATCCTGCCCCCTGTCCTCACTCATCACTTTTTTAAGAGTTATCTGTATAGGTTTTTGTTCTGCCTAACAATTAATTTCCCACCAGCCATTCCCCTCGGCTTTTTGAACTACCTGATCAGGGCTTACCTGGTGCATTAAAAGAGGTTCGTTGATGGATCACTGCTCCATTGTGTCCCGTCAGGCAAGTTCTTTTCCTGGTGAGATGCCTGGATGTGCAATAGGAAAGCTCTAGACTCCAGCATCACTGCCCACTAGAACTTTCTGCAAGGATGGAAATGTTTTATATCTGTAGTGGCCCAATATGGTAGCCACTAGCTGCACGTGGCCTTTGAGCACTTACAGTGTGGCCAGTGTGACTGAGGAGCTGAATTCTTAAGTTTATTTAGTTTTAATTAATTTAAATTTAAATAGCCACATGCCGCTAGTGGCTATGTACTGGACAGTGCAGTTCTGGGACAAGAGGCTGCAGGATGCTCTGGCGGTCAGACCTTCCCAGGGGCATCATTAATTGTTGTGCTTCCCTTGCTTAAACCAACACAACTGGGCCAGGCCCAAAATGCAGAGAGTTTCCTCAAAGTCAGAAGTATGTCTTTGACCATAAAACATTATTTGTATTGATTCTAACAGCAGGAAAACCCATCATTCAGTGCCAATTAAGATCATCAGAATTTGGAAGGATCAGAGTTTAAAATATTGGCCAGTTTGTTATAGTCTCGCAAGACAGTCTTTTCATCACTACTCTCCAACCTTCACCTCCTCCCCAATCCACCCCCAAGACCCAAAACTCTGTTAATTTTTACCTTCCTCTTCATTTTTAGCTTCCAACCTAAATCAGGAGCACTAGTACCTTATGCATAGTCAAGAAAAGCACATAATTTTGGGGTGGGGGGGGCTGACATTATTATTTAATTGCCCACATTTTCCCCTTATTCAAATAGTCGAAGATCTGAGTTTCAAAGTCTTTGTTTTAGAAGGTATGCCTACTGTCTACAGAAACTTTTCCATGGTCTTTGCCAACCATCTGGAAAGTTCTTTAATTGTTCCCAAGATCTACTGCAGATAAGCACATTCTCTGGGTATGGAAGATAGACTTCGTACAACCTCACCTGCAAAAGTGCTCTTGTGCCAATGAGATGGTTGACCACTCTACTCAGGGTTTCTCAATACAGCATCATTACATTTAGGGCTGGATAATTCTCTCTCATGAGTGACTGCCCTGTGCATGATAGGATGTTTATTAGTATCCCTGGCCTCTTCTTACTAGGTGCTGGAGGCTCCCTACCCACAGCTGGGACAACTGAAAAGGTCTCCAGACACTGCCAAATGTCTCCTGGAGAACAAAATTGCTCCCAGTTGACAAGCCCTTCTCTTCTTCCATGAAACACTCACGTTGAGGCAAGCACTCACTCAGGTAAGGGAACTAAGGAGAAAAAAGTCACCCAAGGCCACATGTTTGGACCTGAGTCTTTAACTGTCCTAAACCTCTTTCCATTAGTGGGCCCTTGCCCCTGAACTCTGAGCAATAAGAGTGGAAGATACGGTGATTTTGCCTAGATAACTCCGGAATACTTTTTGGAACCAAGAAGGTTAGACCCCAAAATGTGAGAAGCTTGACTCATCTGGTGTCCTGCATGGAAACTGTTTAAAATTAAGAGACACTCCATGATGATATGATTCTCCAAGTATAGACTTATTTCAGTGAAATTGAATTAATAAGAAAAAGTCACAGTGATTGGGCCCTTTTACCAGGGGTTAGGCATTGTTCCAGGTGTGCTGGTTCAAGGAGTCCTTTTACTCTTATTTTACTGATAAGGAAGCCCAGAGAGCACGTAGTTGGTGGTGAGGTGCAATATCCCAGGCGTTCAGAGATCATTTTATACCGGCACATCAAAAAGTACCCTCTAAATTTTATGTTACTGAAAAAACGTTCACTTTTAAGTTAACTTTTCACTTTGGAATAAATTCAGATTCACAGAAAAGTTGCCCCAATAGTACAGAGTCCCCATACACCCTTCTGGCCGCTTCCCTTCATGTTAACATCTGACGTAAACTTGGAGCATTTGGCACAATTAAGAAATTAACCCTGCTATTAGCCAAACGACAGATTCTGTTTGGATTTCACCAGTTTTCCCACTAATGGTCTTTGTTCCAATGAAGAGTGGAGGGTAAAAAATCCATGGTAACATATTGTATTTAGTTGATCTTCACGTTTAATAGTGTTGACCGAAGACTTGCTCAAAGCAATTATAGACATCGCTCCTATGGAGCTTTTTTTTTTTTTTGATTAATAGACTTTGTTTTTTTACAGCAGTTTCAGATTCACAGCAGAATTGAGCAGAAAATACAGAGTTCACATATATCCCTCCCCACCCACACATATATCCTCCCCTACCCTCTGCATCTCTCATCAGTGTGGCATATTTGGTACAATCAATGAATCAACATGGGCACATTATTATCAACCACAGTCTCCTATGGAACATTTTATACAAAAATTCCAATGTCATGAAAAATGGACACAGGGAAAGCTAATCACTGCTGGATTAAGACTTGGTGGAAGGAGATTTATGAGATTAGAGGGAAATCAGGTGAGCACGGTACACTGGGAGGAAGTATTACAATCCCTCAGAGTGGAAGAGCCGAACCATCCTGAGCGTAATTAAAGCACAACAGATAACGACTCCCCTGGAAAAGGATGCAGGGGAAAGAAGTGCCACAAAGACCGCTCAGGGCAGCGAAGGGTCCGTTTTACAAAGTGACAAGAAAATCTCCCTCTTCAAATCTTCTTCGTAGGAGTCTAACTTCCACCGTGACTTCTGCTGCTGGGTGATGAGCAGTTTCCCAGGGGAAAACCAGACAGAAGAAATCAGCGAAGGAGTCTGTGCCCAGACGCGTCTGCGCAGACAGAGGAGTCGTGCCTATTTCAGAGCCACCAACAAAAGCCTCGCTTCTGCAATTAGAAAGAGCTCGGCTGCTTTTAAACCTGCACCGTCGACATCCAGAATCCACTTTATCAGAATCAATAGATAAAGAACCTTTACTTAAAGGCATGACCAGCACACCCTGCTGAATCACTTAGAAGATCAGTAAAATTCTGTTAGAAAGCAACGGATAGGCACCAGATTTGGACACATGCAAGATGACATAGAGCATATTTCCGTCTCCAAAACCTCTCTTGCAGGCATTCTCCTATCCCCAGCACGTCAACATTATAACTGGCATTACTATGATTTTTTTTTAAGAACCCTAAAACAATACCAGAGAAGAGGCAAGAGGTCAGGAGATTGGAAAACACGGAAACACGATGCAGTAGAAGCTGAGTTTCTCCACCTGGCTTACGGTGCTGCTCCCCCAGCCCTCGCTTCTTCCTCCACCCCCAGCACCCCCAACTCTCTCCGCCTTCCTCCATATGTATGTTCCTAATTTAGAGTGTTAATTCCTTTCCTTTTTTTTTTTTTTCCTGGAATGAGAGAATCTAACTAACAATGGATAAGAAAAGCGTGACTCTGACCAGGAGAATGGATGTCACACAGTTTTTGTTTTTTCCCCCCAAATCAGAGCAGAAATGTTCCAAGAATACATACAATTTGAGAAATTTAACAAGTCATGGAACAAACCTAACCCTCCAGGCTAATGAAATTACAAGGAATAAACGCACAGGAGATTTGCCTGAAGGTGACTAAAATTAACAAACTATAACATGACCCACTGGAAAGGACCCAAGAGCAGATGCTAGCTTAGCTGAACTGACAATAAGCTAAGTGGTGATCAGCCATACTGCGATGGCTCGTTGACCTGGCCAACACATGTAGAAGCAGTCCAACTGAAGTCAGTACCCACGGTGTCAGGTTGGGAGACAAGGATCTCCCAGCGAGGAGCGTGCCCTTCTGGGAAAGCCAGCCAGAGAGACAACAGGCTGGATGATTACAGCAAATCATGTTGTTCCACACGTCCGAAACCATCAATGAGTGATGATTGATTCAGGAGATGGAAAAAGCAAGAACAGACTCGGGGTCTGAAAGGTGGGGAAGGCAGCAGGAAGGATGGGGATTTAAACTGGCCCTGAAAGATGAAGCCGATTTGAGCATGGAATTGGGGGACACTAAAAGTTAGTCCACCCTTGGGTTTATTCTGCTCAGAGAACTCTGACATCCTTCTGACTATGGAAAGAGCAAGGCTACTCATGGTGAAGAGTGAGACCTGCCCCCCTGCCACGGGATGGTGACTCACAAAACTGGCTGTGCATCAAAACCACCTGGGTGGTTTGTTTGTTCGTTCTTAACATTCACACTGGGGTCCGACTCCAAACCTACTGAGTCAGCATCTCTGATACCACGGATGCGTGTGTTATAATCATCAGGTGGTGCCGATCCAGTGAGCTACACCAGTGACCCCATCTCAAAAACAAAGAAACTGAGGCCCCGAGAAAGGATTCGATTGGCCTACAGGGCATATATAGTGAATTCTGTTGGCAGGTGGATTTCCAGCTATCCCCCCCCAAACTTTCTGCTCCAGTGCTGTGCTCAGAAAGTCCACTACAGTGACAAGCAAATGTGACCCTAGCACCTCTCCTGGGCCAGGGTCCTGGCGGCTGTCAGGGCGCACTGAATTTCAGTACCTTGTAGCCACATCATTGCTAACACCCACATTCTTCTTCTTCTTCTTTTTTTAATAGAGGTACTGGGAATTGAACCCAGAGCCTCAGGCTAGCTAAGCATGCGCTCTACCACTGAGCTATATTCCTCTCCTACAAAGAAACGGCTTCTTGATCTACCCCTGGAATTGAACCATTTGTCCATAGTGAGGTGGGGGACAGTAAAAACAAAATCACTGACTTTATAGTTTTGCCTTTTCCTGCTTTGCCTTAGACCTTAGCCTCAGAAGCTGCCCCCTCACCCCTACCTGCTACAGACACACCATCTCTAAGTAAGTAAGGGCTCTCTCTTGCTCCTTAGCCCAAACTTCATTCCCTCCACACTGTCATCCCAGGGGTTCCTTGCAAACGCTTTTAGGCTCTTTTCTCATTTTTTAAAAGGATATGTACAAACATACAAGTCATGCTCTATTTTAGCCAAAAGAAACAGGTTCATGTCCCCAAATGCTCTAGTGCCTCTCCCCAGTCCTCTCATAATTTACTAATATGTCATCCCGCCCTCTCCTCCAATATCTTTCCAGATGTCTTGAATCCCTAAGCCAGACCACAGTCAGTTTCTGTTCTCCTGCAACACTTCCTCCCACAAGGCTTTGCAGCTCCTGCCTGCCCTGCCCGAATCTGTTGCCCCACCGCCTTCCTCCTCGGGCTCCCAAGTAGGCAGACTTCAGTCCAACGCTCAGCTGCTTTGAAACAAAGGGGTGGGGGTGGGGCATTTCCTCTAGATGACCAACCCCCAGTTCAGTCCTCCCCAGGCTGCCCCACCTTTTCTGTTTCCAAAGAGTTTCTTAGCTCTCATTCCAAAGATGAATCCTCCAGGTCAGGGGTCCCTGGCCCCCTGGTCCTCTGCACATTGCCCCCAACATCCCATCAGCTTTTCTTGGGCAATAATCTCTGGCAGGGGACTAAGGCCACTGGTGTAAGTGGCATTTAGAACTCACACGTTGTCCTTTCACCTCCTCGTTAATACTGAAAACCCACTGAGTGATTCATTCGTTCATCAAATATTTATGAAGCACCTACTGTACACCAGGCACTGAACTAAGTCCTGGGAGAACTGGGAGATTGCTAAGGCTCCATAAGCATTAAGGTTCAACACGAAGGTTTAGAAGATTATTTAGAAATCAAATCCAGAGCTGCCTAAAGAAACAGATCAAAGAATCCAAGTGACTAAAAAGTCTTTTTGTAAAAGGACAATTATCAGAAGACAGCAAAAAGCACGTTACAAAATTTGTAGGGGGCCCAGGGACTGGGCTGGGTCATGAACAAGGCTTTCATTACACAGCTTAGTGTGTCCACTCATTAAGGAAATTTATTACGTGCCTCCCACGTGTAAGGGCCCTTCCTCTTCTTCGGATGTCTGCAACCCGGTGCCTGTGAGGCTGTGGTGATGGGGCTTAAAAATCCAACAGGTGCAAAAAAGTTCCAGCAATCCATTGTACAACAAGATGAATACAGTTAATGCCACTGAACTGTACACTTAAAAATGGTTAAGATGTTATGTTCCATTTGCTGCAACCTGGATGGACCTAGAGATGACGTTACTGAAGTGAAGTAAGTCAAAGACAAAGATCCCATATTATTTACACATGGAATCTTAGGAAAAATGGTAGAAATGAACATATTTACAAAACAGAAACAGACTCACAGACATAGGAAACAAAATTGTGGTTCCCAAAGGGGAAAGTGAGTGGAAGGAAGGGTAAATTAGGAGTTTGAGATTAGTAGATACAAACTATTATATAGCGATATAAACAATAAAGTCCTATAGTATAGCACAGGGAAACTATTCAATGTCTTGTAATAAACTATAATGGAAAAGAATCTGAAGAAGAATATGTATGTGTGTGTGTGTGTGTGTGTGTGTGTGTATGTATAACTGAATCACTATGCTGTGCACCAGAAAGTAACACAACATTGTAAATCAACTATACTTCACTTCAATTAAAAACAAAAAGATGTTATTGTTGTGGGGGTTTTTTGGGGTTTTTTTTGTTTGTTTGTTTTTTTAAGTGCAGGTGAAAAATAAAAAAACCTGACAGATCTCTTTGAACACATCTTCCCTGAGGACAACGAACCATTTTCTCATGCACATTGGCTCACAGGCAGAGCCAGAAGGATATCACAGCCCTTTAGGAAGGACTCGCAGGGAGTGTGGGGCGGGCAGGGGTCCGAGGATGAGGAGGCTGCCTCATCCGTGTTGCATCATAGGGACGCAGCAAACGAGACAGACAAACCACAAGCCACAAGCCACCGCACCCAACCTGCTCCACCAGGCAAAATCCAGCTGCACGCAGCCAGGGGTCTCAACATCTGGGCAAATACTAATCAAGGCTTTTATTTCTTGATTTGTGGAGAAGGCAGGAATTTTCCATCTTTGCTTCTCTCCCCAGAATTCTGACTGGTTCATCAAATGAGTAGTTCTTATACAGAACTGGTTCTCTGAGCGGATAGAATTTCACGTGAAAAAGAGGAAGAAAACGTTGGTCTTAACACTTTGAATGAGAAAAGCACAAAAATGTCTTTCAAACACAGCTGCCAGCGCTGGAGGGATGCTGTATTCTTCCAATTCATCTGGAGCAGATGAACAAAATAAATCTGGAATCCATTTTTCACTTCATTTCATCTCTGGACTTGTGGGTTGTGTAAAAATTAGGAAGTAAAATCACCTCTGGTCACCGCCTTCTCTCTTCTCCTCCTTATCAAGGACAAAAAATGGCTGGTTCACAGGGATGGGACCCCTGCAGTCTGTCGCCCAAGTCCCCATGTTCAAAAGAGCCCTGTGCTTAGTTTAATGCTTTGTGTCACTCTCTTAAAAATCCTTAATGATTTTTAAACAAGGGCAGCCATATTTTCACTCCGCACTGGGTCCTGCAGACTATGTAGCCAGTCCTGCCCTTGGTGATGAAAAACTCTTTGAGGTGGTTTCCACAGTTTTTCACACCCCATCCAGGCAACTCCTCACACTGTCCCCACTTCTATGGCCAGCATCAAAGTCCCTTCCTAATCATGACAGAAGGAGACGGGAAAAATCGTTTCTTATGTTCTAGACCAAGATGAGTTTTTTTTTTTCCCTTGTTAAAAACTACACTCCATTTTAAAGTAGCAGCATGAGTCTTCAGTAGGGGCTACAGTTCTTCAGTTCCATGTACTAAGATGATTTGACCTTAAAGGAAATAAAATTTCCTTACAGGTCCCACCTAAACTAAAGTAAGGGAAGGGAAGGCTAACAGAGGAAAAACATATGCACTCCTTAAAACTCAAAGGTTTCAGCTCCCATGCAGTGTACGCAAACATTTCTGTTAACATTGAGCAAAACACAACTTCAATTCCTAAGATTCTAATTCATTCACTAAAAAATAGGAAAGCAAGTTACACCGAACATCATACTCAACCAACCAGCGTGTACCAAGAGCCTCCTCTCACCCCCACCCCAAGCCCCACTCCCAATGTGAGATTTAAAATATTTTTATGAAAACAGCATTTGTCGTGTGTTTTTTTTAAGGGTGAGCGTGTGAGATCTAAATAAATTCTAATATATTTCGAATATATTCATTATCATGCACTGAAGGCGAATTCCCATTTTCTGGTTCGAGGCAGAAAGTGACAGAGCCTTGTTTGTGACAGCCCCGGGGCATAAGCAATCATTGTGTGGCTTAATTAGATATTCCCCGTGCTAGTGTGAGGGACATATGTCTATTCACTGGAACAAACACCAAGAGCGGCCGGGCCCTCTCGGCTCCTGCTATATGCAGATAAAGTCAGCACAAGTGCAGGCTCTCCCAAGGACCTGCGGCCCCAGCCGGCCCCAGCACCCCCGGCCGGCATTCACCAATTGGTTCCAGTTTATTAACAGCCTATGAACTTCTCATCGGCTCCTGGACTGGTCAGGACTGTCACCTGCAACTGCCAGGCCAGAGCCGCCGCTCCTGAGCCTCGGAAAACGAGCAGGTCCGGATCTGCTGCACCCCACGCATGGTAGCTGTTCACACAAAGGATGATGGAGTGAAGGAGCTGCAAACTTCAAGAGTGGAAAAAGCAGATCAGCCTTGAGGCAGCTGCAGACAGGAAGGCCAGCCCGTGTGGAACAAGTAACTCTTAGCTAACCCAGACTCAGCAAATTTAAAAACAACTTAAATTCTTATCATCTCAATGTTTCCATGTGGCTTTAAACTTGGACCTAGAGATGATCATACTATGTGAAGTAAGTCAGAGAAAGACCAATAGTATACAATATCATTTATATGTGGAATCTCAAAAATAATACAAATGAACTTATTTACAAAACAGAAGTAGACTCCAGCCAGGACCTACTGTATAGCACAGGGAACTGTACTCAATTTCTTGTAATAACATATAAGGGAAAAGAAGCTGAAAAAATATATGTATGTATGTGTATAACTGAATTGCTTTGCTGTCCATCTGAAACTAACATCGTAAATCAACTACACCTCAATAAAAAATAAAATAAAATAAAGCAGAAATAGACTCACAGACATAGAAAACAAACTTATGGTTATCAAAGGGGAAAGGGGGAGCGGTATAAATTAGGAGTACTGAGTTAACAGATACACACTACTATGTATAAAATACATAAACAATAAGGATTTACTGTTCAGCATAGGGAACTATATTCAATACCTTATAGTAACCTATAATGAAAAAGAATCTGAAAAAGAATGCATATATTGAATCACTTTGCTTACACCTGAAACTAGCACAATACTGTAAATGAACTATACAGTTCAATAAAAGAAGAAAAAAATATATCACTTCAAACTAATGGGAATGGGGGCAGTACCAAGGGGGGATGTGTTAGCCTATATCTCACCTTCCTTTTGAAAAAGGTAGAAAATGAAAATGAGGGGTGGAAACCAGAATGTCCCCGGGTCCCAGGGGTGTTTGTCTCCTGAGCTTCACCTCATGGCTGTGGGCCTTTACCCCTGTCTTAGAACCACATCCAATTTCTTTCAGCTGAAAAATCATCTTACATCGCGTATTGGGCTGCCATAGCAAAGCACCACAAACTGAGTGGCTTAAACAGCAGAGATTTACTCTCTCACAGACACAGAGGCTGGTGTCTGCAATCCAGGGGTCGGCAGGTGTGGTTCCTTCTGAGGCTGGGAGGGAGCGCCTGCTCCAGGCCTCTCGCCTTGGCTTGGAGATGGTCATCTTCCCTCTGTGTCTTCACATCGTCTGCCCTCTACATCCATCTGTCTCTGAGCCCCCTTTTTATTAGGACACAGTCATATCGCATTAGGGCCTATTGTAATGACCTCAGTTTAACCTGATTACCTCTGCAAAGAACCTGTCTCCAAATAAGGTCACAGTTGGAGGTCCTGAGGGTTAGGCCTTCCATAATCTTTTTTGGCAGAACACACTTCAAACCACAACACACAGTTTTAGGAACATAACAAGAAAGCACCATTTACTCTAACCCCCTCTATCCAGAATGACGAGATATTGGGGTTTGTGGACATTGTGAAAATACAACACTCTGACTTCCCATCAGCTGCCAAAGAACAGCCACTATGGAGAGCTGACCTCGTAGGTGCAAGTATCAACAGTGACCTCTAAGGTAACTGCAAAATCAATCAATTTCCAACAGGGGGCGGGGACCACCCTCTGTTTTCATCCCCTACTGTCCCATAGGGGCTATTCTGGTGGAACTTAACTCTCTAAGAACATGCCAATTCTATTTTCAAAGAGTCAGAACTTGAAAAGCCTTCACGGAGGAGGTGAACCCTTATGTGAGTGGACCCCAAAGATGTGATGACTGGACGTCACACAACCAGTGGTGTTTGAATGAGGTCTGCAATCCAGGGCCCCAAAGGTCAGCCCAGCACTCTAGTGAGGGGCCAGGGGTAGAGGTGACACCAACTCAACTGACAGCTCCACAAAGCAGTGGGAAAGCTTGATGGCAGCTTGTGAGGGTCACCCCTCAGCTTAGCCCCCTGAAGCCTGGGGAGCTCCTTCCTGCTCAGCTTTGGCTGGTTGACCCTCCTCTTTTAGGAGAGATTCTAGGGAGTCCAGGAGTCCCCAGTCTGGATCTCTGAAGAAAGGTCCACTGTCAACCAGCATCAGGGCAATGCTCTCAATAACTGGACAGCTGGGGAATTAAGGTGTCAAGGAGAGAGATGCACCATGTCAGCTGAGAGTTAATGCTCTAATTCCAAGTTGGTCGTACCAGAGTAAAAGCAGGGCTCCTGGAATCAGGCAGGTCCTAGTTTGAATCCCAGCACCACCCGTTGGGTACCTGACACCCACTACCTAACCTTGACTTTTGAAAAATTCCTACCTCTCCCAGTCACCATAAAGAGGAGCACTGGTCATGCGCATCTGTTCCTTGGTAACAAGCCAACACAGAACTGACCTCTAAAAGGGCTCTTTTCATTTAGTTATTCTTCCTGGACAGAAATGGGGTGGTCACATGGTGGCTGTAGGGGTAGGACTTTTTTTACACAGATTAGAATAAAACTTTATTTTCAGCTTATCTGCTGTTCTGTCAGAACATGAATAAACAGGAAGCAGCTGTCAGGTTATGTTTTCCCGCCACAAGGTGTCATTTATTCCATTCCCATAGGCTGTAAACAGTCAGAATTTAGTGATAAGAACCATTGAAGGATGCCACCGATCATGACTCCAGTGAGCTCTTTCTATTGTATATGGTCAGGGATGGCTCAGGCCCCTGGAAATATTTTTCCTACTTAGGGTATGTAGGCAAGAATTATGCACACACAAGGGTTGGGGCTGTTTCAGTTATATATTGTGGTAGAAAAACTACCTCCAAATGTAGTGGCTTGAAACCATCGTTTTACTATTTCTCAAGATCCTGAAGATAAGCCATTTGTTCTCAACCACCCAGAAGCACTGACAATGGGTGCACTTAGATGGTACACCCAGCCAAGGATGGAAAATGCTCCCTGGTGCAAAAGTAAACAGAAACAGTTTGCAGCATGAAAGCAATTGCTCAAGCCTGCTAACAGCCCAGGGGGAAGTCCAAAATGAGAAATGGGAGGCTGTCCGGTGTCCTGCCTCTCAGTGGGACCTGCACAAGTCCAGCAGAGCAAAGTGGAAGGTTTGGCTGCCCTCACGGCAGGCTGGAGTCGACCCCTCATGGGATTCGGCCTCCAGTAATAAAGGGAGGCTGGCTGCAGACGGGTACTGTCCGTCTGAGGCATTGGGGTAACCCTGGAAACTGGAAAGAGAGAGAATTGGGGTCAGTTACCATATCCACTGTGGATGGTTAGTTTCCCAAAAGTTGCAAAGGTATCTGTGAAAAGATGTGTGGCAAAGATCTCTATTTATGCAGCAAAACAGTCTGAAGGTGATAAAGTAACACGATGGCTGGGATTCATTCATTCATTCATTCATTCATTCATTCATTAACAAGCACTGATCTGGTATTTTATACGTCTCAGGCACAGTCCTAGGCCCTGAGAACGAAAATATGTATCATATAACCCGGGGTTGGAAAGAAGACAAAACTCACAGGGAAAGAAGTGATGGTCACCATGTCAGTGAGAAGTGGCTGGTGGGGAGTTTGGGCTGTATGCTTTGAGTGTGATGCATGCAGTGCAAACTCAGAAGTCCGTGCACATATCCTGAAGCCACACTACTGTGGTGGCTTGGAAATAGCATTTAGGGAAGGGGTGACAGAAGAACTGTACCCCACAGGACATCCCAGGTCCTCTGGAACAGCAGTGAGCCCCTGACCCCATCATGTTACACCAGCTGAGAGCACGTGGGGCCAGCAGCGCAGGAAACCAGGAAGAAGCCAGTGGGAGAAGCCTAGCTGGCTGGAGCCACACCCGGCATGGGAGACAACACGAAGCTACTGTCCTTGCCAAAGACAGTCTTGATCCAGGCTGGGACCCCCAGCACTGCTTTCCCAGTCCCGGCGACTCTCAGCACCCCAGGAATTTTTAGGCCTGAAGAGCGATAGCTGCCTCAATTCTTTCCCTGGTTAAAGGGCACGCAAATCCTGTGTTATCGCTGAGCGGACAAGAATCTGAAAAGGCAGGCCGAGTCCCAGCTCTGTGAAAGCAAGTGAGAACTTGCCCTAAGTGCCCTCCATCATTTTAAATGGATCCACTGTTAAGATCAGGAAGAATCAAGTGAGTTAATAATGGAGTGATTGCTCTCCTTGAGTATTATTAACAACAATATAATACTTCCTGTTTCCTTGTCTGGACACAAGCAGCTGCCATGCGCCAAGGAAATACAGGTCATAATAGGGGATAAAGATGCATGAAATTGGCCCTGACCGTCGTCTCCACGCAACGTGGGAAGCAGTGCCGGTTGCCACAGCTGCGCCTCCTTCCCTCCCGTTGGTGGGGGAGCTGACGGAGGCCAAGCCCACCCTCGGGGGATTCTAGACTATTCTGGTATTCCAGAAACCATTGGGCTAGATGGGGCCCCATCCTGGCAAGAGAGCACTGGTGACCAAGAGCTCATCAGTGCACACACGTCCTGGGAGTCTCTCTCTGGTAGAAGGACTGCCCGTCTCCAATCCTGCTCGCATGTTAACAGGTCTGAACGTCGAGGCCAGAGGCACGTGGAGGAAAGAGGGAGAAGAATTCCTTCCTGTCCGTCTTAGTCTGGGCTCTGCATCAGGGGAGACTGCACTGGCCCCACCTCTCTCTGGCCTTCAGTTTCCTCACCCACAAAACATCCAGTTGCCCTCCCAACCTCCTAGGGACACCATAAGGCTCAAACGAGATGACAGATGTGAAAGCGGTCAGGCAAAAATAAGAGCAAGGGTATTCACGGGCAGGACACACGCCCAGCCCAGATGGCAGGAACCGGCTACACGGCCACCGCTACCGACGGCTGCCTGCACACCCTCGGCCTCCGCAGCACCCTGCACAGCGCTCTGTTACCCCCCCAGCGCCCGCTTGGGCAAGCACAGGTTGCGACATTTCTGAAAACATGTTCTGACTTATTGATAGACCAGAGGAAGGTGTCTCAATCCTTCTACGAACAGCTTTTAAAAATAGAATACAGAGCAGGGGTGCATGTCCCCATGGCTGTGGCTGGAGTTTCCCTGTTTGCCCCTCCCTTCCCCCCACCTTCCTGGTTTGTCCATCCTGTTCCCATTCTCCCTTCCAGGCACCATGGTCTGTTCCCTGGCCTCCTGTCCCCCTACCACTCCCCTGCCTGTCCCTTCTCCACCCCCAATCCTCTGGGTTCTTCTGAGTACCAAACCCTCCTGCAGGAGGCCTCAGCTGTAAGCAGCCGATCTCTCTTCTAAACACGGAAAGCCTCGCTGTCCTCAAAACAAGGACCCGCAGACCATAAGTGTCAGCAGCACCTGGGCGCTGATTACAACGGTGCATCTTGGGCTCCCCCATGCCGGGCTCCCCGACCCAGACTCTGCCCTTTAACAAGATCCCGCTGCTCCACGTGCTCTGGGCCACAGC
The DNA here is from genome assembly GCF_009834535.1 of Camelus ferus. Lineage (NCBI taxonomy): Eukaryota > Metazoa > Chordata > Mammalia > Artiodactyla > Camelidae > Camelus > Camelus ferus. The sequence continues at coordinate 10,681,567 of NC_045696.1, read as the reverse complement.
AGCTCCAATTCCCTCCCAGCTCGTCCATACGGTAACCTGATATGGCGAGTCAGATGTTCCGATGTGTGCACCTCACATCCTCAAGTGGATTATAAATTATCAGGAGGCAAGGAGCCCAAGCTTTCTCAAGGGTTGGCACAGGGCACTGCACGGAGCGAGCGCTCAGTGAACTTGACCAATCCATCTACATTCAGCCTCTGCACCCGTTCACTCAAGGATTTACTGAGCCCCCGGTAGGGGCCCAGCCCTGCTCAAGGCACCGGGGTACAGCCGAGAACACTGCTCTGTGGACCCTCTGCTTGAGACTGGAAGCAGAGAGACACGTATAAATATGTGGACAAGTTAGTAACGAGGCCATTGTAGCTGTTGGTAAATGCCATGAAGAAAATAAAGCCGGGAGGAGTGACGGTGTGACCAGTGGGGACAGGTGGGGTTGGGGGGCACCATTAGGGGAGCTGTTCTGAGAAGGCCTCATGAGGGTTCATCTCTGCACTGAGAACTCAGTGGTGAGAAGACCTGGGCGCAGGCTCCCAGCAGGGGGAAGAGAGGTGGGCAAGGGCCCCAGAGGGTGGCCTTGGCCCACGTTCCAGCACACGCCTTCTCTCCCTGCCCTGTTCCAGGCAATTCCACCTGCACCTCCTGGGGCAGGACAAACCGCGGGTCTCAGGTCCATCCGTCTGTGTCTGTCTACCTCGCCAATGTGTGTTCTCCCACGCTGTCGGGTGGCTCCTTGGTCATTTCCTCATCCTTGTCTCCAAAGTCAGCTTTGCTCTTTCTTTAAACATCATTGAGATGCCATCAAATATCCAGCCGTGGGCCCAAGTAACAGGCACGAGGAAAGAGCTTCTTCTAAAAACATTCTTCGTAAATCAGTCTCATTTTCCTAGATGGGGCTTGGTGAGGCCGTCTTGGCCTTGCTATCTAGAAACTGTGGTCCTCCGACTCATCTGGGAGCTTGTTAGAAATACAGAGTCTCGGGCCCCACCTTAAACTGTTGAACCAGGATCTGCAGTTTGCAAGACCGCCAGGAAATTTGACCTGGGGCAGAGTTCTGCCTCCAGTCGCCACTGTCTCTAGAAACCTCCAAACAAGCACACAGGACAGCTGACATTGTGGTGAACCAGGCACCCACCTCATTCTTGCTTTAACAAGTACCTGTGAGGTAGAGACGGAAGTGAAATTATAAGCTTCATTTTGCAGACGAATTAGCTAAGGCTCGGGGAGGTTAAGTAAGCTGCCCCACTTCACAAGCTTGTAAGTGACAGGCTGAGTGTGAGCCCCAGTGGCCCAGCTACAAACAGAACCGGCCCGCTGACCACCCCACGGCATTACAGAGGAGGTGTTGGCTCAGAGGCTGCATCAGTCGGCTCAGACTGCTGTAACAAAGTACTACACAATGGGCAGCTGAAACAAGAGAAATGTGTTGTCTCCTGGTCCTGAAGGCTGGAAGTCCAGGATCAAGGTGAGGGAGAATCAGTTCCACCCCTCTCTCCCAGCGTCTGGTAGTTCACTGGCAATCTCTGGCATCCCCAGGCTTGTAGGAGTATCACCAGATCTCTGCCTGCATCTTCACCTGGCATCTTCCCTGCGTGGATATCTCTGTGCCAAAACTCCCCCCTCTTTCAAGGACACCAGTCATATTGGATTAAGGCCCACCCCAATGACCTCATTTTAACTAACTACATCTGCAATGATCCTACTTCCAAAGGTCACATTCTAAGGTACTGGGGGCGAGGACTTCAACGTGAATTTGAAGAACACACTCAATTTATAAGAGAGGTTAATAAAAACAATTACATCATACTGTATAGCACAGGGAACTATATTCAATATCTTTCAGTAACTTATGGTGAAAAAGAATATGAAAATGAATATATGTATGTTTCTGAAGCATTATGCTGTACGCCAGAAATGGACACAACATTGTAAACTGACTATACTTCAATAAAAATATATTATATACAAAAAAAAATCCAGTTATAATAGCTAACACTCTGCCATGCCTTGTTCCCAGGGCCCTACAGGTATCAACTCGCTCAGTCCTCACCACAGTCTTTGAGATAAGTTCTACTTTCATCCTTGTTTTGCAGGTGGAGGAAACTGGGTCACTGACAGGTATCATCTCTTGTCCTAAGTCACAGAAGGAGCCAGGACTCGAACCCAAGTCATCTGGGCTCAAGTTTGCACTACAGCTCGCTCAGTATAGGATTATACTGAGGTCACATTTATTTAGTTTATTTACCAAGTTGCTGCTGGATTTTGGTTCAGTGTGTCCAGGAAAGGGTCTCTGAAACAGAACCATTTGGTTGGCGCATCCATGGTGTTCAACGAGCACAGGGACAGAAGGGGCTAGAAAACCCCACATCCTCGATGCAGAGGAAGCATGCACTGAAGGCAGACAAACCTCGAGCACCACCCTAGTCTGAATGAAAACCGTAAAATAAGTGTCTCTCCACAGGGCCTGGCACGTAGCAGGTGCTCAGCAGTCTTAGCTACTGTTATCATTTTACTAAGCAGCTAATACGTGCCAAGCTCTGGGCAAGGCACCCTCCTGCTATTTCCTTCTCATCTTTATAACAACCCCAGATGAGGAAACTGAGGCTCAAATGAGTCTCACTGAGGCCACAGTCTCGCTCTTATCCCCAATCCAGGGATCAGGACTCTACTTTGTAAGATATAAATAGGCTGAGGCTTTGAGCAGAAAAGCCTTAGAATAGCCCAGCAGAGGAGATCTGCATGTATAACACAGATAGTCTTCACCAACTGAGTTAATATTTCCAGGTCAGAGCGCCTTCGGGAGAGGAAGGAGGCGGCCTCCCGGCTCCGGTCTCCTTAGCTGCTCCCTGGGAAGTCTGCACACTGCCTTTCTTTTTCCCCCCCGGTGGTCTAATCTGGAGTCAGATCCAGCCGCTGGCTCTTACAGACGGGGAAGGACTGCGAGCCAACGGGAAAACAACAGGTGAGCTTCTGAACAGTGCCCTTCTGTGCCTCAGGCAGGGTGTCTGCCCGGGTGACCGCAGGGCCACACTGACTTCCAGAACCTTCTGTCTCTGCAGGTGTTTTAGGAACTTGGCCACAGCGCTTCAGTGACCCATATTTTATTACCTTTCAGGTTTCTATAATTCATCATTCACTCCTTTCTGAAAACCTAGAATGAAAGTTTAGCAGCTCAGTGCCCCGGCCTCCGTCCATTTTCTCCCCAAACACATCGGCCTGTCTGTTCCCTTTCATCCGCGTTCTTCCTGTTGCATTCTGCCCGTTCAATGGGGAAAGAGTGAAACCGGATGGCTGGACCCAGTGCGGGGAAATGACTTCAGAGCCACCTTTGTTTCCCTCATTCCTTTGAGCACACTTGGCCCTGCATCTCTATGAAAGGGCTTGTTTGAACCATTTGGAACATCTAGCAAACGGGAGATGCTGCAGCCAGAATCCCTTGCATCTTTTCAGGCTGCCTGAGACTCTGGGTAAAACTGCCAAATTTTTGCAACAAAACTAACCATGACATTGGACATTGTGTTATAAATTAGCCACAGCCTTCCAAGCAAATTGTCTCTTTTCATTGTGTCAGTGTAAGCCTTTGGAGCGTTTGGCTTCAGCTCCTGACTTCGGGGAGACTCAGAATATTTTCATTCGGCCCCAAACCAACCCTTCCAACACCAAGCCGCATATGCTAATATACGTATTTTAACTCACAGTTATTCTTAGCACCTTTACCCAGAGGATCGCTGTGAGCTACATTCCATTCCTTTGCCTTAAAATTCTGCCAAAGGCTTCTAAGTTTTGATAGGACAGGAACTCTCTCCATTCGTCATTAAAACAGAAGGATGTATTTCTCTTTTTCTAGGCTTCTTACAGTGATTATTTGAAGTTTCTTTTAAGGAGGAGTTCTTTTCAGATATCCAGTGAGAGAGGTATTAAAATATGTCAATATAAAGCTCTAGGTGACATGACATGTAGAATTGCAGCATTTGGTACTGGTACTCAGGGAAGTGGTTCTATTTCTGTTACATCAACTGTGTTCAAAAAAAAAAAAAAAAAAAAAGAATGATCTACCCATCAGCTTGAGCTATGGCCCCAAATAACCATATCAAGATTTTGTTATTAAAAAGAATCCCCTCAAATACTCAGATGTTATCTGATTTCTTTTATTTCTTTCCCTTTCATTCTTTCCACAGAAAAGAAGGCACAGGGCAAAAGTGAATCTTGGAAATAATCTTCAGCAGTCAACTTTATTAAAATCAGGTCAACATGACACTTGTTAAAAATAAAAGAGAATAAATCTTCTTATAAAATTTGTGAAACACACTTACTACCTTTGATCTTCAGTGTTTCAGCCAGTACAGACACCACCGCATGACCGCCTTTGCCCTTCCACACCGCGAGTAAGGACACTGTGACAATCACAGAGCTTTGCAGCAACATCGTAAGTAACTATAAACATCATATTGGTGCATGACAACTTAATTGACTTACACTGCCTTTTGAAAATGAACAAAATGTGTACTCTTTCAGATTTTCCCAGCAGGAACTTTTATTAAATCTGAACTGTTTCTAATTGTGACTTAGATTCTGTTGAGATGGTCCCCAACAGAGAGGGGACCAAACGTGGCTAAGGAGCCGTGCTCCATCCAAGGACACTTACCAAGGGTAACCCACCTCCTCCTCCCTGTCTTCTCTCTCCGTTCCTCTCCTCTACCCAGAAAGAAGCTCAGTGCCCCTCTCCCTGCAGCTCCTCTCTGTCTTCTGTGTTCCAGGCTGAGCTATATTTGGATGGGGTGGGGGAAGCTGATTAAGGGCAAACATCAGATATGGCGGCCCCTTCTCAGAGCGAGAGTGTAAATTTCAAACCTCTTGGGTAATGGAAACTTTCCAGAGAATTTGCCCTTCTTAGAAAAAAGCAGCACTTTAAAGTGAACTCTGCTATTTCATTACAGGTCTAAGCTCCAGCCAGTTTAAACAGCACATCCTAGCAAAGACAATCTTTTCCACCTAGCTGGCTTTCTGCAAGAAGACAGTCTCTCCAGGGACAACAGAGGGCTTTGCAGCCTGTCTGTGCTGACAGAAGGGTGGAAGGCACCGTGTCCAAAACACCCATTTCCCCCTTGCACACTCACTGAGGCTTCGGGGCCCCACTGTCTGCCACTGCAACAGTTCCACCTTCTTGACCCAAAGCAAAAGGGGTGCGGGAGGGTTGGGGGACAGACAGGAGATGCTTTAGGTTTCTATGCAGGAACAAGGAAGCCTGACACACACACCTCCTTGGGATGAAAAGAGTCATGAACACACACACACACAACCCCTTTAGGCAAAGACAAGAGTGGTTGTTATGGTGGATGCAAGTTGTTCCCCAAGCATGTCCTGAATGTGGGAGGCCACGGCAGCTGCCTCCCCTTGCGCTGGCCCACGGGGCCCCTGCCAGGGGCTATAATGGCTTGCTGGCCCTTGCCAGCTGTCACACTTTGCATGCCGCTGGAACTCCAGTCCAGCAGAGGGGGCATCCAAGTCACCAGCTTCAACAAGCGCCAAATTCTGTCCCCATGCTGGGCCCACACGGCCACCCAGAGCTCTCTTCTGAGGTTCCGCCGAGAGCCCGTCAGTACATACTGAACAGTGTGTCTGACTGACAGGGTCCTTGGCCAGGGGAGGGAGTAATCCTTCCCCAAGATGAGATTTGAGAAGGTTAAGGGCTCAAGGGAACCATTAGGGACATCCCTTTGTGGGGGAAGAGTAGTGTGTGTATTTCCATCTCTGATTCCTGGGGCGCCCCTGACGATGGATGGGAAAGGGGCAGGGTGCTGTTTAGGCCACTGTCCCAGGTTGAGCTTCTATCTTTTTCACTCACTTCCTCTTCCTGCTGGCAGGGGAAGGCCTTAGGGTCCCCCCCTAGGACGTGGGCAGAGGAGGGAGCCAGAGGGTGAGGTGGCTGGGGCCCACCCCCATCTGTCACCTCAGCTACAGGACAGAGGGGTCCTCAGGGTGAGGGTGAGCTTCGCCAGAAAGGGCTGTTCAGGGTTCATGGAGCTGGGATCCTGGGAGCCTTTTCTTCCAAGCAATGACCGAAACCCATCAACTCCTCAATACAGGCATGGTCGAGGCTGCCCCTCCCTCCTTTTACTGAGTCCCCAGCCCTCCCCATCGTGGCGCCCTCCTCAGCTTCCTGGAAGCCTGGTCCAGATGGAGGCAATTCTGGAAGCTGGCCACTGATGCTGCAGCTCCACCTGTCCTGTCTGAAGGCACATTGTCAACCCAAGAAATCCACTACCGCCTGGGAGTCTCAGTTTCACCATCTACAGTAGGGATTTTAAAAATGCCCAGCTCATAGGGTTCCCATAAGAATCAAATACTTTGAAAACCAGCATGCTTTAACAAAACAGGGAATGATTAGTGAGATCTTAAACTTACTGCTTGAAACTTTCAAGACGATTTCCTTGGTCTCTCTCCTTCCTGCCCAGTATGGTTCTGCTTGGGGACTCAGGTCCTTCCTGCTGAGGCCTCTTCTTCTCTAAGTGAGCCCCCCAGCCTGCTGGTGGGTCCTATCAGGCCCCTTCCCTCTCTGTGAAACCTATGGGAAACTCTTGGATTAAAGGATGGTTGGGAGCTTGCACATTTCAGTGATGAACCTGTGAGCTAGTGGAGATTTCAGACCAGTTCTCAGATCCCCTGGGACACACACTCATCGCAAAGCTTTGGGAGGATGAAGAAATGAACAGTCACAACTGAATAGAGATGACCTCCACATAACACAACCTAGGCTGTGGGGAAGCGCTATCAATGGTCTGCCGAGCATGGTGAGAGGAAGCAGATGAGAAGTCACCAAGACTTTGGGAAGAAAGTAATGTTGAAGCTGACCCTGAGGCCTGGGCGGGATGCTACAGGCAAAGCTGAAGGTCAGAAACAAAGATCAGAGTGAGCCTACAGGGAGAAAGTTGGTGGAAGAAAATGGAACAAAGCGGCCCTGAAATCAGCGAGCACAGCCAATGGGCTCCGAGAGCTAAAATCAGTCTCCATGGAGATAGGCCCTTCAACAGCATCCCTCTTCTTACACCAAGGAGGACCACGGTCAGCATCAGCACTGTCCAACAGAACTCTCTGTGATGATGAAATGCCCTCTGTGCTGTCCAGGAGGTGGCCACTGTAGCCACTGCTAAGCACTTGAAGCAATGCTAGTGCAACCGGGGAACGAAATTTCTAACTCGGTTTTATTTTAATGAATTAAATTTTAATAGGCATAGGTGGCTAGTGGCTACCACATTGGATGGTAGAGGTTTAGATACCATAAGGCCCTCTTCCCCTTGACATTGTGCTATGCAAGGATAAGAAACCACAGTTGTATGCCCTGGTATTGGGGTAGAAAACTTCCACAGCCACCAAGTAATGCTATTTTATTTGGGGAAGAGAAAAGTTCAGTTCCACCCTGAAGATACGAGTGTGTGCATGGGTTGCTGTTTTGTTTTGTTTTGTTTTCTGATAAAAGGTCCGTTTCTGTGTGAGTTTTTGCTTAAATAAGAGTTGAGTCGCTGACAGAATGAATACATTTCCCTTTTGGGGAGGAAAGAAACCCAACCTAAAAGCTCCTTAGTCCATAATGACCTTTTAATCAGACGAAGAGGGGAGGCAGAGGCTGGGAGTAGCCATTTTGATGCTACTGGTCATTGAGCCCAGACATTTTGTTCTCAAAACCTCACAGGAAATCACATGTTAAAAAAAAAAAAACAACATGTTGCAACCATGCTCATAGTAGCATTATTCACAATGATCAAAAGGTGGAGGCAACCCAAGCGTCCATCTACAGAGAGCTGGATAAACTAAATGTGGCGTATACATACAATGGACTATTTATTATTCAGCCTTAAAAAGAAACAAAATCCTGACACATGCTAAAGCACGGGTGAACACTGAAGATATTATGCTAAATAAAATAAGCAGGTCGCTAAAAAATACACACTGTATAGTTCCACTTACATGAAGTACCTAGGGTAATCAGATTCATAGAAGATCAATGGTTGCCTGGAGTTGCAGGGGAGATGGGGAATTGTTTAATGAGTAAAGAGTTTCAGTTTTGCAAGATGAGAGTTCTGCAGATGGGTTGCACAACAATGTGAATGCACTTAACACTACTGAACTACATACTTGTAAAAGTTAAGATGGTAAATTTTATGTGTATTGAACACAATTTAAAACAAACCAATATGCATATGTATACCAAAAAGAAGAGGCAGAGCAGAAGGAGGTAGGCACAGGAGTTTTGGCTTCACCAATGCCACCAGCCCTCCAGTAACAACCACACTGCACCCGAAAAGGCGCGTTCCTCCCTCCCTCCCGGGGTGCCTGTCCTGTGACTCCAACGCGCGCTCACAATAATCTCCTTGAGCCTTGCCAGCGGCACCTCCGCGCCCAATGAGCACGCGCCTGCGCCAAACCTCGCGCCCCTATTGGCTGCGCCCAGCAGCCCGCGGCCCCGCAGGTTCCCAAGCCGGGTTTAAAGGGGTCCGGCGCGGGCTGCTGCTCTGCCATCGGCTCCCCGCGCGCAGGTCTGCGGGGAGGGGCGGCCTGCTGAAAGGCCCACCCCGGGGCGTTCCTGAAGGGCGCCTCGGCCGCCCCTCACCGCCCCCCAGATGTACTATGCGGTTTCCCAGGCGCGCGTGAACGCGGCCCCCACGACCATGCTTCGGCCACAGCGGCCTGGAGACGTGCAGCTCGGGGCCTCCCTGTACGAGCTGGTGGGCTACCGGCAGCCGCCCTCCTCCTCCTCCTCCACTTCCTCCTCCTCCACGATGGCCCCCCTCCTCCCCAAGGTGGCGCGCGAGAAGCCGGAGGCGCCAGCCGAGCCGCTGGGCACAGGATCCGGGCCGGGTGCGCACGCGGGCGGAGGCTCCCGGGCGGACGCCAAAGAAGAGCAGCAACAGCAGCTGCGGCGCAAGATCAACAGCCGCGAGCGGAAGCGCATGCAGGATCTGAACCTGGCCATGGACGCGCTGCGCGAGGTCATCCTGCCCTATTCCGCGGCGCACTGCCAGGGCGCGCCCGGCCGCAAGCTCTCCAAGATCGCCACGCTTCTGCTCGCCCGCAACTACATCCTGCTACTAGGCAGCTCGCTGCAGGAGCTGCGCCGCGCGCTCGGCGAGGGCGCTGGGCCCGCTGCGCCGCGCCTGCTGCTGGCCGGCCTGCCCCTGCTTGCTGCCGCGCCCGGCTCTGTGCTGCTGGCGCCCGGCGCCGTGGGGCCGCCCGACGCGCTGCGCCCGGCCAAGTACCTGTCACTGGCGCTCGATGAGCCGCCGTGCGGCCAGTTCGCGCTCCCCGGCGGCGGCCCGGGCGGCGGCGCGAGCAGCCCCGGCCTCTGCACCTGCGCCGTCTGCAAGTTCCCGCACCTCGTCCCGGCAGGCCTGGGCCTGGCCGCGGTGCAGGCGCAGTTCTCCAAGTGAGGGCTGGCCCGGGCCCGGGACGCGACCTTCCCCCGGCTTCCCGCCGCCCAGCTTCTGCGCGCCCCGAGCCGCCGAGCAAGGAGGGCATTTCGAAACTTCTCCCCCAGATAAAGGGACTGTTGGGCGCCCCCTTCCCCGCCCCCACCCCGGGGAAGTTAAAGTGACCCTAGCAGATGTTCGACGGCGCGTGGGGGCTGTTTGGGGTTCTGAATCGATTCCAGCTGCTTTGGGCAGCAAGCGCGCGCTCTCACTGCCACTGTCACCCAGCGCCTGTCTCTCCCGGTTCCTGGAGCCGTGCGCTTCGCAGGGGTGGTGTGGATTTTGGGGTGCCGTGCTCGCACGAGGTGCGGCGGCAGGCCAGCCTCGAGCACGACTGCTTACTGAGGGGACATCTACCCAGCTAGAGGACCAACGGGCTGCTCTCAGAGGGCGTGGGGTAGGGGTGGGAGTGTTTCCTTCTGCCCAGCCAGAGGTCACAGGCGTCCTGGTTCCCAGCAGCCAAGCCCTGTTAGAGGAGGCTGCCGGACCTCAGGAAGCCGAAAAAGATCAGTTATTCGGTACAGACGGTGTCGAGCGTAGCAGACGAAACGACCCTCAGCGGCTGGACGATTGGCATCGCAGTGCCGCGGGAGGGGGAATGACAACTCCTGGGTCGATGGGTGTGCTGGGTTGTAAAGTCCGATTTTGTACCCCCACTATTAGAGTGCAGTTTTTGAGAATCGCATAACCGGGTGTTTTGTTGCGGACGTTATTCGCTCTTAAATCCTGGGGTCTTCTTAGAAGGACAGTTTAGAACTCGAGATTCGCCATTTTGCACCCCCACCCCACCCCCAAAGGTAGCGTAACCAACGTTGGAGCTTGCTTAAAACCAACCACCTTTCCCGCAGACCGGGTTCCCGCTGTACTAAAATAGGTAGCAATGCGCTCCCGGTTGACCTCTTGTCGGAAAGCAAGACCTCTAATTAACGTTGTGTCTCATCAAGAGACGTGGAGGGGGACCGGGAGCCCCACACCGCAGGCAGCTCGGAGGGTCCCCGCTGCGGTGGCCACCTCAGGATGGCGTTTTCTGCGCTGTCCCTTCGCGTGCGGGGTCTTTGACCAGCGCGTGGGGCAGATCTTCCAGCCGCTTTGCGACTGAAGAACTACACAGATGACCGGTCTTGATTTGTTACAGACGTTAACAAATTACTTCATCCAAGATATTTTTATAATCTTTCATCAGCTTGCTTTGAATTTCGTGTCTGAGGTTTTTGGTTGCTGGTAGTAGCCGAATTTAACTGGCTTTTATTTTTTTTCCTCTCTCTAACTTTGGTTGCGCTGTGAAGAATCAACAAAATAAACATTTAAAGACCTTACGTTTTTCGTCTGATTTGTTTGTTAATAAAAATGTCCTGGTGCCCTGGTGAATCCAGAACCTCAGGATGATGGGTAATAATTAAACGATGAGGGTTCAAAAATTACAAACTTGACTTCTTGATTTGTAAACTAATCCAATGAAGTCAACTGTAGGTCAAGTTCGGCATCAGATGCGAGTGAGCCAGTGGGTGAGAGGGAGGGAGGAATTCCAGGAATTAGTTCTTAGCCCAGCTTGGGGATGGGTCTTTTTACACTACAACTTTGACCTCTGGGGGAAAAAATAGTTTAACAAATACAGTTAAGATAAAATTATTTTATATCTCATCATCTTTCTCAGAAATCTATCTTTTCTGTCTTAGTGGACAGAAGCTTAAACAATATCTCCCAGCTAAGAGCTTCCCCCTGTCATTTAAATCATGTTGGAGTTGTCTCCTAGGAAATGAAGTACCTGGGACATCATTTTATTCTAACAAGTGAAGAAAACTCTACTGTCTAATTGGCGATGTTACAAAGAATTTGGAATGGGTACTTGCTCACATGCAACATTTAAACATTCGACATTATTAATAAAATCCACATTTAAAGGTCGGAGGATCTTAGGGGAGAAATAGCGTCCCTTTAATCTGTGGGAAATTAAAGAAAACCCAAATGAGGTGACTGAATTTTATCCTCATTGGTTAATCTGAAGCATGTACCCATGTTGGGAAGACGAGTATTCACTTTGGGAACACAAAAGGGGTTGGAGGGAAAGAGGGCTGGCAGGACGGGGGTTGCCTTCCCTACCATCCTGGCTAAGTGTACTCAAGGGGAGGGGCAGGAGATGACGTGAGAGAAAGTAGCTCTATACACCAACCCATTTCTGGGAAGAATTTCTTATTCTTTTCTCAACTCTGCTGTCAGAAAAGTCACAGGCTTCTATTATAGCTAAATGTGAATTGCAGCCTTCTGTTTATTTAATAGCTGTCTTTGCTTACCTTGCATCTGGACATCTTGATGATGGACAGAAAGAAAATGAACAACTAAATCAAAACCAAATCAGGTCCTCCTGAGAAAAATATTTATAAGATACTAGAAATAAGTCCTGGGGGTGGGAGTTATAGCTCACTGGTAGAATGCATGCTTAGCATGCACGAGGTCCTAGGTTCAATCCCCAGTACATCCATTAACAAAAAAAAGAAGAAAATCTTTAAAAAATATGAAAAGAAAGAAAGCAAGTCCTTTCATAGTCCCAGCTCCATCACTTAAATGCCATCATCATCTGGAAAACCATCTCTAAAAGAAGCAGAAAGCTACAGGGCAGAAAAGGAGTGGGTGGTCTCCCTCCTGTCTCTACTTACATATCGGAGCAAGTACCGGTGCCTTATAGGAAAGGTAATGCAAGAGGTGGTTTTTTATTTAACTGAGAAAATCACACCCTATCCTGCTCTCCAGAACTGCTAAAGATTTTGAATGAATTTCACAAGGATATGCAGGGATATTCTGGGTATCATTAAAATACTTAAGTTATCTGCCTATCTTATTGGCCAAGGTGCCAAGCAAAATCAGCAGACCCGCTCCTTATAAGAAATGTACATCTCAAAAATAGCATCAGTGGGCATTCAGAAGTCCTGTAGAATAAAACAGGTAAAAGGTAACCATATATGGAGCTCAAAATGCAAAGTTAGACCTCTCAACATATATCTATGGGAAGGCAGTGTATTCTGCAGGCACAGTGTTTAAGCACAGACATGTATATTGTAGAGCAATGAGTTGCTTTTTGAAATCTGCAGGCAGACTTTTTGCAGAAGGAACACATTTAAGCTGGTTTTAGAAGGGGTAGGGGAAGCAGAAAGGCTGTAAGGCAGGGTCCTTGAGAAAGGTACACCACACTTCAGAAACAAGATGAGAAGGAACACGCTGCTTGATGCCAAAAAATGGTCCCTGCATCCAGCCAACCACCAACTTGCGGTCCCAGGGACGAGAGTGAACAGAACCTAAGGGGAAAATACACAAGGCCCTGAGAAATTATGTTGTTATATGTGCTGGAGGCCAGGTGAGCAGTCAGTATACAGAAGATTAAATGCACTGTGGGATTTCCCTAGCCTGCAGCGATGGCCTATTTACAGGAGTTCTTCTCTAAGGGAAACTGACTATACCAGGTATGAAAATACAGCCTTGTGAAATACACAATGCGGAAGGTAAGTATACCCATCCAGGAAGGGTCTCCACCCCAAGCGTGGGAAGTATTTCATTTTACCGGATTTCAGATTATTAACAACAGTGCTGTCCATCTAGTTCAGGGCAGCCCATCTAGTCTTTGCTGACTGCCCAGGTATGCAGGCGAGGATGGGTCCAAGTTGGTGATCAATACTCAGAGCTTCAGCCTGCTAGCTAGACCTCTTAGGCCATAAAGGAAGCCACCCAGAAGAAGGACTTTTCTTTCTGCCACACAAGGATGCTTTATGAACTTGCCAAAAACACGGTGATGGTTAGTTTTCTCATCATGGCACACAGCACATCTCTTGGGGAAGTGCATTTCCTCCAGAAGGCATTTTCTCGCTAGCTCACTGCCTCTCCCCTCTCATAAATATTCAGTCAGAAGAATAGCACCTTCACTGAAGTAGGCTCAAGAAGCAACAGACTGAAACATGTCATGTTTTCTAAAACACAGATTCACTTTCATCAAGCAGATTTTCATTGTAGGGAAATACTGTTTTCAAGCAAGGTCCAGCTTCTTCTACCAAATACAGTGTGAAAACAGTAGCAAGTTAATCCTCAAGACATAAATTAGCCTCTTTATTTATGGGGATGTTGCAAATGACTTCTTCAAGCCATCCTGTCCTATCCTTTTTAACAAAGCCCAGCATAAAAGCTGAAATGCCTGATCAGAAGTTAAATCAAATTCCTTCTGCTCGTGTGGAAACTGCGCCTCCATTAGAAAAAGTTGCTTCTGGCTATTATTGACAGGCCCGATCTCAGGCTCTGAGCTCAGGACAACCAGGCCTTAAACACTACAGGCTGCTTGATGCCCTGGGGGTGAGGGGTGGGGGGAATGCAGGGATTGAGGGCAGAGAGTAATTTCTCTTTGCCACTCAGCCTCTCTCAATGACCACGAAGGACAGAGCATGCAGGTCACAAGTGCCAGATCAATGCCAATGGCGCAAGAGACTTTAGAGGTTATCTGTCCACCCTCTTCCCTACTGAATAAGGCAACTATGGCCCAGGAAGATCAGGAGACACGCCTGAGGCCATACAGGTAGTCGGAGGCAGCGATGCCAGGATCCAGGACCTGCTTTGGGGAGGCAAAAGCTGCTCCCTCGGTTTGTTCTAGTGGAACTGGAATCTTCTGGAAACAGGAATCCTAGCAGGAGGTGAACACGTCCTTTCTGCCCTCTGGAAAACCTCTGGCCTCTGGCTTTTTCCAGCCTCTCTGCTCAACCCTCGGTCTGTCCCTGCGAGTGGCATCGAAAGAGGCAGACTCAGGGCCAATGCCCTGCCAGGTGACCAGCCTACAACTCAGTCACCCGAACTTTCTCCGGCAGCCTGGACCCCAAGCCCCGAGGGAGGCCCAGATTGGTGACAGGGAGCAGTGGAGGCAAAGCAAACCCTTTGAGAGATCCTCCGATGATTACATGTTAGTCACTAAGGTTTAGGAAAGCAACATTCAGACGGCAAGGGAACGGACAGCTGATGGGCAAGGGCAGCTGGGTAGAGGGGGAGGCAGGGTCTTTGAGGCTGTCTTTCAGTGTTTCCATGTAGACCCTCAGTGTTCTGATGCTGATGGACTCTGACCTGATTTTCTCAATAGTGTAGGCACCTTTTTGTTCAGTGATTTTCGTGGATGTGAATGGTTCTCCAAGAGGCTGGCTGCCGTCAAATCCCGGGACAGAGGACACGCACCCTGACGGGGGCCCTGCACGTGCTGCACCAGCCAGAGGTAGGCAATGGGGGAGGAGGAAGCTCGCCGGAGGCCCCAGCACTGGGATCCGGAAGGGCTGTTGTGTCCCAGAAGCTTCTAAGTTAACATCGGTAACTCCTTAGAGAATGCCAAAGTCATACAATCTGGAGACTCTGAAATAATGAGGTCAGATGAGAACACATCTGTGGGGAGAGCAAGAGAGAGAAAAGCCACCTCACCTGGGGGCAGGCAGCTGGGAAGAGGAAGAGCTCATAGTGGAGATGCTGGAACAGCCCCTGTAGGAATAAAAATGATCCCGCATCGACAAGAACTAGTGTGCATCTATCAGGCACTAAGCAGTGTTCTAGGCATTTTACATGACTTCATTTTGTAACAGTTTATTACCTCGTTTTACAGATGAGAATACAAAAGCATGAAAAAGTAGAGACAAGGAAGCCGAGGCCGGTTAAGGAAAGTTGTAAAACCAGACTCTGAAAGGAATGAGGCTTCGTGTGGGGGAAGGACAGCCCTCCCTAGATTTCCTTCCTGGTCCTCCACTCTCAAGGTGGTCACTCCCTCCTCCCCTCTCATTCAGGGTTCTGGCTGTGATTGACACTCCTAGAGCAAGTCTAACCGACGTGAAGCTGGGATTCAGCATATCCTGAACACAGCGGGTGGACACTCCAGCTAATTCGGCCTCTTTCTTGAGTTAAAATGCCCTGAGGTCAGCGGTGGGTGTTTGGGCTCATCTTGGTGGCTTCTATCAGGAAGGACGGTAATGAGATGTCAGGGATGACAATTGGGGCAGAAGGCAGACCTCACTCAGCCCACACCTTCAAGACATTAGGTGTCCCTGGTCCTGCCGTCACTACTAGAATTTAGGCAAAAAACAAAAACCAAAACAAAAGCTTTTAAGGTAGCGATCACTAGGTGTCCTTAAATTCAAATCTTCAAAACTAGAGTGGAGCTGATATAAAATCAGTCAACTTTTGAAGATGATTTGATCACTTTTCTCTACCTAGCTTACCAGTCAAAGGGAGTATTTTGTTGTGATTGTGATGGTTTTGTTTCGTTTGCTTGCTTCTGGAGTCCTGGCTGCTCACAGCCTTTTGCTTTATCAGGGACAGTCACGGGCAGGAGGCAAAACCAACAACTTTCTCACTGTGCTCATCACCAGTGCAAAAAATAAATAAATAAATAGAACTGGACATCACAGAATCTCATTTAATAGACAACTTCTGAATTCTCTCATGACTGTAGAATCCACGGTCCTAGGGGCTGTGAGAGCATCAGAAGACGCCGTTTGTATTTAGATTCACACAGACCCACAGGAACTCAAAGAAAGGGAGAGGTGTCAGCCTGGAACATAAACCACCGCGGGGGAGTGTCTGAGGGAGCTGTGTGCTGAAGCTGGCTGGTGTGGGGACCGCACCCATGAGAAGGACAGAGATGGGGGAGGGCCCTTCATCCCTTCACATCCTCCACCCCTGGAACCTGCGCTGTTTTCCAGCTCAATCAAATACCAATCTCCTCTCCCAGCTCCTTTCTGCCCTGCTGTTCGTCCCTTCCTGTAAAATCCCTTTGGTTGGGCCTCACCGTCAAGTTACTCTCTGGCCGCCTGACCTTGGCTAGGCTACTTGACCTCTGAGTGCTTTGGTCCCTTCGTCTGTAAGATCTAATAATAGGAGCCCCTCCCTGGGGGTTAAAGGAGGCAGCGCGTGTCAAGTGTTAGCATAGTGCCTATTCCAAGTGTGGCTCTTTTTTCCGTGGCCGCTCCTAGTTTTTTCCATTGGCTAGAAATACACTATTGATGTGATGATTATGCTAATGGCTGCTTTCAGAGAGCAGTGGTGTGCACTCCATCTCCTCTTGTAATTCATCAATAGGGCCCATGATGGCATTGGATGATGCCAAGTAAAAACCCATCTAGACTGAGCAAAGCTGCTTTCTAAAATCACAGCTCCTCCTGGCACTCGCTTGAGCCCAGCGATGGCTTTTGAGGGGCTTCTCCTAAGGAGTCCCATGCAGGGCTCCGTCCTTCCAAGCTGGCTCTCAGAGCCCTGCCGCCACCATTGCTACTGTGGGGCCAAACTGCTTCTCCGAGGTAGAGGGGGCAGGGCACCAGGATCTTCCTCCTCCTGCCAATTGACTAGCGGACAATGGGTTCTTCAGAAGCCACAGCATTTCAGCTGTTGGGGCCACAATGGCCACAAGCTGACTGGATGTCATTCTATCCCAGTGGGGCGTCAGCTCAGGACAGCTCCAAACAGTGTCAACCGGTTTGTGGCGAGGGGCATAAACACCAGGCTGGCTGAATGACATCACTGCCTGAGTCACCCTCAGCACACGGAGGTGAAGACAACCCAGGCACCCAAGGGGCTCCGGCAGGACGCTGGGGCTTCTCCCTGCCCACGAGCCCAGGCCAGCCTCAGCCATCACACCTCTGTCCAACCAACACTCAGTAAGCGCCTTTCTGCTTGGTGCTCACACAGCCATTATTCCTCAAAATAGTGCTTGTGGTCATCTAGACTTGGGTGTGGTGCCTAGAGCAAGTTTCAGTCTGTGTTCAGGAATCTGTCTCAACAGAAATACTTGCTAAATGAGAAAGGAAGGAGGGAAGGAAGGGAGGGAGGGAGGCTTCATTAATATTCAAATTTTAAATCATAATTACATTTTGGTTCAAATTCATTAATTAAATTATCATCCTAACCTAGTCAACAGGGCACAGTCAGAAAAAATACACTGATGAATTAAACTAATCTCCCAAAGTAAAATAAAATAGATTAGACCTGCTTTTTGCTACTTGGGTCTTAAAAGGAAATAAGGCATTGAGAAGTAAGCAGGGCCAGGACTAGGGTGAGGCCAGTGAAGCAGTTTCTTGGATATAAAATTTAAGGAGACACTATAAACTCAGTTATCAATGAAATTTTAATGCAATTTTTTTTAAATCAAAATTGATGCAGAAATCCATGATGAACAAAATATCAAAGGTTTAAATATAGACAGGACCGGGTCACTGATTTCTCCCCAGACTCCAACACAGCAACGGAGGCAAGCCTCCGGACCCTCTCCCAGTTCAAAAGGGCCATTCCCATGTCACTCACGAGGCCACAGCCTCCCCAGTGTCCCTGCTTGCCTTGGCCAGGCTGGGGAGGCTAGAGAGAAGCCCTTTAAATACGGAACGTGGCTCCCTGTCCACCGATTCCAGGGCCATAAGGGGCAGCCTTGGTCAGCCTGGCTGGCGTCAGAATGCCTGCATTCTAGCCCCAGCTCCCTCCTCCCTAGCTCTGTCCTCTTGCACAGGTTTATATGTAAACTCTTTAAGCCTCAATATCCTCATCTGTGAAATGGGAGTGATAATGGTGATAATGGTGTTCACCTCACAGGATTCAATGACACCTGCGAGCACTCAGCAGTGCTCCTGGAACCATTATTATCGCAGACGAGCCCGGGTGCCCGTTTTGTCCTGCCTGCCTCGGGAGCACTGGCAGTGGAGGAGCAGCGTGCGGGCAGAGGGAACATTCCTATTCGGTGCAGTAGTTTACACGGATGCTGGTGTGGCTGCCCCTCCCCAGGAATGCAGGCTGGAGCACACATGTGCGCCTGGAGTTCTTTGCGTTTCTAAGTAGCCTCCAGATACAGAAATGGTAGCAGCACTGGTAGGAGTGTAGCATCGGTAGTGGTCCACACTGTTACTGAGCATTTAATGAGGCGTGTTACTGAGCGTCAGGCCTGTGCTAAGCACTTGGGGTTGACGAAAGAGTGTACATAAGAGAACTGAGTCCAAAGACAGGGAGAGGTGGGTGCAGGGGCTGGAGCGAGCTCTGCCCTGGGCTCAGCCCTGCAGAGCAGAAATTCCAGCCCCAAAGTCTGAAGCCCTGGGGAACGAGGGCACTCCCTCTGCCAGGCCCTGGGCTTTGACGCTTCACTTCACCAGGGAGTGGTGTGTCCGCTGGGCCTGGAAGCCTGGTGGCTCCATGCAGGGATCCTGGGGTCGCCGTATCAGAGCACACTGGACAATTAAACCTGAGGAGACTTGGAACACGGTCCCACGTCACGCTGAGGCTGAACTGGGTGAGATAAAGGGCTTTGTTTTCTGAGCCACAGCTGACCCTCCCCCACTGCTGCCCCTCACACCGAAATCTTAATCCCAGGGAGGCGGGGCACCAAAACAGGCACAGACAGCCCGTCCTTCTCCCTGTCATCCCTGTTGCTGTCTGACAGTCTTCGGAATGTGGTAAATATCACGCATGTCGGATTTTTTAAGTCAATCCATTTATTTGGAAAATGCTTGCCGTGGCTTTTTAAAAAGGTTGTCTGGTTCAAATGCACGCAGAGGGAATTGAAAACCCTCATAGCCTCTTTGACCCTAATGATCTTCCCCTCCAAATGTTTATGTTCATTTTTAAATTTTAAAAACACACAGATTGTTTTTCCTCCCCACCCCACATCTTTTTTTTAAATGGAGGTACTGGAGATT
This sequence comes from Camelus ferus, assembly GCF_009834535.1. Classification (NCBI taxonomy): domain Eukaryota; kingdom Metazoa; phylum Chordata; class Mammalia; order Artiodactyla; family Camelidae; genus Camelus; species Camelus ferus. The sequence goes on along the minus strand of NC_045696.1, from coordinate 10,662,432 downwards.
GAACCCAAGACCTCAGGCATGCTAAGCCTGCACTCTATCGCTTAGCTATACCCATCCCCACCCCCAGGGGAAAAACAACCAGAATTTGAAAAGACCCTCCTTATGAGACTTCATTAAACATATTTGCTCATTCAAATGACCTCCTCTCATTCAACAACTGAAACAGCTTTAAAGCCTGTGAAACAAGATTGGCAGATGGGGGTCCTAGTCATTACAAACTACCTGCATGGGTCAGCAATGCCACGATGACTATCTCACTATTTCTACCTTGGAGCTGTTACAAGAGAAACAGAGAGGGAGACTTTGGAACTGGCTACTATGGCAGTTTTTATAAACGAGATCTTCATTACTTTTTAAAATAATAAAAGCATTAGACATGCAAACTAAAACCTGGCACTTGCCATCTGCCTCTGCAAGGATTGGATCACACTGGCACTGGCCATCCAACTCTGCTTGGATCAAATCAGGAGCTGCTGCAGCCACTGACCTCCAACACCCCCTGAAAGGAGTTCAGGATGGAGGTCAGGAATGAGGCACTCTGTGCTCTGGGAAGACTGACTGAACAGGTCTTCAGATACTTAGATGTTTTCAGGAGGAAATTTTATGACCCCAGTTCTTGCATCTCCTCATATCTAGAAAAGCACTAGAATCATTAACGGTGACATGTGCTCCTCATGACTAGCAGCAGGCTCTGCCTGAACGTGTGCTTGGCTGCACGTCCCCCCTCACTGATAACATATATAATACTGAGCTTTCCCCTGCCTCCTTGAACAGTTCCTCAGAGCTTTCTGGGTTGCTCTCTCCCGGGCTATAGTCCTCATTTTGCCCCCAATAAAACTTAACCCACAACTCTCACATTGTGTGATTTTATTTCAGTTGACAGATATAATCATCATAAATAAATTAGACCATTTCAAAAAGAATACAGAAGAAAACGGAAATTGTCTATAATCTCACCACTCCAAGAAAACCGCTGCTAACAATCCCCATAGGATTGTTACAAATTTTCTTCTCTGTACATACAAATATATGAAACAGATCAGGGTTAAACCAGGCAGTCTTGTAACCTGCTTTACTCCTTTAACAATAGATCACAGACAGCTTTCAATGCCAATACATATGTTCCCACGTCACCATTTGAAGCTGGATTCCACTGTGTGCTGTCCTGTGATTTATTGAAGTAACTCCCTATAAATGGATGTTTCATTCTCCCTCACTGTTTTACTACTGCAAGTCATACAGTAATGACCATCTTGTACATAAATCTACATGCCCTCTCTCAGTTTGTCCTAGGGTAAATTTCTAGAGGTGAAGTCAACCACATTGAAGGTTAGCATATAAATAAGGCTCTGATTGCTCGTTGGCAAGTAGGTCCCTCCAGAAAGGTAGGACCAGTGGGTAATTCCATCTGCAGGTCCTGAGAACACGTGTCTTCACAGCCTCAACAGCACTGGGTATTTGTCTTAAAATTTGTTCATGTGTCTTTTTAAAAAAAATTTTGGAGGGGAAGGGAGGTAATTAGGCTTATTTATGTATTTTTGGAGGAGGTACTAGGGGTTGAACCCAGGACCTCATGCATGCTAAACATGCACTCTATCACTTCAGCTATACCCACCCCCTATATCTTTTTATGATTATAGAAACAATATAAGATCATTGTAAAATTTCAAACATTATCAATTTGTATAAAGTAGAAAGTAAAATTCCAGCCCTAAAACCTCTTATAGTCCCTACGCCTTCAGTAAACTTGACTGTATTTTTTCCAAATTTTCTTTTCAATACCTATGCAGGAAATTTTTTTTCCTTTCTTACAAAAATGGTTAATTAGTCAGATAGTTTTGCATTTAGCTTTCTTTCTTTCCATGTTTCTGTATATACGTGGCTTTCTTTCCATGGCGGGCCTCATTTGTAGTGGTTTCCCAGTGTCCCATGGAAAGGACATGCTGGGATTCACTGCAGTCCTCGAGGATGAACACTTCAGTTGTTTCCAATATTTGAATGAACGTCATTGCTCACATATCTGTGCATGCGTGTAGGACCTTCCTAAGATTATTCTTAGAAATACACTTGTTCCAAGGGGTTTGCACCTTTAAAATGACAAGAGCTGTTGTCAAATTACCCCGCTAAAGTTAACACTCCTACCAGCAATATATGAGAGTGTCTGTTTCCGTTTGATAAACAGGATCTAGTCCTTCCCTTGGCAGGTGTATATTGTAGGCAGATTTTCTGGAGAGAGGAGCGAACCAGTGTGGTAGGGCTGTGAGAATCCTTTGACATTTTCGCTCACACGGGGGACCTCAGCTGTCCTGTCTCCTCGCCCCTTCCTGTCTCAGTCCATGCATGCATGTATCTTCAAGGTTATGTTCAATATTTTCTGCCATATTTATAAGTGGTTCATAAGAAAGATCTGTATTAAATGACCCACTCTCTACCTGAATCAACCAGTTCAAGAATGGCAAATACATAATTCACTCCTACGCAATGTTGGGATTTCTGATTTTCTACATCTGTAAGAGAAGAACACAGTCTGATCTTCACAACCCACCACCAGGAGATGGTCTGAAGACCACAGCCATTCTTGAACTGCCGTAAGCCTGCACTGTTCAGTATGGCAGCCACTAGACACACGCAGCTATTGAGTAAAGAGTGGATCACCCAGATCGAGATGTGCTGTCAGAGTGAAATACACACTGGGTTTGAAACCTTAGTATGAAGAAAAGAATGTAAGCTCTCTCTTTAATAATTTTTATAGTGATTCCATGATGAAATGTTAATATTCTGGACACATTGGTTAAATAAAATAGATTGCTAAAATTAATTTTACCTGTTTCTTTTCATTTTTAAAGTGGCTATTAGAAAGGTTTAAATTACATATATCTAGATGTGTAGAGGAGAAAGTGACAAAACACAAGATTAAGTTTGGGTATTAGTGGGGAGGGTATAACTCAAGGGTAGAGTGCGTGCTTAGCATGCACGAGGTCCTGGGTTCAATCCCCAGTACCTCTATATAAATATATAAGTCGAATTACCTCCCCCCATCACCAAAAAAAAAAACCCCAAGAACAGAAAAGTAAAATAAAAGGATTGTCTCAGTCTCTTTAAAGTAAAATAAATAAAAAATAAATAAAATATATAAATTTTTTTTTTAGTTTGGGTGTTCAAAAATATAAAAAGTAGCAAGTTAGGCCTGGGTATTAAAAGATAACGTTTAGTCTGAATACAAAGGAAACACTCAGAAACTGAAATTAATAAGGAAAAGTGATATGCTCAAATACACAAATAAGTAAATGACATACGTGATTTGAATTATATTTCTACTGGATGGCATTGCTCTAAGCTGTGTTTATTACACCAGCAGAAATATATGCAGACTTTGTGTGTTGCCTCTCTTTCTTTCTCTTTCTCTCTTTTTTCTTCCTTCCACTCAGTGCCATAATCTAATTTGCAGAAATCACCGATTATTTTCCCAGGATAGTTGACCTCTGTCACTCTTGCTGTCTGGTATAAGAATCACTGGTGTGCTTGTACACTTACTCTCTGAGGCAAAGACAAAGCCCTGATTTTTGCTCATTTCCATGGTGTTAATACTCCCATCATCCGTGGCCAATTCCAAGCTGCTGATGTGATGTCGAAGAGCGTGGAGCTGGGACGAGAGGCAGTGCACACGTGTTCTGACAAGCCCACACGGTCAGCTCACCACCACTGTGAATCCTCTTCCTACTGGGGCTGAACCCCGCCACGTGGAAGGCAGGGCCCTCACTGCCACTTCGGAAGCTGCAGTTCACATATATTCCTTCTCCCCACCTGGGCACTCAGAGCTTGGGCTTATGGTTTAAGTGAGGCCAGTCACATCCCCCTGCCCAGGTCATTGAACCTGGGGGTTGAGACAGACAGGCAGGGGGCTTGTCTGGGTGTATTTGTGATGGCCACAACTGACTCAAACATTCAGTGGTACAGAGGCTGACATGAGAAATACCGCCTGGACCAAAGTTCAGCAGGAGGGTCCAGCTGAGGCAGCAGCAAGTGTCCTGTGGCAAAGGTGACAGCAGTGGCATCCAAAGTAGACTGTTCTTGAGGGGAAAGTTATAGCTCAGGTGGTAGAGGGCATGCTTAGCACACATGAGGTCCTGGGTTCAATCCCCGGTACCAATCCCCGGTACCTCCATTTAAATAAATAAATAAATAAATAAATAAATAAACAAACAAACAAACAAACAAACAAACAAAAAAACAAACCTAAAAAAAAAATCAAAATAGACTTCTTGTGGCAGGATCTTACTTGTCCCAGTTACCCCTAAACCTGGTTTCTCAGCCTTCTCATTGAGGCAATGAGCCAACCAATCTCCCTCCATTAATTCCTCATCTGCTAGGTTAACCAGAGTCAAGAACCCAGACTAGCTGTTTACTTGTAACAATCAGGTGATGTGCTATCACAGGTGATATGGCTGAAACACAGGGCAGATGCGAGGCAGGTTACCACCAGGTAAGATCGTAGGTTAGAAAGAGGGGCGCTCATCTGAACCATCAGTGGACCTTTAAAAACAGGCATGTTCAGAATTGAAAGCAGGGACCTGAACGGATATTTGTACATTTACACTCATAGGAGCACTGTTCACAATAGCCAAAAGGTGGAAGCAACCCAAATGTCCATCATGGATGAATGAATAAATAAAATGTGGCGTGGGTGTATAAATTTGTACATACACACACACACACACACACACATGTGTGTGTGCACTGGAATAGTATTCAGCCTTAAAAAGGAAGGAAATTCTGATACATACAAGGTAGCTGATTCTTGAAAACATTAAACTTAGTGAAAGAAGCCAGACACAATTTTGTATGATTCCGTTTATATGAGGTAGCTAGAGCAGTCAAATTCATAGAGACAGGAAGTAGAATGGGGGCTGCCAGGGGCTGAGGGGAACTGGGAATGACGAGTTGTCATTTAACGGATACAGAATTTCAATTTGGGAAGATGGAAAAAGAAGTCGAGATGGATGGTGGTGATGTTTGCATAGCAATGTGAATGTACTTAAAGCCACTGAACTGGACACTTAAAAGTGGTTAAAATAGTATATTTTATTATGGTCATTTTACCACAATAAAAAAAAATTAAAAGATAAACCGATACGTGACTAGGGTGGAGGCCGGGCACGTATAGGTTTTTAGAATGCCACAGGTGAGCACGCCTGATTGAGAATGACCAGGGGGAGGTGTGGAATGACTCAAATCCAAAGGGTTTGATTTCAGGGACTTTTCTGCCTGCAAGTCTTCACTAGTCTTTAAACCAGAGGTGGCTTGTGGAGGGAAGGCAGCAACAGATGTGTGTTGTTTCTTTATGTTAAATGAATTAGAATTTGTCAATATTTGAAAATCAGGAAATTTTACATAAAAATCTAGATTTTGAATTTCTCTGGGAAAAATGGGAGACATGGCCACACTAGCCCAGCTTCTGCGGCCCAGTGGGTGAGAGCCGGGCAAGGTTGACCCCGAGGCCACCATCTCCACCAGCCCCTTCCGTGCCACTCCAGCCCCCCACCTGGTCTTTGAGGCCTTTGGGCTTTTGATCGTCACTTGAATTGAGCCAGCTGACTGGTGCTGGGAAAGCCAGTCCCTTTAAACTGTGCTTTCAAATAGCTTACAAAACCATCCCCTTGGTGACAGATAAATAAATACGCAGCACTAGCTACGTAAGCTAACGTGATGGTGGCACATACCAAAAAAAGCTCAATCCTCATTTTAACTTTATTGCTGACTTTCTGGGACAACTCTGTTTCCTGAAACTGTAAACTCAGGCTGTCTCTCCAACATCTAAGCTCTGCTTTGATTTTTTTTTTTTTTTTAAATTTAGCAGTCTTCCATATTGAATCAAATTCATCAAGACAATCCTGGATCTTACTTACCAAGGTTTTCATTTCAGGGTAACCTGAATTACACAGGTTGCCCGTGGCCTGCAGAAGATGAGGTAGGGTGGGAGCGGGGGGTGGGGACAGGGTTGGTTGAGAGAATGGGTTTAAAAATATGCGTCCTTTTTTTTTTTTTAACAAAGCCAAACCCGGCTCCCTCAAGTCCCTAAGCAATGACTTTAAATCCATGAAGCAGGGCAATAGAAGCCTCTTCTGATTTGGGAGTCTGTATTCAAGGCATTGCCCTGGGAATATTATAACAGGTTTGATCAACTGTAGGGGAAATACTCCCAGGAGAAGGGGTAGGGAGCCATGATGCCTCATCACAGGGTTTATAGACTGAAAAAGGTACAAAATGAGGGGAGGAGGGGGTGACAAAGAAGTTAGTACCAATTTCTAAATTTTATTTTTCAGCTGTCTCTTTTTTGAGGCTTAAACTTTTTTTTTAATTGAAGTATAGTTGATGTACAATATCATATAAGTTACTGATGTACAATGCAGTGACCCACAATTTTTAAACGTTATACTCCATTTATAGCTATTATAAAATATTGGCTATATTCCCCATGTGGTAAATATATCTTTGTAGCTTACTGTATATGTAATAGTCTGTATGTCTTAATCCCTTACCCCTATCCCCTGCCTCTCCCCGCTTCCTTCTCTGCATTGGTAACCACTAGCTTGTTCTCCATGTCTGTGAGTCTGTTTCTTTTTTGCTATATTCACTAGTTTGTTGTATTTTTTAGATTCCACAGTATAAGTGATATCACTCAGTAGTTTTCTTTCTCTGACTTATTTCACTGAGCATGATGCCCTCCAAGGCCATCCATGTCACCTGTCTCCCTTTTAAAATGAGAGCTCAGGGTTGCTTTCCTATCTCAACTTATAGGCAAGACCTACAAGACCCGAAAATAAATTGCTTTAGTTTGAGGGTACAGAAGTTGGTTCGTGGGTATCGCATTTGTGTGGAAGATCTCTCAGCTTTGAAACCTAGTTAACCTCAAACCTCCGACTTGGTTTCCAGAAGTCAGCACAGCGCTCACCGTTGGCCTATTAGTTTGTGTGGTCTCCCCATAAACACACACACACAGCCTGATGCTGAAGCCCGATCACCTGGCTCCGGCCAGGTGCAGGAGGAGCTCGGACAGCCGGCTGCAGGCCTGCTGGGGCCCTTCTGACTCCATCTCAGGCTGTCACCTGGGGTTCTAGTCTTACATCTCCTCTGAGACTCCTGGGCTCCCTCTGGGCCCAGGGACGGTTTCTTTAGGGAAGCAGATACTATTTATATCATAAAAGCAGACTGGATCATGCAATGTCACTTCAGTGATATAAACAAACTCATGATAAAGTTTATCATTTCAAAATAATTGTCTAGCTCAGTAGAAGTGAAATGTTTTATCCGACTGTTCTTTAGACGGAGTTCAGGTGACTAATGTGGGTACCGCACACACCTAGTTGGTAGCTTCTCCATCTTCCACAGGAAGCTTTGGAGCCCCTCAAAATGTCAATGTTCTGCCCAATACACGTGTTGCGTTCTGCTGAGAACTTTCTGTTAACATTTATCAGACTGATGAGCCACATCCCTGCAGGACAGATTCCCCAAGAAGGCACAGTCATTCCCAACTCCTCGGCTCCCTCTGCCCCTGTTCCACTCTCTCCTTCAGGTGCCATCCTTGCTGACCCCACCTGCGATACATGCCTTCCTCACACCCGCCCACACTCTGGGTTCTTCCACCCCTGCTACTTCCTCCCATCAGCCAGTCGACCTCCATGTCCCTGTCCTCATCCACCTGCTGCAATCCTACAAACCCTTTACAACTTGACCCAAAGGCTGCTTCCTCCTTTCTGCCTCCCTTAAGCACTCAGCACCCTCCCTCTCCTTTCAATTCCTCTCTCACAGGGATCAGATCTAACTCTAGCTCCGCTCTTCCACTGTGCTGGGAAATAGGGCAAACCCTGGATGAATGTGGTGGGGCGGGGAAGAAGAGGGGAAAAGGGACAGAAGTGGGACAAGAAAGGCAGAGGGGGAGAGGAAACTCTTAAGAGTCAAGGAACGAAATGCAGTCCTAATCAAACCCTCTGATCACGTGCTCCCAGAGAAAAATAAAATCACTCCAGAAATTAAATGGTTTCCCAGCTTTCTCAGGAATTTCAAATGCTGAACACAATACTAATAGCTTCTCTGGCTACCAATTTTATGTTCTGAAATAAAGAGAGGGTGGTAGGATGTTAGGAATACCCAGGACTACAAGATGTGGAAGAAATGCTAGGGCACTCACATTTCCAGCATATGATGGGCGAGCTCCAAGGGGCCCCATGGGTACCCAAGGAAATTCTATTCTTCATATTTTATGGCATTATCATTCTTTTTTTCGTTTTGGTTTTTGTTTTCCTGGCACCTGTTTTCTTTTCCTCCCTTAAAGACATTCACTGTTTGACTTCTCCCTTCCAGAAATTAGAGGTAATAGCTAGAAATATCATGAGGTTTGCAGCATTCAATCAGTTTAAAATCCGACTCCAGGTATAAGGGTGGTTGATGAAAAATGTGTGTCTTATCTAATTAGCAAATTTTATTTTTACTTGATGTGATGTTAGAACAAGTCTATCAGAGGCTGAAATATTTTTGGCTTTTTTCTTCTATTTTCTGGCACAATTTTGTTTTAAGTTTTCTTTTATAACTGATAAATGTTTTCGGAATTTGTTCTTAACCACATATCTAATCCCATTACTTCCTTAGTGTAAAGTAAACTAAAAATAAAACAGCAACTCCCACTCAATAAGAGAACAGTAGCACCATCACTCATAGGTAATTCAGATAAACTCAATTATAATAAGTTCACACCAGCATCAAGCTTGAAATTCCACTGGAATTGAGAGCCCAGCAACACAACAGTAATATCCGCAGTGCCGAATCCCAGTTCTGCGTGAGAAAGAGAGTGGCTTGGTGTTACTTGTAACTGCTTTTATCTCGTTTATGGTTTTGAACATGTTTGATACCTCACTATAGCAGTAGGAGTTTTGATGCACCAAAAAACCATTTGCGATTGCTCCCTTTTTCCTCCTTGTTTTCATCCTGATCACCTTTCAGCCAAGTCCTGGGAGGCTCCCGGGGTCCCGGCGTTCCTGTTCAACACCCGACACGCGTACACACCCATCGCCTGTGTGGAAGCCCCTGGGCAGCTACACAGTTGACTAAACAAACTTCTAATCGGTGCATCACCGAAGTGGCACTGAGGGCTTGGTCTTTTCTTCTGAGCTTCACACTTCTCCTGTGGTTCCCCCACCACATGCAGTGAAATTCGATTTTTTTTTTTTTTTCCGGTAGCTCTTGCACAACACCACTCAGGAAGGGCATAAGTTGGGCAAGCTTGATCTAAACCATGAATTCTACATTTGAGGACTTTTCTTGAGGAAACAATAAGGCATGTTACTCATGTTACTCATGTTACCCTTTATAATATTATATTAGAATATTAGGGAAAGAATTACACAATAGAAAGTTACAAATTAGGAAAAAATATTGTAATAGGAAAAAGACCACAGTACCCTTCATAATAGGAAAAAGCTAGAAATACCCTAATTGCTCAAAAATATGAGATGGGGTTAAATAATTACAATAAAGTTATAGAACAGAATTCCATGGAATCACATGGAAAATTTTTAATAAGAATCATTAACTATTAGGGGAAAATGGTCGTGATATAAGTGGTAAAGGAGACTGAAAGGAGATTGTGATCCGAAGACGTATCTACATGTTGACAGTGGTGACCTCTGGGAAGCTGTGTGAGTGCTTTTAGCTTGCTCCTTTTTATGTGTATTTCCTCTAGTGAGGATGTATTTCTGTTGTAATTTTTAAAACAAGGGCTAGAAATGACAACTCCTGGACTCCTTTTGCTCACACACACAATCTCCTTTGCGGAGGTCGGACCGGCTCTGCTGCTGATGCTGGGGCGAGCCTGCCGGGGCACCACCGGGGCACCTGCGAGGTGGAGGTGGGGATGCTCCTGGGCGAGTCTCCTCACCAGCGGGTGCCCTGCCCCCGTGACTGGAGCTTTTCTGGAAGCAGCTTTCTAATTACAATTTATCAAAAATTTCCCTAGAACCGAACACATTTGATAGTCATGCATCTTACCTTAGTTTCCTCTTTAAAAAAATGAGGACATTTTTACCAGAGTGTTTGATGACGTATGAGGATATTTATTTATATGACAGCTAAAGCAGGTTAAGAAACTGTCTGCTTCCAATTGTGTATATTTTGAATTATGTGTGTTTCTTGCTTGTGACAAATGCTCCATGCTTATATCAAATGCTAACAACAGCAGAAATGGGGTGAGAGAATAAATAGGCACTCTCTTCTGTCTTGGCAACTCATCTCTACATCTAAAATTATTCCAAAATAGAAAGTTTATTTAACAAATAAAAGAAGTTCTTATTAACTCTATGGCACACCATTTTTCAGTATCTCAATTATTTGACATTTAATATAATAAAATCCTTTGGAAATTAAAAAAAATTAAGTGTATGTATTTTTATGTACATTAAGAGTCTCTTCACATGTAAGTTACAGACAAAAGGTGTACCTAGAAAATATACCAATATGATAACAGCCGCTTATGTCTGTGGGATTTGGAATGGTTTTTAACTCTTTCTTTAGTTTTTCTGAACTTTTAAGATTTTACTCCAATGAATATGATTACTTTTATATAATTATTACTTATATAGATCAGAGTTATATAATATATAAAAATAACATTACTTTTATGAGGTTTCTTTCATAATCAGACAAAACATTTAATAGGCTCTTGGATTTCCCAAGAGCCTCAGGAGCCGCAGGAAGGCTGAAATTGTACACAGCCAGGCAAAGCTATCGGGAGACCCAGACAGAGATGTATGTGCTGTTACTAGTATGTTCAAGCTCTAGGTACTGTACGTGGTTAATATGAATTAAACACAAGCAGCTAATAATACTTTTGAAACCACCAAGTCAACTTGATAATGACAGTATTCCTTAATTAGCACAATGAAAAGCTTAGCAACTATTGCCCATCGAATGAATGGGCGGCAGAAAGAAAAGCTTCTTTTCTTTCTAAAGCTTAACATTAAAATTAACCGTATCTGTTACCTTTGGTGCAAAAAGGAAAGACAGAAGGCTGTTCATTTAACTGGCATTTTGCCCTCAGACATCTATGCTTGGGCAATTCATGGGACAGATAGACTCCTAAAACTCATCCTCTAAAACAATATTTCTGGGGGAAAAAGATCAAGAAAGAGAAAATGATGTCAGGCTTTCAAGCAATTAATAGTACTTTTCTGGGGTCTAGTAATTTTTCCCAGAGAAGTGACGAGACAGACAAATGGCAGATAGAGGAAATAATGTCGTGGCGATATTGCAACTGCTCGTGCAGTGGTCGTGAAAATGTAAACAGCAAGACAGCTGTAAGAAGACCCCAGACTTTGCCTAGAAACAAAATATTCAGTCTGTTGTTGTTGTCGTTTCTTACTGCAGGATTTTGAGTGGAAAAGTAGTCCCCCTTGTCAATCAGCTAAGTTGCAGGGGCTAATAGATTCTGGTGTTTAGGGGGGTCAACACAGAATTTAATTTAACATCTCACAATACGCCCACATGCCCAGAAAATGTGGACAGCTTGATGGGGTTCACTGAGCCAAAGAAGCAAGACCCAAACAGTGCATTAATGTATAGAGGAAGAATGGTTGCAATCAGCCCCTTGTGAATTGGACAGAGGGCTTGGAGATGAAGCAATTATCAGCCATCGGGGATTAATAGTAAAGTGTGAATACCAAGCTGTATATGTTAGGGGCAGAATATGTTGCCTATAGAAAACAACAAAGGACGTTCCTTACTATTAAGTGAGATTAAACGTAATGGCCTGATTTAATCACAAAGGCAGAATTAAATTCAGATGGCAACTTCAAAGTGGACACATGAACACAGGCCACTGCTTACATTTACATATAGCTGGAATAGCTTGGCCCACAGCACAATAGGATAAAGTTTCTTTGGCCACTTAAACAATTTTCTATTCTCCACTTTCTTTGTGTGAACACTCACTGTATTTATTCCACGATTGCATTTAGTTAATAAGAAGGAGCTAAGAGTTATATTTATTCATGGATGCCATAATTTTTAATTCTTTCAAATTATGAAAAAAAAAAGTCGCAAAAAGTCAGCAGAACAGAGTAGTTATAATCGGATTGACAAAAAAGAAAAAAGAAAAAGAAGCAAAGACAAAACAAAATAAAACAAAAAAATTTCTGATAGAGTGTTCCAGTGTCTTACTTTTTTATCTGCCGTCAACTTAGGAACTCATCATTGGAGGTCCAAACTTAGCTCCTGTGAAATGTAGCTTTCTCCCTACTTGGGCCCGGGGCTCTGTTATCACCATGCTGTCCAAGTGAGTTATTCTTCAATATAGGTTGGTCCCCCTTTCCTTCTTTGTTACTGAAGGTTTGCTTCCTTCTTCACTTACAACTTAAAGGGAATTCTCTTAAGAGGTTTGGGAGACAGAAACCTGTCACAGGTTTAAAGGGATTGAGACACTTATTGTTAGTGGGTCCCTGGGGAATTTCAAGCACCAATGACTTGAATTAAAAAATTAAGTATATGCTGTACATCAAAAACTGACACAACATGGTAAACTGACTACACTCCAATAAAAAACACAAAACGAAATGATGCAAAAATGAAGTATAGTGTCTAAAAGTCACGATTGCCTTTGTTCAATGCCCAACCACTGAATACATCTGAAGCTTTTGGATTCATAAAAATTTCTTGCAAATTTTATCTACATATGTAATATATATTTATTACTTTACCTATATGTGTAAAACAGTTTTATAATTTTATATACCTATATAAAATATAATTTGATTACATATATTATAATGATCACAATGTAATATAGTATACATTATATAACATATAAATTACGTATTATATAAATGATTAATGACCCTACCCTTCGAGTCAGCAATCCTTCTTCAGAGAATTTCTTCTAAATAAGCATAGCATGAGGACTGAAAGATTTATGTATTAGGACATCCATCACAAAGGTGCTTTTAATATTAAGACCAAATAGGAATTGATCAAAATGCCTAACGTCCTTAGGGATGAGATTAAGAGATTTTGTTATAAGTTTACAATAAAATTCTACACAGCCATTTTAAATAATCTGAGTCTGAAATGATCTGAATGATCTGAAATAATAATCTGGGGCTCTAGTTCATTAGATAGATAAATTAGGGAAAGATGTCATAACATATTGTAATTTGTAGAATTTGTGTATAATATGACTTTAAGTATGTCTAATTGTGTGTGTGTATGTGTGTAAAGAAATGTTTGTGGCAATGTTACTGGTGTTTATATCTGGATGGTGAGATTTTGGTTGATTTTTACTTTTTTTATTTCTTGATTGTTTTTAACAATTAACAAGAATTACTTTTACAATCAGAAAAGAAATTCTATTTTTGAAAAATAATCATGTTTTTGAGAGGATTTGATAAACATTTTGGAAGTGATTTTAAGGGCAGAAAATGAGATTTTCAGAGCATAAGGAAATACAATACTCTGAGAAATTCTAGTAACAATAATAGTAGTGATATAGTTAGTAATCATGCTATATTTCTATTTTTTACAGTCTGGTTTAAGCACAGGACCCTTCTCCAGGGAGCTGGAAGTATTTTTAACTTACCCTAATAGGCCTGGAGATAAGGAAAAATACACAGCTAAGAAGGTCTCAAGAGATGGGGTGACTTCTTGGAAGTACACAGTCAAGACATAACCAGGAGCAGACCCATCTCTACTACATAGTTGGGTACCAGTCACCTAGGAAAATATGATGTTCCTCTGGCCTTAGGCAGGTAACACTCAAACACAGCCACTGCTTGGCGATGAGGGAGGTGGTGCACGCATGCGCACACAGACACACGCAGAGACACACACACACACACACACACACACACACACACACACACACAGGAGGACTGCAGTCACCCCGGAAGTTAAGAGTGAGGGGACCACCGTCCTGGCTTCTCTTACTCCCGCCCTCTCCGAAGGCTCTGTGACCGTCCCTGCCAGCCCCTCACCACTGCTGCACCCAGGGCGGGCCGACGGTTGTAATGCCAGCATCTGTGTCCTCACAGAAAGAGCAGGAAGACCAATTGCTGCACACAAAGGCCTGAAGTGCCCGTGTGAAAGGTCAGTAAGTACTGTCATCTGGGCCAGGGAGGGGCCGGGAGGCGGTGCCCAAGAGAACAACAGACCAGGGGCAGGATCTTAACCTCGGCCAGTGGCCTGGGCTGCTGGGGGTGGGGGGAGGGGCAGAGACTCTCAAGTAGGACTTGGGAGTGAGGACAGCCTATGGAATGAGAGGCGCCCCGCCCGGCCCACAGGCCTCCGTGACCCTGCTGGGAGGCGGAAGCTCTCATTCATTCCCCAGGCTGGGCAGGTGGTGGAGTGGCCCAAAAGGAGAGAGGAAGCAGGAGGACCAGCCCCCGGGACACTCCAGGCTCTGAGATGAGGCCCCACCCGTGCTCTTCCTACTGGGGGAAGTCAAGACTGTTCTCTGGGGAACCTCGTGAAACACGGTTTGATGAAATCTGGAACTACTCAACATACTATGTGGTATCGAGTTCAATACCATTTAATACCACATTTGAGTATATAAATAAGGCAAGGAATTAAGAAAAAGAAAACGGAAGCTGAAAATGTAAAATGGAACAAGGGGAAAGAGCTGCTCACTTGCCCAGTCATCTCAGGGAGTCGGGGGCAGGCACCGCCGTCTGTCATTTCCCTTACGACACTCCAGTGTAGCCCAACTCATTGAGCGCTCCAGATCCTTCCTCCCACCATCCTGGGTCCTCCCGCTCCTTCCCATCTCTGTGGATGGAACCACCACCCAAATGACTACGCAAGCCTTCTCAACAACCTTCCCTCACTCACCTTAGAACAAATTTGAAATGATCTCCCTGAGGCATTAAAGTTTCATTAGCCTTTTCCTTGTTTTGAAGAGTAGAAAGGATGCCATTTGTGTCTTAAGGCTTAAGAAAATTCCAGGGCTAATAGCATAGGATATAATTTGAATTTTTAATCAAATGTTTTGCATTTCCATGATAGAGATTCTGTTGGGGCCATTATCCAAGGACCTATCTTGATTTTCCGTCTGACCCAGGATTTATGGTATTTCTTGGATCTTGATTTAAATAGGAGGAGATAATTTATGGAAGACGCTTAAATCACTGTCAGCCCTAGGCCGCCTGGTCTTTTCAGGATATAACCAATGGGCCCTTACAATCTCTGCAAATATTAAACCACATGATAATTACTGAATAAAATCAGTAAGAATTTTTTGAGGTGGAAAAAATGACAAGGAGATACATGAAGTAGAATTCCTGGGGAAGAATAAAGCAAGAACTTTCAGATTTAGGGATTATTTTCATAGGTTTGGGTTTCTTTAAAAAACAAAATCTATCTGAAAAGATGTCACCAGGGCAAAGAGGAAGTAAAAGACATGATCAAGCCTTTCATAGATAGATAAAGAAAAACGTACATGAGGAGGGTGTAGCTCAGTGGCAGGTGGGTGCTTAGCGTGCATGAGGTCCTGGGTTCGGTCCCCAGTACCTCCACTGAATGAATGAATGAATGCATGAATAAATAAATAAGAATAATGTAGATGTCAGCTCTATGATAAATGGACTAAAAGAATAAAATTTACACCCTGCCAGGTTTTTCTTTATTGGGTCTATTGATCTTAAGGGGCTCTGGGCTGAAGACTGATCATTCTCTCAGCTGCAAAGAAAAAAACTCTGTTCCATCTAGACTCAAGCACTCAGTTCCTAAGTTATTGGAAAAGAACTTCAAGAAGAATAAGATTTGGGTATTTTGCCAAGATTTTGTACAAGCATTAGTCTCTTCCTTGAAATTTTTTTCAGAATTAACAGAGAAATAGCCACAATGTCGATATCATCTCCGAATGAGATACGGTCTAGAACCCATCAACCCAAGTTGACGATTCTTCCTTTTTGAAAGAGAATT
This sequence comes from Camelus ferus, assembly GCF_009834535.1. NCBI lineage: Eukaryota > Metazoa > Chordata > Mammalia > Artiodactyla > Camelidae > Camelus > Camelus ferus. Next base: position 10,646,472 of record NC_045696.1, on the reverse strand, counting down.
AGTGTGAGGCAATGTGCTCCGGATTCTTGTTTTCAAATTTCACCTTCACTTCTTACTAGCTCTGTGACGCTGGGCAAGTTACTGAACCTCTCTGAATTTCCATTTCCTCATCTATAAAATGGTTACAGTTAGACCAACATCATAGGTGTATGGTTAGGATCAAGCGGCATCAAATGTAAAAGTACTTGGCATATCGTCAATATTAAATAAATCTTAATTTTCTTCTTAATTTTTTCTTTGATTATAGTATATAAGCTTTAATGATCATCCCTCTTGTAAACATTTTAAGAATAACATTGAAAATTTGCTAAAAGGTGCCCATAATGAAAGGAATCATTTAAAACTTCTACTATTTGCATGAGATTTTGCACATTCACAGCATTTCACAACTGCAGCATGCCCATTCTCTGAGGTCCCGTGGGTTTTCTGTAACCCCCTGCTGGCTTCATAGTTGAGTAAACTGAGGCATGAAGTGACATATAGAAGGTCGTCACCATTAACAACAGAACAGCCACCATGCATGCAGAAGAGCACTCCAGGGAGCCAAACCTATTAGCCAGAATATTGGAACCACTAGCTCCTACATATAAGCAAGACTGGACCAGCAAGAGCCAAGTGAATGCAAGACTGAATCCCAAGGATGTTTTTTTAAGTGATCAGTGGTCTAGCTTTATCATTGGACCAGGATTTATCACAGTCCTACTATGAATCTAAACCTCAGCAATAAACAAGAAAAGCATGCATTATGTCTCATGGAGCTTACATTTTAGCAGGGAAGACAGATATTAAGCAACTAGCTAGACAGTTAATTTTTTACTGAATTCCTATGTGATTAACTACCAAGACAGTGCACACACAGAATGGGGCAATTTCACATGGTCTGGAAGGTCTGGGGGGTGTGCTCTGGGGAAGCTGTGTTTGATGTAAACAATGAAGAATGAGTAGGGCTTAACTAGATAAAGTATGTGTGCTGTGCGGGTGCTGGGAGTAAAAGAGTGTTCCATGCAGAGGGCACAGCCATGCAGAGCCTCGAGGCAGGACGCAGCAGGGAATGCTTGAGGGACTGAGAGTCCCATGGGATGGATTTGAGATGAAGCTGTTGAGGGAGTTAGGTGCATGTCACAGAATGTGCATTTTTATCCCAAAAGTCACGCAGCCACAGTGGCGAAGCCAGAGCAAATTAATGCATCTGAGTACATTGGTCACGGAGAACTGGAACTCACTCCTCCCCAGGATAAAACATATTGGTTGGCTCAATTTTATTTTAGTAAATGGTTGCCCAGTTTAGATGAGCCACTAGTCAAAAAATTATGGCATTGGTGCAACTCGGATGGCCCTTGAGATCATTACGCTAAGTGGGTAAGTCAGAGAGAAAAAGGTGAGTAGTGTATTATCTCACTTATATGTGGAATCTAAAATAAAAACCAACCAACCAAACAAACAAACAAACCAGAACTCAGATACAGAGAAAAAGTTGGTGGTTGCCAGAGGTGGCAGGTGAGTGAAATAGGTGAAGATGGTCAAAAGGTACAAACTTCCAGTTACAAAATAAGTCCTGGGGATGTAATATACAGCATGGTGACTATAGTTAATAATACCACATAATAATAATGTAATGTATATTTGAAAGTTGCTAAGAGAGTAGATCTTAAAGTTCTCATCACAAGGGAAAAAATACGTTAACTATGTGTGGTGACGGACGTTAAGTAGACTTATTGTGATCGTTTTGCAATATATACAAATATCAAATCATTATGTTGTAAACCTGAAACTAATATGTCAATTATATTTCAATTAAAAAAAAAACATTATTAACTACCAGCCCCTTTCCCCCAGTAACTAAACTTTTTTCCGTTCTTGTTCACCTTGAATTCTGTATGTGTAAGTCTAAAGTTAAGCCCATTTTTCAGATGCTCACCATTGAGTAGTAGAGGCCCTAAACATCATGCAGAGCTGACTGTGGAGAACTCAGCTACTCAAACTTTGAGTCCTCAAACTTTGCTGCATATTAGAATATCAGGAGAGCTTCTAAAACTCAGATATCAGGCGCCACCCGAGGCTAATTAAATCAGACTCTTTGTGGGGTGGGAGCCTGGCATTGGTTTTTTTTGTTTGTTTGTTTAACTGAGTAGGTGATTGAACTGTGAAGCCAAATTTGAGAAGCTGTGAACCAAGAGGCCCTTCTAGGTGATTCTATCCTTCTCCCAAGTGGGAGGAAAAAAACAAGTAGCAGTGACAATCCCTTCAAAGGATTCAGGACTTTCTTTTAGCCAAAGAAAAAACAAATAAACGAAGGGCCAATAACCCACAAACCCCACATGTCTCTTCCAGGCTCCGCAATTCCTTTCCGCTGAGGGCATTTCTGGAGGCTGGGACAAGCTGGGCCCGGACAGGTCCTCACTCCCCCAGGCTCTGGTCCATCTTTGAGACCGGCGGGCCGCCGACTGCCTCTCTGGTAGGGGGAGGTGTGAGCTGCGCGCACCAGCAGGCGGCCCGCATCCCCACCGCGAGGAGGAGCCGGGTGAGCCCCGGTTCCCGCGCCCCAGCGCCCGCCACGCAGGTGCATTCGGGCATCTGCACGGTCCCTGCTCCGGGACATCTGGCTGAGCAGCGCCTCCCCCTGCCTACTTCCTCCGCCCGCCCGCCCCTCCCTCCCCACCCTTCCCTTGTTTGGGGCAGTAAGGTCAGAAGTGTTCAACAGTTCGACGTGGGAAGTCTCCCTGAGGAAGTGCCGGGTCATAAATTTCATCCAACAAGAGGTCCCATCAAGCTCAGGCGTTAGGAAACCTCCCAGCCACTAACCGCCAGCGCGGCTGCAGCGCTCAGGCTCCCGGGCGCCAGAGCGCAGGCGGGGCTGGGCTAGGGCCCAGAGCTGATGCAGGGTCCAGGAGCCGAGGGCCATGTTTGTGAGTGCCTGTGTATGCGTGTCCCTCTGCCTCTGAGTATTGGCTGGCTTTCTTACAAACCTTTCTTTCCACACATTGGAAGAGGGTAGTGGAGATTCTTCTTACATCGGACAGGTGTGTTAAACCTCATCTGGATGGTTTCAAGCCTCAAGTTCAGGCCATGTGTTCAGGAAAGAAAATACCTGAATGAGCATAATGATGTTGCATGCTGTATTACATACCTTGCCATCTGAATGTGATGATGGTACCCAGCCGAGGGTTAAAGACAGTTTCTAGTCCCAGCCCTGGCTGTGTGACCCTGAGCCAGTCACTGTCTCTGATCTCCATTCCCCGCTGTGGACCAAGGGAGTTGGAGGGTCAGGTGGGAGATTGCTAGGTCCCCTTGGGGTCTAAGCCTCATGGTCTTTGCCCTCCTCCTCCATGCAGCACCAGCAAGGCAAAGGAAGGGTCACATCACATTCAGCCTCCATCCTCCTGTTGTTTGCTCAAGGAAACCTGCCCTGGGATTGGCACTCTGGCTCTGCTGGACAGCTCGGGGTATCCTGGGGAAACTGATTTGGAGATTCACTCCTGGCACTTCCACTACAGTCATAAAGTAATGCTCCAGTCCCTTGAAGAGTCTGGAGACTCCCAGGGCGATCATACCCATTGCTATGATGTACGCTGTTCTAACATACAACGTAAACTAACTTACTTGAGCCTCACGATGGCCCTTGAGGTAGATACTAAGATTTGCCCAGCTTCACAGACGGGGAAACTGATGTGCAGGAGCCTTAAGTAATTTGCCTAAAATCATACTGCAGTTAAGTGGCAGAGAGGAGACTTGAACCCCTGCAGCCAGTTCCGAAACCTGTACTCCAAGTGGTGAGAGGCACAGAGAGCGACCTCGGACCCTCTGAAGAGACAACACTCTGTCTTGGGGACTGAGTGAGATGTTCGAGGCCTTCAAGAGAACAGGAAACCAGGCCAGGAGAGCAGGCAGGGTGAGGGCCCAGCTGGCTGCCTGGCTGGCCCTGCCGGAGAGGGTGAGTCCTTGGGGCATTACGTCTACTGAAAGTCCTTCGACTCAGATTTTCCATCAGGGCCCAGAAGGACCATTTGGGGACAGCTGACCCCTGGGGGGATCAAAGTTGCCAACCAGAGAAGCTTCACCCTTTAGACAGAAATGAAAAATCCCCTTTAGGGCCTGAATAATTTGGGGAAAAAATTAGAAATATAGGCTAATCCCAGATCTTAGAGCACACCAATGGGACACGTGGCTCATTATCTGTAAATATAAGGAACCCTTAAAAGAATAAGCCATTCTTGTCATGGGTGTTGAGTTTTGAAGGCTTTTGCCTGAAACTTCTGTATTCTTAAGACAAAATAATTCTTTTTGTGGGGTGCAAGGTCAAGACAGAAACCCTTATAAAATCAGAAGCAGCAGCCATATGGCCCGTCGTGTTCCGTGCACACTGACGCTGTTGCCTTGTGCACCATGCACAGGGCTCTATTAATTTGTCTTCTTACACCAAACTTCTGCCAGTTCCTCTGTTTTCTGTCTGCCCAGTCTGTCAGAACTGGCAGGGTTTTGCCCGGTTTATCTGGCAAAATTTGTGCAGATTTATTCCAAGTGGCCAAGCAAATGCAGCTGCCTCTGTGGCCTTCTAATAATTCAGCCACCTTTGAATCTTTAACTGGAAACATCTCCACTCCAAAGAACACCCGCAGTAGGTATCAAGCAGCAATGCCTCTTAAATGGTTCCTTGCAGCACAGAAGGGTAGGACCTCTGGTTGTCCCCATAGAGAAGTGTGGGTGGTGCATCAGCTCATCCCGGGGAGCCCATTTCTATCTGATGTGTGACTGAGTGGCTTCCAACCCTTAAACACTAGTGCATCAGCTTCCCTGCAAAACTGGGAACAGAAGATTCGCCTGAGCCTGTGTTTCCCTGCCTGGAATGTGGGGCAATGTAATTCTAACTGGGGGATGCTTTCTGTATGGAATAATGCTATATGATGACTTGCTAAACACAGAGAAAGAGAGAGGGAAAGAGAGAATGAATAACCGGGAGTAAAAATGCCACAATCTCATGGCCTCCACGCCAAACTGGTGCCGATCCAGTTTCTCCCCAAAATGAATAGTGAAGTTTCTGAATTCACTCTGGCTGCCACTGAAAGCCCCTGCTTTTCCCGTGGCTGCAGGAGGCTCCGGACCGGGTGGGGAGGGGTAGGGGTGGGGAGGAGTGCTGGGCGCTAAGCTCCATCCTGGCTTCACATAAAGGAAGCAAAATCAAAACCCAAGCCTGGAAAAAAAAAAAAACCCACAAAATTTAATTGGCTAGGAAACAGGATTCCTGGGGCCTCTGCTTTCTCAGCTTCCAGAGAAGGATTTAGGCAGGGGCACTTCCCCGCCCTCAGGATAAAAAAAAAAAAAGGATTAAATTCGGGTTTGGTCTGGCCAGAGCAAATTGCATGCAGAGCATACAGTTACTTTGCATATTGCATGTGCTTTCACGGAGAAGGAAGGGGGCGGGGGCAGGATACTAACAAGGAGGAAAAACTAAAAACAACTTGCTGTTTTCATATGGTGGGCGAAAACTGTTTTGTCTCTGTCACTGTGCAGAATGTCAATGGTGGGCACCATGTCGTGACAAGATTTTTTTTTTTTTTGCTTTAAGCTAAACTCACACCCGAGCCGCCGTAGCCCCCGAGGTACTGCAGCTTTAATTGTGTTCAGTATGATCTACCGAACAATATGTCTTGATCAATCTGAATGACCATCCAGCGCCTGGTTCCCCTTGGCATTGCTGCAAAGCCAGCCTCGCTTTAGTGAACCCGTTCAGGAATGTGGGTTAATTCGGCCGACCCTTTTTACCCCCACAGCTCTGTTTTTGTGAGGTTGGCAGAAACTGACACATTTTCTTTTGCTTAATTAAGTTGTTCAGTAGAAGGCTGGTCAAACAGTTGCATCTACGTGGGGAGTCTGCCCATACACAGAAAGCCGTGGGCGTTTCCAACATAAAAAGGGGGATTCTGTTATTGTTTGGGTGTAGACGGGTCATTTTTTCAAAGTTACTGCTGCCTGAGTGACCACAACCCTGCACACAGCCCTGAAAAGACATTAAAGCTGGTTAAATACAACTACCTTGGGTTCTGAAGTGTATTTTAAAAAGAGGGAGCAAGCCAGAGAGAAACCAAACTGTCGCATTTATGTGGCATTTTATTTCTTTCTGGCTTTCCCTTTTAAAAAAAAAAATGGCAAACGGTGGGCTCATTTAAATGAGAGATGCTGTACATTATGAATTACAGCTGGTATGAAGAAACGCTCTTTCCACTTGGTGAAAACTGGTGCCCAGGGAACATGCCTTGGCACTGAGGAGTGGGACCCAGTCACCTGTCTGCCAGGCGTTGGGGCTGTGAAAATCCATCCACGGCCTCCCAGCCGATGACATTCTGGCTTTCATTCCTCGCTGATGTTATGACAACCACAAACAATATCTGTCTCATGGAGATTCAGAGGAAGAGAAGACCCGCCCGATGGGAGGTTTCCCTCATCACATCTCCATCCCTTCTCAAAACTTCCTTTATTTCCAGTTTAAATCATCTTTATCTTTCATATACACATGCCCCGGATTCTGTGGATATCTGGTCCCACTGAGAGTTTTCCTTATTGCACGTATTATGTGATATAATTAACAGGAGATGTGGATGGATCTTGACCTGGGCTTGGGGGTCCTATTTTTAATGATGACATGACCCTGAGTGAGTTCTCCTCTATACCTTCTGGCCTCAGTTTACCCATAACAGCAGATGCCTAGTGCTGGGGACTTAGCAGGCATCTGATGTACCTTTCTGAGCTAGCTTGCCCTCTTTCCCTCTGCGATAAATCAGTCGCTGGAGAACCTCTGTTACCACAATCCCTTGACTTGACACCATCCTGCCGTTTGTTTTCAATACCAAGATGTTTATCAGTTACGCATCCCCAGCTCTAGGTGATCTGTCAGCCTCTTGGTTACGCATCAGGGTTCTGATCCAGGCCGCTCGAAGGATGTCAGTTGTCAGTCTCAGCACAGAGAACTCACGTCTGCTTTAAAAGCCACGCACTCATATCTTCCACCAGGTCCCAGAATAGCAGCTTTGGGAAAGCCCAAAGATACGCTTTTTCCTTTTAGAGAGGGAAAGGACTGGAGGGTCACCTTAAGAGTCTTCACTGGATTTTTTTTTTTTTTTTTTTTTTGCTTCTTTTCATAGACAAGAAAGGATGGGCAACTATTTGATGGATTGAAGTTGCATGAATGGCAAAATGATTCTTTAGGGGGAGAAAAAAACACTTTGGAGTCTAAATTTCTTGGATCAGCAGTCTACACCAACATCAGTTACTTGTTTGTTACGAGCAATGCCTGCTTACTCCCAGAGTGGTTCTAGACACCATGGTCTTGTGTTTAGGCTGTGTATGTTCAGGTGCCCCCCAATACACAAGAAGATGCCCGTATGTCAAAGTCCTTCTAACCTGCAAGCAGAGAGGGTGGGGGCTTTAGAAGTTCTTATTCATGCAACCATTCCCAAGATGACTTGTTCTTCTAGGGGATCAAAGTCCAGCTGCACAAAAAATGCAAAATGCTTTCCCTAGTGCTGGTGGCAGATGTTTAAGGACCACGTAGAACATCGGTGGGCAGTGTCCCTGCCTTACTCCTCTCTCCTGGAACAGCGTTCGTCCACCCGTCCTGCGCTGGTTGGGTCACTTTCCTTACCTTCAAAAAGGCCAAATTCAAAACTACACAGTCCCACATACAATCTTTCCCTAACAACTGACTGGCTGGCCCCAGCATCTCTTGAAGAGAGGGGTTGTCAGAGGCCAGCAGAGGCCTGAGCAGATGGGAGCCGAGATGGCCAGGCCGCCAGTGGATGGGAGAGCTGGGCCGCCTGGCAGTCTTCCCACAGTCTGGAGGTGGTTTGTGTGTGCCTGGCAATTCGGTTCCCACTCGAGGTGGCGGGCTCTCTCCCCCCTTTCCAATTCCCTGACAGCCCGGGCAGATTTTTCTTAAAATCCAGGACACACTACCGTTCAAAGTCGCCAAGTTCCAGCTGCTAGAGAGAGCCGGCCTTTCGCTCTGCTGCCCCAGCACCGACATTATGCCTTTACACCCAGGGAAACAGAAGGCCTTCCTCGAGGCGGGCAAGCCCACAAGAGTTCGGATGCTGCCACTTGGGTCCTGGAGACAGAGGGGAGGACTCACAAGGGCTGGCCCGGAGCCATCCCACTATCCCTGGCACTCACAGTTCCACATGGAGCTCTGCGGCTCTTCAGGACAAAGAGGAGCGTTTTTATCAGCCCAGCGTTCTGCTGACAAATGCATAATCAACTGACAGAAAGCGACCAAGCAGCATTTCAAAACCCCCAGTTACGGGGAGGCCGAGCCCAAGCGGGGATGGTCACTTTCTGCAGGTGTTCGGCCAGTGTCCCTTCATTTGCATGTATTTGCATAGACTGTCAAACAGTTGGCTGACAGAGAGTCTGAGGAGGTCTGGACACAGCCCAAACCTGTCAGTGGCTTTCTCCTTGCCAGTCAAGGTTGGCTTGGGCTGCAATTAAAGCAGGAAACGAAGACTTCTGACATTGCAATATACCCAGCCACAGCTGGGCGAAGTTAAACGGAAGCGTGTGCTTCATTTAGACAGACAAGATGCAGACTGGGGGTGGGTGAGGGGAGAGAAGAAAGAAAGGGAGGTGGATAGCGGTCAATGCTCAGAAAGCAACTTTCTAAATGCATTCTTCAAAAGGAGAGAAATCGGCTGTAATCCTTCTGTGTCGCCGTGCTGTGTTGTTTGTTGTTGTTGTTTGGAGTGAGCAGATTCTCCCACCTCTGCCCCGCCCCGTGGTGTGAGGCCATCAGCTTGTGAAAGGAGCTTGCCAGACACTGCACCTATCCTCAGCCATGGGGCATCATCTCAGGCGGCAGGGAGGGAGGAACCACATCCCGAAACTGCCTTTCCGTAGCCCGCTCTCTCTCATGTAAGGCTCCACTGTACTCTCCGGGGCTGACAAATAGGTGGCAGGACTTGGGAGGGGGTGAGAAAGTTGGAGGAGGCCAGGCACAGGCCTCATGTTGTTCCCCAATCTCGATGCCCGAGGATTACAGATCATATTAGCATACGGATTGCGGTGGGAAAGAAACAAAAATCAGAGCCTTGGCTACTGTAAAAAAGTCGATGGGGGCGGAGAGGGAAGAAAGCCATCAGAAAGGTGGCGGGGGTGGTTTTTAAGAACCCATGAGATTTATATTTGGGGAGGCCTGCATCCTTCTGAGATGTTGTTTCAGATTCTTTAAGCGAGACCTAACAATTTATTAAATACTTCATCTCTCAACAGTGGTGGGCACTAGAGTTTCATGAGCAGGAGACAATAGATTCTGTTTATTCACCAACAATACAGACACTGTTTAGCTCTGGACTGCAAGTGGCTGAGCCATCTGGCTCATATCTCCACAGTAAAACATTGTCTGTGACACAAAAAATGACTACATCCCCAGGACAAACTAGTGTGACCTCTAAATAAAGCCTTCCTCTGAAGCTATGATATCACACAGCACAGGGGACACCAGCACAATTGAATCTGGTCACCAAAAGCCCAAGTGAGATAGGACTATGTAAATGGAATTTTATAGGAGACTTTTTGTCCTCTGTGGCAAACCATCCAGATCCGTCCACAGCACTGAAACATCTTTTTCATTCACCCCCGGGACAACAGTGCGGTTCTATTTGGGGATTGGCAGCCCTCTTTCCCCAGCGCCCGACCCAGGAAGCACACGTCGTGTCCAGAGGCGGCACCTGCAGCCGCTGCTTCCAACAACATTTCACTGATGGGGGCCCCACCTGCACCAGCCTTTTTTTCTGGTATTTCGGAAACAAGCAGCCCTTTCTCCTCCCTGCCAGGGAGAGGGCCCAAGTTTGCCAGCTTCTTCACAAATAGCCGAACAAGTCACTCGCAGCATTGCGCCACCTGAATGCCCGCTTTACTGGGCAAACAAGTGCGCACACACACACACACACACACACACTCACTCCCCATCACCCCATCCAAGAAAGGGGCCGTTTCAATGGAAGACATGTCATTCTCCGGAAAAGACCCAATTCAATCTCCACAACCGAGACACTTGTGCTGCTGCTGGGTGGGAAAATTTCATTACAGAAATTGAGACGCGACGAAAAACAGACCCAAAAGCTGGCTTGGCTTAAGCATTCCACCTGTTCCAACCCCTGTTGGTTTGCTTTTGTTTTTTAAAGAAAGAAACCCCGACCCATTCCTGTGCATGGCACTTCTGCACAGAGAATGCCTCACAAAATAAGATCACTTTGCAGCCAGACTCACCTGAGGGCTAACACACGAAGCGCAGTGATGAAAACACCACGTTTGGGACTAAAGGGAAGAGAGTTGAATTCCTGTGTGAACTTCACCAGCTCTGTCATCCTGGGCAAACCACTTAAACTGTTGGTGCACATTCTCATTTGTAAAAAGAGATAGCATTTTTTTTCCCCACTGGAATTATATTTGGAAAATGTATGATACATATTACCGGGCAGATAGTAAGGGTTTATTTAATCACTGGTAGTTGTGACAGTAGTAATAACAGATAGTGGCAACATCACTTCTGTTACTCCTGGTTAATTTTAGTAGGAAGATAGTTTCCACGGTACCAGTCATCCACTTAAATGCACATTGACTCGATTCTTGATAATAGTGACATTTATTATTAACATTATTTAACATAAACCCAAATAATTTGGCGAAGTTGGATTACCTACTGCACTACTAGTTGGCTTATCCTCTGCCCTATTTCTGAATAGAACTTTCTTCATGCAACATGAAACTGGCCGTAATTTTATAAAAAATTATTCTTGTGACAGTCATGTTTTAAGAAGTAAGAAACCAAATGCACAACTGCCACATGTTAGGTGTAGGGTCACTGGTATTGGTTTGGTACCTTTAAATGATTCTATTTACTTTTGCTTTACTTCCAATTCCATCCCAAGATTCTAATTGCTCGCAATTAATTTTAGAGTAATCTTTGCACTTATGATGGGTTGATTTCTAGAAATGAAGTCATTTGGTTGAAATTATAAATGCTGATTTTTTTTTCTCATAGTTAAGAGGATCCACTCCAGACTCAGAGCCTCAGGTAAAATTCTTCATATTTATTAAATTAAATTAATTTATTAAATTAAATCTACCATATTTAACCAACTATACATTGAGTTCTGGACCCTTTAGTAACAGGTATTAGATCAGTTTAGGAGGCTGTAAGTCTAATTTTGGTTATTATCTTCATGACTCCTCCAGACATTTTCAGTACAAATTTAAAGTGTTCCCAGAATCTCAAAGCTAATGGAAATTTCCATATGGAAAAGCTTTCAACTTTATATCTTTAGAAGAATGTAAAATATTCAGTATATATGCACAAATCTCCACCTCTCTTTGGTTAGGGCTTTTTGGTTTTGTTCTGTTTTTTCATGCTTAAATATAGAAGCCATGGTGTAGGTGGCATTATTCCTATGAATCCTGGTTAACTTCAATAGGAAAACCGTTCCCAGGGTGACAGTCTACCATGCAAACAAACACTGACCCGGGATCACGGGACCCATAGGAAGTCAAGCTAAGGATAAATACAAACACAATTAAATTTATAATATACCTTTGTGATGGGAGCGTAGCATCAAGTCTTCTCATATGCTGTGGGTGGTAACTTTTTTTGAGAATAACTTGACAGCCTCTACCAACATATAAAATGTTTACACCATCTTATCCAGAAATTCCATTTCTGGGACTATATCATACTGAGCTATTCCCTCAAGTGTATGATAACATATGTACAAGGGGGTTGATTATGATAGTACTTGCAAAATTGAAAAATTGGAGCTAATGAAACATTCACCCACAGGGGACTGATGGGGTAACTTACAGTGAACCCAGTGGAAAGGATGAAAGGGAGCCACCCACGTGGCACGCTCTGTATCTGCATCTACATTGACACCACCTACATCGATACATTAAATTATCTAAAAGAACGCACACCAAGCCATTCAGAAAATGAACGATCGTTTTTATCACATGCCCTTTTTAACCAAAACCACATAATCCTTTGTACTTTAAAAAGCAATGCAAGTTAAAAATGTTTCCCAGTAGCAGTTCACTGTCAAGCTGCCGACTCTCCTTGGCCTTGGGGACAGCAACTACACAAGGGGGAAGGGACAGGGAAGCTGGCCAGCAAAACTTCCTGGACGCCCACTAGGAGAGGGGTCAATGCCAAAAGCTGAGGGAGTTACAGCCAAAGAGGAAAAAAAATAAACAATCTCTTTCCCTAAGGGACCTACCGGGCATGATTCTGTGGCTAAAAAAATATATCATGAAGTATGATTTGATTTAACCCAGCTGGAGGGTTTTAATGGCGTGTAATTATTTATTATTGATTCTGTGACAACAGCACAGGTCTGATAATGTAACACTCAGGAGTCCAGGCTCTCGGGTCAGAGTACGGTCAGCTGTCCTGCTTACTAGCTGTGAGACTTTGGTAAGCTACTTAGCATCTCTGGGCCTCAGTTTTCTCCCCTGTACAATGGGGGTAATTGTATTATCTACCTCACAAGGTTAATGTAAAGTACTTAATGCAAAGCCTAGTATCTACCAGTGTACCAGGCATATACCCTTAATTCAAGATTCATAAATCTAGCTATTATTAGTTTTGCTGCTATTATTATTTATTACTATTATTATTACAACTAATTTGGTTATCCATTCACTGCCCTTCACACAGAAAGACAGTGTGACACAGTCCACATTTCTGAGGATGCTCTGGCCACCATTAGTTAGGCATGAGCTTTGAGTTACTCCACCAACGAAGGAACTGGTACTGAACCAGCCGCACACGTTGCCCACATCTCTGATCCACATTTTCAAGGCAGCAGACTGGGGTGGGGGTCTGTGAAACAGAGGCAGGCTCACTTATGAATTCTGGCACAGAAACAGGCAGCTGTTTAACTAACCAAGATGTCATTTGCCCTACAGAAAAAAGAAGGCCTCCTCTGCCCACGGCCAGGCTGCCAGGTGACCCTGACCTACAGGATGGTGTCTCCTGCAAAAGATAAGGGTTTTCCAGCTCAGGAGCCTTTTTGTGGCAAAGCTGAAGCTGGTCTTAGTGATCAGACACTCTTGTTACCCCTGCCTCGCCCTACCAGGTGTGAACCCTAAGATGAATGTCAGGGAGTCCAAATCTACCTGCTTTGCCTGAGGATGGAATGAGGCAGGAAAGCATCAGGAATAGAAACTCACTTGAGTGACCCTGGGGAGAAGAGGCTCAGGGTCTGGAGACACTGAGACACAGACACAGAGGGCTGGGGGTCCCAGGCAGCCAGCCTGCCTTCCTCTCATGGTGTTTCTGCATCTTTCTGGGAACCCACCCCATACTCCTGCCTTCTTACACATGACCTTCACTGGCCACGGAGCCCTGAACCCCAAACCTCACATGCCCTTTTTGCTGCTTTACCTGACTTCACTTGGCTAATTCATGCTTTCAATTCCAAACCCCAAGAGAGCAATTAGAGGGTCCCACTCATCTTTTGCAAGCTAGAAAAACTAGTCAGAAATTTTGGGCTCAGGTCAGGTGGTGTAGACAACGATCACTTAAGCCTATTAGGGGGTTATCCAGTGGACAGGCAATGACTGACAGCTCCTGTAACCAATAAGACCTAAAGAAGAGACTCTTCTCCCTTCTCATTGGTCAGCACAGTGTCTCAAGACCCTGAGCTGACTAGAAGCTGTTCTAGTATTAAGAAGTGCAGGGGCCCAGGGGGCAGGTGTAAACCTTGGTTATCTTTTCTGTAATTAAAATACAATTCTGTTTTTCTGCAATCTAGAATGTACAGGACATTTTTTCCATAGCTATTTTCTTATCAGATGTAACCCATAGCAAGGATGACCCAACAGGTTATTTTTGCGAGATTCTCTGGTTTTTACTGCTCATACCAATGCTTTATGTACGAATAGTTCTTTACCTTTTACAAACGGCTTTCACATCTGTTAATGTGTATGGCTAATGTCCAAGGTGAGGCACAGCCTATTATCTCCATTCTATAGACAAGGAGACTACAGCTCAGAAAGGTTGAGTAATTAGCCCAAAGTCAAACAGCAAGAAAGTGAGACTAGGATTAGAACCTACGTTTTCAGGCCCCGAGATTAGCCTTCCTTACATGTTTTTGAACATTTTGTGGGATATTCAGAAGTACATATTTTTTTTGAATGAACTAGATCTCTCTTTTTCCCTCTCTCTGTTTTCCATTTTGGAAATCTTTCTACCTTAAGGATCATGATAAAGTAAAAAAAAAAAAAAAAAAAAAAGTAAAATTGCTTAACAAATAGGAAAAATTGAGAAAAGATATATGAATCCACCAATGAAACAAAAATCCGCTAGATGGGTCTGTCAGGGAGTGAGAAATGTCCCACATAAATTCTCTCTGTTGAGGGGACACCAGGTCATGGCAGTGGAGGGGGTCACATGTCTCAATCACATGCAGAGTTCAGCGCCCCGGGAGCCCTGTCCCTGCCTCCGCCCCCGCCTGTGTGCAGTGGAGAGGGCTGTGGGGCTCCCTTCCCCGCCGTGTCCCCATTTCCTAGGGGAAGACATCTGCTCCTCTGTGGCCTCTGAGCAGAAGTGGGTGACCCAAGTGACAGGTGGCCAAACTCCTCCTTGGCTAGCAAAAAACAGCTAAAACATCCTGCACGTGGCGACCTCAGTGGGAGTTGCACCCACATTCTTGCTTTCAGCCACATTTTCATGGCTCTGAAACTCATCACTGGGTGACAGTTTGCCAAAGAAAGAGCAAAGTGGGGCCAGCCTTGCCATGTAAACAAACACGTGTGTCTAGGCACGCTTTTCTGAAACACGGTAAAAGGGAAAGGGATTTTCTTATTCTGGAAAACCCTGAAACCATTCAAGGCAAATGACTTGCTCAAGAGCAAGCAGCTAACTGCTGACAGGGGCCAGGCCAAACAGAACCTCTAGATGCTTGGAGCAAAGCCCAGAGCTTTGATGAAGCCAATGCCAAATGATTCACTCACCCCAAATGATGCTGGCCGTTGGCCAATGATACAAGAGCCCAGATGCAGAAACTGTCAGCGGGTCCTCCACTCACCTTTCCAAGACTGGTCGCTAGCACTCAAGAGTCCTTTTTGGAACTCCTTCTGAAGCACGGACCTCACAGGGAAACACCCACAGAGTGAGTAAAAAAATGAACACCAACCAAAAAATAATGAAATCAAGGCACGGTGTCAGGGCTGGGGGTGGGAGGAAGGGGCTTAAAGATGTGTGGGTCAGAATTCATCCCAAACCCCTGTGTGTTGAGTCAGAAGACTTTTATACTGTCCTACACTCCTTAGGGAAGGATGTGGGAGAACGATGAGTGAGCCATGTTGGCAAAGAAATTGCCAAGGAGGGGAGCAAGGACGACAGGATAAACCTCTTTCCCAGCGTCTGGAATTCTGGAAGGTGCTCCTGCCTGGGACAGTGATCTCTGGTTATGAAAAGAGCGTGACAGTCCCTGCTGAAAACAGTCACTGGGATGGCATGATTTTCTGCAGAAACACAGCAGAGAGGCAGAATACCCCTTCCTTCCTCGGAGCATGCAGGGTCTCCCATCTTGAATAGCTATCTGTTTGAGGCAGGCTTTCTACATATAAAAATGTCAGGTGTCAGGGGCAGGGAGGGGCAGGAGTGGGACACCCAGTGCCTGACCTCGCGCACGGCGGGCCCTGGCAACCCCAGCAGGCCCGAGAGTACTCTCCTCACCTGACTTGCTTCAGCGAGGGCGGGACAGTGCCTCCTTGTGTTGGTGGCAAAGTGTCTGTGGTCCAGAACCACGGAAGCCTGTGCCACAGGCCTCGAAGCCACCCAGCCATCTGGTCCTGTGAGCCTGCTTCACCCTGTTCCCAGAGACCAGTGCCATGCAGGCCACCAGGGGCTCCCCCGACATTAGCAAATAAGAAAGTCGAAACTGGGGCAAATTTTTGTCTACTTTCCAGATTCACATTCCACATAGAAACGTAATGCATAAACAGTTCGACTAGTCACAGAGTAACGGCAGAGTTTGCAAACATTCTTTCCTGGTGCACCTCAACGCGACCCAGTGTTGGGGCCGAGAGCAAGCTGAGTCTTTTGCAGTCAGTCTGTCTTCTGAGACCAAATCTGGAGGCAGCCATGTTCAGGGGGAGCACCCAAGGGCTAAGCTTGAAGTCTGGAAGAAGGGGACCCAGGCGATGCCTCTCTGGGAACCCCCCTTTAATAAATCTGATGTTTCCTCCATGAACAGGTAAGTTCAGGTTGCCCAGAATCTGACTTCAGGGTGAGGGAAGCAGGAACCCTGGCTTCTATATAAGATGAATGAGTATTTAAAGCCACTTCCTCAGTACTTTGCCCCCTGGGGATGTGTAACCCAAGTCTGACATGGCTTCGTTTTCACTTTCAGTGGAAGCACATGGTACCACCTGATCCAGCCTCAAGGTCGCTCTGTCCTTCCATTCCTGGTTCTGTGCCTGAGAGGAGACTGGACTGCATACCCCAAGCCCCTACGATCCCCTTCGAGTCTCCCTGCTGCCCCACACCCACCCCATCTGGAAATTACCCAGTCCTTATGGACTTC
Organism: Camelus ferus; assembly: GCF_009834535.1. Lineage (NCBI taxonomy): Eukaryota > Metazoa > Chordata > Mammalia > Artiodactyla > Camelidae > Camelus > Camelus ferus. Next base: position 10,629,901 of record NC_045696.1, on the reverse strand, counting down.
TCTTTTTATTCATTCACAAAGAATGTAAGATTCCATTTTTTCAAGAACTGAATAGAAGCCCCCTCGTCACCATATCAGGGCGGCTGTTCCACGCCAACTCAGTAATTGCCCTGTTTCTAGTGCCTTTCTTCCCGCCACCAAAACCAACTTAAGCTGATTATCGCCATCTCAAACAACCTCGCTGGGCTGTAGATATATCCATTTAATATGGCCAAGACAAGCAGCCAACTGCTGTTTTCAAAAGACGATCTGACAGATTCTATTCACTTTCAAAGTAGCTCTCCAGGGCTGGAATAATTATCTTTCATTTCCCTCATTCTGACACCTTTCAATGATTTGTTGACATCTGAAGAGTTATGGGCAATCTTAGAAGAGGCAGCTGGACTTCCCACCCCCAAAGACACAAATACAGAAAGGATTCCCATACAGCATCTGAAATAACTCTGTGCTTTGCAAATGGATATCCGAATCTGCATGTTAATAGGGGCACTTTTATCTTCAAATATGACCTCAAAAAGAAAAAGGGGGACAGTTCTCATTTAACTGGTTCGCTGCCAGCTCTAAAGAAAACGCACCTTTCCTTCAAAACCTGGGTTGCCTCCTTTGATCGATGAAAACAAACAAACAAACAAAAAGCCAATATCCTGAGTTTTCAAACATCTGATGTTTGGTGCAGTCTCTGCTGAGGGAGACCAGCAGGAGAAACCCAAGGGAATGGCAAGACGCCTCGACTGTTTTATCTGCTGCCAACGGGGTTTTAAGTGAGCATCACTGGGATAATGACTATTAATAATTTGCACTTCTATAGCCCTTTCTTGAGGGCGTCTCTAAGTGCCTTCCCAACGCACACAAGTCTCAGGCTGCAGGAAGGAGCTGGCCACAGGGATGAGCCTCCTGCCTTGGGTCACAGCTCCAGGTCCTGTCTCAGCACAAGGAGCACAATTTGTTTTAAACCCGGACTAAATGGAGCCAGGGGAGTCTTTAAAAGGTTGTTATATATCATCCACTTATATGAATAGGTCCCGTCACAAGCAGGGTAGATATGCAATGCCAGAGTCCTTGGATTCTCTTCTCTCTCTTCTTGGCTTTCTCCCTCCCACAGTTGGAAAACTTTGGTGGCAATTCTAGTAGTCTGTCAAGCTGAGTGCTTGATAGATTCCAGCAGAGGGGACTAGTGCAGTGAGTGCATAAAGGGCAGGATTCGCCTGCCACAGCTCTCCAGGATAAATACACAAAAAGCAGCAGAAAACGGAAAAGGAACAAGCAGGCTGAAGTTTTCAGCCCAGAGCAGTCAGAGCAAGCCCATCTGGAGCCCTCCACCCTGTTTGGATTACAGAGGTGGCTGGACCAGGGAGGGGCGGCCAGGGAGGACTTGGCAAGGAAACCGGCCCGTGGGGATTGTTTTGTGTTCAGAGGATGCACAGCAGTGAGACTGCTGAATTTGAAGTCTCTTATTTGAGTCTTTCTGCTACCATCAGATCGCCCCCCTCCCCAAAGAGGGAAGCCTCCAAGGACCTGAGAATACAAACATCAGCTGGTCACTTCTCTTCCCCCGCTTCCAGCCACAGTCTCTCAATCAACAGCGCCCCTTACTGGCCAGTGGGCTGTAAACCCACACAGCTCTGGGGCTCCTCCCCAAATCGGCAACTTGGAACATACTTTGTTTCAACTCTGTTAATAGAATTTTGAGCACTAGGGGAAGAGCAGCTCTCAAAATCTGAGTTCAAGGCTCCTGACTACCTTTCTGTCTTGAACTCCGGTCTCTGCAAAGGCGGGTTTATCTGCAGGAGTCGTATCATCACGGGAGCTGCTTCTCCCAGGAGATCAAGAACCACAAACACACTGTGTGTGATCATAGCAGATCCAAGCGTCAAGAAGCTTTCATCAATATCAAACATCGTGGCGGGAGAATTCATGTTCCCTGCAAGCAGGATGGGTTTGAATTCTGAGTGGTTGAAGTCAGAGGGCAGTCATTAAAAACCAAAAAGGGCCTGGCACCTTGCTGAAGTTCTCCAAGGAAACCCTCCCGATTAAAGTGCACAAGGTTCATTAGCAAAACGTAGAGGGTCAGCTGATCACCAGAGAGACACGGAGGCTGGAGGCGGTGGCAACTGAGCAGGCAGGGAAAGCCGGCCTGGGTTATTCTGGGTGAGGGGTTTGGCGCCCAGGGAGTCAGAGAGATGGAGGGAGTTTATTTTGGTTGACGAACTTTATTTTGCTTTCTTGCTTGCGAGGATTCGATTCCCCTGGGTAATTTAAAGTTTGTAAAGAACCCTGGAATTCCTTAGAGGGAAAGCACCGTCGCAAATAAAATAAAGAGGTAACAGTGCTCGTGTTGGTGGAGAAGAGTGTCCAATGCCGTGCCTTCGGGTTCTCAGGTTTTTCGCTAACAGGGTTAGGTACGATTTTTACGCATCTTAGGGAAGCTGCTTCTCACGTTTGCGGGGATTGTTGTGTGTTTGGCAAACATTTATTATCCTGGGCACTGAGCTATGATTTTCCATCTGTTAATTCATTTAATTCTCACAAACAATTGAATGTATTAGTTAATTTATTCTGAATGCACATGTGCTTAATCAAAATAATTTTATCATGCCCACCAGCCTCCTTAGGACAAAGGGGGTTAGTCTAGCTGAATGCTCTGAGTCAGGCTTCTTAATCCCTCCCAAGGCCATTGTCAATATATTGAACCCTATTCAGGCATCAGCAGAGACTTCCCACGCCTGCTCTGTCAAGTCTGATTTCCTCCGCCTTCCCCACCAAACCTTTTATAACACTCCCCTTCTGCCCCCTCTTCTTCTAGCTTCTTCCCTACATCTCCAAGCAAATTTATAACCTCAGGAGTGGGTCCAGTGTCCCAGATGGGAGGGGGGGAGTGAGAGTCCATAATGTAAGTCTTGCCATCACCTCGTAAAACACATTGTGCCCCACAGAACATGCACACTATCTTTTATTTCAGCCATGGGTGTTATTTCCTAACACATAGAGAGTCCGCAGGCACCTGGGGGCGGGGGGCGGCCTCCCCTACAGGCAGGGACACAGTGTTTGTTCTGGACTCTTGGGCATCACTGTGCAATCATCCACTTGAGAAAACTGCACTCCCTGTTGTGAAAATGTGTTTGATGCTGGGAAATAAAGCAAAGGATGTTCCTTCAAAGCCAGGCTGGAGCCTGAACAGGCCCACTCAGGGTTATCACATTCTTGGGGGTAGTGCCTTGGTTGATCCACTTTTTAAAGTATGGCTGATTTACAATGTTGTATTCGTTTCTAGTGTACAGCATAGGGACTCAGTCATACATACATATGTATACACACACTCTTTTTTTTATTATAGGTTATCTAAAGGTATTGAATAGAGTTCCCTGTGCTATACTGTAAGATCTTGTCGTTTACCTAATTTGTATATAGTAGCTTATACCTGCTAATCCCAAATTCCTAAATTATCCCTTCCCTCCTTTTCCTTTGGTAACCGTAAGTTTGTTTTCTATGTCTGTGAGTCTGTTTCTGCTTTGTAAATAAATTCATTTGTATCATTTTTTTAGATTCATGTAAGTGATATCATATGGTATATGTCTTTCTGTCTGACTTACTTCACTCAGTATAATATCTCTAGGTCCGTGTTGTTGCAAATGGCATTATTTAATTCTTTTTATGGCTGAGTAGTATTCCATTGTCTATATATACCACAACTTCTTTATGTTTGATCCATTATTTACTATTAAGTAGGGCCCAGATTCTGATGTCACATGTTACCTTGTAGATTTTTTTAAAAATATCTTTCCTTTAATTTTTAAAGAATTTCAGAAGTATAGAAAAATTGCAAGAATAGTACAAAGAATTTTCTTTCCTGACTTATTTGAGAGTAAGTTGTCGATGTGCACACCTGAAACTAACATTGTAAATAAACCACACTCAATAAAAAAATTTTTAAAAGAAAGTTTATTATCAAACATCAACAACAACAACAAAAACAGAAAATACAAGGGTCAGTGAGGGTGTAGAGAAAAAAAGAAAAATAGTCCGTGGTTTTTCAAAAAATTAAAAATGAAATCACCATATGATCTAGCAATTTCACTTCTGTGTATATATTGAAAATCATTGAAAGCAGAAATTCAAAGAGATATTTGTACAACCATGATCATAATGGCATTATTCACAGTAACCGAAAGGCGGAAGTAATTCACGTGTCCTTCAACAGGTGAATGGATAAGCAAAATGTGATCTAACCATATGATGGAATATTATTCAGCCATAAAAAGGAAGAAAATTCTGACACATGCTACACTATGTGAACCTTGAGGAAATTATGCTAAATGTAATAAGCCAGGCACAAAAGGACCAATATTGTGTGATTCCACTTATACAAGACACATAAAATAGTCAAATCCATAGAGACAGAAAGTAGAATGGTGGTTGCCAGGGGCTGTGGGGAAAGGAGAATGGGGATTTGTTGTTCAATGGGTGTGGAATTTCTATTTTACAAGACAAAAAGAGCCCTGTGGGTGGATGGTGGTGATGGCTGCACAAAAATGTAGATGTACTTAATGCCAATAAACTATACCCTTAAAAACAGTCAAGATGGTAAACGTTATGTGTATTTTACTACAATTTTAAAAAACAAAAAACTTGTCTTTTCACCTGTGTGAATGAAAAATACTGCAAACCATATCAGTGAACAAAGAATGCTGAAGCCTTCAAGTCATCAGCGGCTGCCACCAGCCCCCAGGGAAGACAAGCCTGCAGTCCAGCCTCTGCAACCACTCACAATGGTGCACCCTGAGGGGACTCAGAATGAGAAAAGACAGGATACTGGCCCTAGAGAGCTAGGTGCTTGTCAAAGGAATGAATTCAATGAGCCCAAATGTTTGCTCCCTCCCATACCTAGAAAAGTGCTGAACTCTTTAACTTGAGATGCCTGGTTTTCTTTAGTTAACAAGCAATCTTTTAATGTTCCAACTACCTGGTCTTTGTTGTAAAGCTCCTATATATCCTAGCTCCTCCCCTACCTGTTTGGAGCAGTCCCTCAGAGCGATCTCAGAGGCTGTCATCCCGGCTCGAGTCCTCGGATTTGTCCACCAAACAAATAACTCTCAATTTTTAGGTTGTGCATTTATTTCAGTCGACGCCTGTAAGGTGGGGCGGGGGTGGTTGCAAAAATTAAATGAAATAATATACATAAGGCACCAAGTTCAAGGTTTGGTACATAGTAGGAGCTTAATAAATGACAAGTATCATTATGCTTTTACAAGGTGTTTAGGAAACATTGGGTGCATTGATTAATTCATTAAAAGGTACATTTTTTTTCTCCTTCAAGAAAAGTCTTCTGAGTTTTGTACAATGGGGAATGGAGTGGGAAAATGGGTATGTTGGAGGAAAGTGGCCAGACTTTGATGTAGCGGTAAATCGGGAGCCGCTGGCAGAGCACACGACTGACCGCATTGCAATGACCCTTCCCACTGCCTGCAGACTCAGTCCATTGGAGTCACTTCTCTGGCAAGAGCATCTCTCCAGCAGGCCCCACTGTAGAAGTACATATGTCAACCTAGAGGGAGAATCCATTAGCACCCTAATCCCCATTAGCAAGGAGTGTGTGGCCGGATTACCTTGCTGTCACCTGGCAAGAAACAGGATCCGGCAGAGAAGGACACCCGTTAGGCACACTGTGATGGGGGAGAGGAGTGGGAAAGGCCAGGAGAGTGGCATGTGGTCCAGAGGCAGTGCCCAGATGGAGGCTGCAGTCAGCTCCCAAATTCAAAGGAAAAGCCCGAGCTTCTCTCTTGACCACCTGCCCCAGCGCCATCCATGGTCACAGCCTCCAGCATGCATGTCTTGTTGATTCTTCTGACAGTTTTGTAAGGCAGGTATCATTAGCTTCATTTTACAGACAGGAGACTGAAACTCGAGGTAATTACGTGGCTTTTTGTAAACAACAAACAGCTAGCCAGAACTCAAATCTGGCTGTTCTGAGTTCCCCATTTGGCATTCTTAGCACAATCGGTGTCTGAACATTCCTGATAAAGAGCTAACATTAGCCATTACTATTATTATTATAACTGTTGTCACTGTAATGGGCACTGTTGGAAGCAGTTCATGTGCACAAGCCCATTTAATCTCCGTAACAACAGTTCTATGTAGGTATGATTATTATCATCCTCTTACAGATGAGGAAAGAAATAGAATTCATAACCACGCAGCCAGCGAGGGTGTAACCAGGCACCTGGCGGTCTAGATGAGACACCACACAAGGACATTCTCCATGGAAAAGTCACTTTTCCAGCCCTCCCATGCGGTTGCTCCAATGGACACCTGGGGGCTAGGCCCCCATTTCACCAGACCACAGTATCACAATTCCCAGTCTGCTGCTGCCCACCACCACCTGCCCCAGGGCTTCTGTGCAGACCTTCCCCCTGAGATGAGGCAGGCTCACTGTGGCATCGAGGGACAGCTGGATCTAAGCGAACTGCAGTACAGATCATCAGAAAATCATATTTGTCTCCTGGAAAGTTTTCTTAAAAGAAAGTGCTGTTTACTTTTAGGGGCCTTAACCTGATCATTATTTTGTTTTGTGCATTCCTTTTATTTTACTATGCATATATTGTTTATAGCTTATATTTATAGCTTATGTATTATAATAATATTCATATATTAAATATTACTTTTATATTTTTAAATTTTTCATTTTGTTTTTTGCCTTATCTTAGGAAACAACGGTTCATAACACCTAAATTATAGAGTTAATGAGCAGCTAAAGTTATCATTATTGGTTGTCATGTAAAGTTTTATTCTACCCTTCAACCACCCAGAAAATAAATTTTTTTTAAATTTTTGGATATATCATGTATATGTGTGTTATACATTAAACAGAATAAAATGTTTCAACTATTTACATAGAATATGAGGATTTTACAAATCTTGAGGCACCAGGGAGAGAGGGTACCTCATTGTCCAGATTTTACGGAACTGTGAATTCCTGGCATCCTATGGGAGATGCTTGGCTCCTAGGTTGAGGATTTGGTCAATTATAATTCCTGACTCAGCACCATAACCCACTGAATTGCTTTGGAATTACTGGAATGGAGCCTTCTATTTCAATCTTGGTTCCTTACACCCATAAGCCAGCCTGCCAGTGGGGTAGGGTGAAGAATCACCACTATTTATTATCTGTGCATGTGTGTGTGTGTGTTCATATACATAAATACGACTCTCCGCTTCCAAAGGAGAACTAGCATGTTCATGTGAATTTAACTAAAGCATTTCCTGGGGAGAAGACAGAGCCAGGTAAGAAGGATGCTGGCTAGGACAGATGCAGGTGGGTACCATGTTGTCCAGGAGCTGAGCTGGGACTGAAGTGCCCAAGTGCCCACGCCTTTGCTTCTCAGCTGCCACTCAAACTGGATTCCCACATGATGGGTACAGCCACAGGGGAATATGTCAATACGTTGTGACAAAATGACCTGCTGAGACTGTTTTGCTGGCCAAAACAAAAAATAGAACAGTAACATCAACCCAACAGTAAGTGCACATAATCTTAAAATTTAGGAACACTTTTTTTTTCGTTGGTTAGCTAGTTTTCAAACGGGTTAACTTCAAAAATAGAGGCCATTTCTGACAAGGGGTTGACAAATATGTGCTTGGCATGTATTCATCTGTGAGTCTGTGGACGTGGTTTTCACTGGGCTTGAAGTTCAGGACTCCTTGCAATGTGACCCGGGTCTACACAACACAAAAATCTTCACGGAGCCTAATTTTATCTTCGTCTGCACCTCATTACTGCGGGGTAGCTTGTTTCGTGCAAACAACTGCCAGTTACTAGCATAACAAGGAGGCCGTGGTGTCTGTATTGAACACATCCCTCCGAGAATGAGAAATCTCCAGCCGGGAAAGAGGAGATTCTTGTTAAGCCCTGGAAATAGGCTGAAATGCAAATCTGCGTTCCCTTCCACACATGCCTAATTGCCCATAAATGTCATTAAGTTGAGAAATGTTTTCCACCAAATTAACTTTGACTCATGATGTCTAATTAGCAGGAGAAGCTGGAAGATAACAATTTATCAGTCACTGTTTAAGAAAAACATGTTTAACGGGTGACTTTTGGCTAGCGGCACTGTTGAACCAGGTATTGTAACTGTCAAAATCAGGCGTGAGCCCAGCAATTAAGCACAATGTCTCTGTTTTGGTGCCAAGAATTTTACAATTCCCTCGCAGATGTTAAAAAATTGTGTGCGGTCTGCCTAGGAATCTATCGTGTCCCCAAACGAGGGGTTTGGAGTGGAAGGAAAGAAGACATGGGAGATAAACCCAAAACTCCTTGGCAGACAGTCTGAGGGCAGTGCCTTTTAAAGGATTGATTCTGTTTCCAGTCTTTCTCAAAACTTAAGGAGAAAAATCTCATTGGTGACTTAGAGCCAAAGTGCACACACAGTGCTTGCAAGATGCTCTGCCACCTATTCCAGCCTCCTGGCAACCCTACGAGGTAGATAGCTTTTCTGTCTCCATTCTGTCAGCAAGGAATTAGAGAGGTTAACAGAGCCCCAGAGATAGGATGCTTTCCCAGACTCATGCAGCCGCCAAGTGGTGGGGCTGAATGAGGATATATTGGAACCCAGCTCCTGTGACTCCAGAGGTGGACCTTGGTCCCCGCACCCGAGGGCCATGTACGAGTTTGCTGGGGCTGCCTCAAGTGAGTGACTTGAACAACAATTGTGTGTCTCACAATCTTAGAGGTTAGATGTCTGAGATCAAGATGCCATCAGGGACGGTTCCTTCCGAGGACTGAGGGGAAGAGTCTGTTCCACGCCTCTCTCTGGGCAAGCTTTGGCATTCCTTAGCTGGTAGAAGCATCACCTGGATCTGTCTCTGTCATCAATGGTGTTCTCCCTGAGTGTGTGTCTCTCTGTCCGAATTTCCCCTTTTTATAAGGACACTAGTAATTTTGGATTGGCAGCCAGTCCATTCCAGTATGACCTCATCGCAACTAACTGCATCTGCAATGATCCTATTTCCAAATTGAATTGCATTCCGAGGTCCTGGGGGTTAGGACTTCAGCAAGTGAATTTGGTGGCGGACCCAATTCAACAGGCTTCAGAGGTTGACAGCAGGCTTCATCCGGGCTCCATGAACTTAGAGGAGGAGAAATTACATCTTTATTTTCACTAGCCTCTAACTGAAATTTCCAATTTGATTACACATGTAGGGCACAGGCCACAGTGGTATTTGTCACCATTCAAAACTGCTGATATATTCAAGTCATGTCGCAGTTGTTGGAGGAATCTTAAAATACGCTTTACACGTCACTATTTCAAACTTTCACACAATGAGACTTGCTGCGGGGTCTTTCCTGTGTGTTTTTAAAGAAACACGTAATTATATGTCCCAGAATTGTTCTTTAAAAATATTTTCATCCCTGTATTTCACTGTAATTGGTTTCCTCTGTAATCCTGAGTATTTTATTTTATGTGTTTTAAAAGCATGATTCTGAGGAGTGATCCAGAGGCTTGGTCAGACCACACAGAAAAGTGGAAGCGCCCGGCCCCATGGCTGCTGGATGTCACAGTGAGAGGGAACTGTGGTCGCCCTTACTTGCTCCATCGCGGGCAGACCAGGCTGGGAAATCTGGGTGGAAACCATTAGTGGATGTGCTCTGGGATGTCTCAGGGAAGAAGACAAAACACTTTTAAAACATGAACAGAACATCCAGCCCTGACCCGGGTGGGGCCCCTGTTCGCTGATATATGAGGGGTGTGCCCTGTCTTCTCTGGAGGAGGGGAAGACTGAACACCTTCCTTGGCCCGGCCCATCATCAGTTCACCCCACCTCGCTCCTAGACGCAGTCTTCACCATTCACCCATGCACTGTCCTGTCCCCTAAGTTCGTCTAAGTAAGAGCAGCACAAGCGGAGAAGTCACCCCATCCACACAGACAAAGGCAGATGCAGATCTGCCCCCTCAGGTCTGGGAAGATGCACTCCTCCAACTGAAAGCTGCGGGGGAGGGCACCCCAAACCACAGACAAGGTGTGGGACTTCACACCCGTGCACCCACGTGCAGCCCTAAAACCACCCTCACCCGCCAGGCCCTGCCTCCTCGCTGTGGGCTTCCCTGCGACGGCAGAGGTGTTTGGTATTTGGGTTCCGTGACAAGCTGCCTTTCTCTCAGCCTTAAACCTGGCCTTTGGGAAGCTCTTGTGAATTTGGGAATCTGCCACCTAAGGGTGACAGCAGAAACCTGGAGGGTGCTCCGCAATGAAGGAAGAGGGGGAGGGTGTGGGAGCAGAAGCAGGAATATAACGGCACTGAAAACGTGTTTGTAACCTGGAGAGCTGCTGCAATAGTTAGTGGCTTTTGTTTTGTTTTGTTTTTGTTTTTGTTTTTGATCTTCTGGATGGGGACAGAAGCTACTTTGATGTACCTAAATTAATGGCTTCAGGATAGGAAAGGTTATTCTATAGTAAGTGCTGGTCAGCCTCACTGGGAAAGGACCCTGGGAGGACTGAGAGAGGCCGCCTCCAAGGCCTCGCCCTGCCCACCCTCCAGGGGAGCGGGGTGCGATGACTGGACATCCAAGTCTGCATGAGAAAGAAGGCTGAGGGAAGACATTGGAGAGTCCACTCATCTTTACAGCCCCTGGAATTACAGGAGCTGAAGGATGATCGCTTGGAGGGTAGGATTCTCCTTGGCACTGGACATTCTACTAAGGTGATGATCTTTAACCTGCTAAATGGTCACTGATCTCTTTGACAATCTAATGAAAACTCTGACCCTTCTCCCCAGAATAGTGCCCACATGCGTGCACACATCCCCACGCATGCTTTTGCCTTCAGTATCAAATGGTTTGTGGCACCCACCCCAGAACCCATCCTTGGAACCCTCTCCGAACCACATGTCAGAGATTTGGGTACCCAGTTTACCCAGGGGATGCTATTTCAACCCAAATGGCATTGCAAAGACCCAGCCCAAGCTCCAGTCAGACATCAGAACGCCTCCCCTCAGTCTGGGGCTCACAAGGGAGGTACCAAGGACTCTGTACATCGAAATCAGCAGGGAGGTGAAGGAGAAAGGCTGTATGTGACCCTCACAGCCTTTATTTCATTCTACTTATATCTGGGGACAAGGAATTGTCAATATTTTCTGAATTAATAAGATAATATTTAAAATATTTCATTTGTTGACAATTTCCAGATAAACGGACTCCAACAAGATTAATGAATGCGCTGTTAATCCATATTCTTTAGTTCAGGAAAGGAGGTAAAATACAAACATCTGAGTGATTGATGCTGAATAGAAAGACTGTTTAAACATGTGATTATTCCTGTAATCTTCTTTGCCCAAGGTCACACAGTCCCACAACCTATGAACTTAACTGAAGGAGACTGGCCAATATGGTTTATGGGATGCATACATGGTGCGATTTTACAAAGTGGTTGAAATTCTGTCCATTTGTAATCTTTCTTTTCTTGGGGAAACAGTGAAGAAACTAACATCACTGAAGTTTTGCAAAGGTGAACTGACCACCTGATTAGCCCCAAGGGGATATTTATACTATCGTTTAAAAGTGGATGTATCCGTTTTCCAGTTTTGCTGTGTGATGAACTGAAAACTCAGTGGTTTAAAACAACAACCATTTATTATCGCCCATGTCTGCATGTCTGTGAGTTGGCTGAGGTTGGGCTGGTCTGGGCTGGGCAGATCCCAGCTGCGGTGTGTGTCTCCCCAAAGGCCTGGGGCTCAGCAGGAACTGCTCTCCTCCACGTGTTTCTCCTCTGCCCTGAACCAACAGGCGGCCGGATGTGTTTTCTCAGGGTGTCGACAAAAGCACAAGGTGGCAAGCGCAGTCTGGCAAAGGGCTTTTCAAAGTCCACTGACATCCCATCAGCCAAAGTCACGGGGCCACCCCAACTTCCTGAGCCACACCTACAGTCAGAGGGCAGGTGACCATGGAGGCGGGGGGGAGGGATAAATGTTTCTAAACCATAGATTTCTCTTTTTTTTTAAATTTTTTAATTGGGGGGAAGTAATTAGGTTTGTTTATTTATTTATTTATTTAATTTTTATTTTCAATGGAGGTGTTGCGGCTTGAACCCAGGACCTCGTGCATGCTAAGCATGCACTCTACCACTGAGCTATCCCCTCCCCTACTCTAAACCATAGATTTCTAATCAAATCTACCAGGACAGGAGAGAGGGGAAGCTTAAGAGAAAGGGGACATTTGGCAGTGGGTCTCGGCTTTGTCTACATGTTGGAATCAACCTGCAGAAGTTTTAAAAATACTAATGTGTGGGTCCCACCTCAGAGGCTCTGTTCCAGGATGCAGTCCATGCATGAGGGTCTGGAGACACAGCCACGTTTGAAAACCGCTCTTGTAAAGAGCCCTCAGCTCCCTTTCTCAAGACCAGTGGTTCTCAGCCCTGGGCACACAGGATCATCACTTCTGGAGCTTTCCAGGGCCACCAGAGCCAGAGGCCGCCCCATGTACTGTTTTTGAAAGCACCCTGATGAGTCTTGAGTGCAGCCAAGGGGGTAGAACCCTGGCTCCTCCAGAGCAGCAGCAGCGCCCAGTTCTTTTATTCATTCCGTTCGTGCGCTCTTTCGCTCGTGACACAAATATTCATCGATACTCTGTGTCAGGCACTGCGCGAGTGCTCGTTGACACACTAAGGAGCCCAAATGGACACTTAGTGATGGAGCGAGACCATTAAATAACCACATTAAAGGATGAGCAGAGGGCTCCAATGGGAAAGAACACAGGTCTGTAACAGAAACAGCAAAGAGGTCTACACTGGGGGGAAAGCTCAGGAGGCTTCCCTGAGGAAGTGTCTGGGGCACGCGTCTGGCTGTAAACCCAACGAGCCAGTACAGATAAGCGCAAAACATGAGCAGCGTCACCTTCACATCCTACCCACATCCCAGTTGTGTCCCAGTGAACAAAGATATTTCTTGCAGAAAAACTTGGAGGGAGGTCTGGCACCTCTGCAGACATCTCTCAGGCTAAAAGAGACATCTCTCAGACATCTGACCTGAGGGCCCCTCTGTCACCACGTGGTAGGGGGGAGGAAGACCCTTCTTCTCTTCCCTTCCCCGGGGGAGCTGTCTGAAGTGAACACTTTGAAAGGACACTGGCCTGATTTAGAAGCATGAGCAGGGATGAGGGCCTGAGGATGGCGAGGGCGCAGAGAATGTTTGGCTGCCAGGGGGCTTTGGGATGGTAGATGTTCGAGGTTGGGAGATTTCCCAGTCAGGTGGGCATTTCAGCTGCTTGCGGACTGGAGTGGGGATTTGTGGCACTGGCTTTCACTGGCACAAAATGCATCTCTTCCCAACTCTGTGTTCAGTGATATTCTGTCAGAGGCTCAAAAAAAGGCCTGGTGGGAGTATTTACACCACGGAAATCGGTCAGTGTTTAAAATCAGAGCTCTCTCCACCCCCACCCCTGGAGAGGCAGCTGTTAAACCTTCACCCCACACCACTGGCTGAAAGGAACTTCTAGCCTGGGGAGTCTTTGATGTTGAGTTCTAGACCAGTCAAGTCAGGGTTCGGAAGGCAAGAGAAAGGAGCTAAGGCAGACTAAGATGTGGAGAAGAAGGCGGAGCTAAGGATGGATTGGGCATTCGGCTGGAAATCCACCTTGGCTCTAACTGGGAGGGACCTGGGAAAGTGGACAGAAGCACCCAAGCTGATGGGGCCATTCAGGTGTACCACATGCAGTAGGCCCTCTAGCAGGTAATTTTCTAGTCCTCACAGCATCATCTGTAAGATCAGGGAAATCCTTGTCTGATTTCAGGAGCAGGCATTTTTGAATTCCTTTCTAGTGCTAACATTCATGATTCTAACCATATACATACAGACACGGAACATTAACTAACAATATACAAGGAAATCCATAGGCACACACCACTGGTTCTGTCCACACACACAGTGGGTGAAAATGAACTGGATTTCTTCATTCATCAAACTCAGTTTTTGAGGGCTGCTGAAATGTGGCATCTCTCTATCTCTCAGCATTGCGTGCAGTTAAGAAGATTCACTGAAGCTCCCTCCCTCCCACCATCTCCCCGACTCCTTCCCCTCCCTGTGCTCCCAACACTTGCATTGCACACCAAAGGGTATGGAAAAGCAGAATAAATCCAGGTGAGGAATCTGGAAGTCAGGTGTAGCAGATGCTACCAGCATCCCATCAACGACCCCTATGTGCTGAAGATTCTGCCAAAAGCTGCTTCCTTAACTGAAGGCTTTCTTCTGACCTGGAGACCATGCTTGGCATGGATGTGCTGATGAGTTAATGCCCCAGGAAGCAGCTTCAACCAGTGAAGACGGGTTGCCCCTCAATTGGAATAACCCTGGAGTCCCCCCTAGAAAGTCAGACTGGTTTCTCACAGCGATGACTAGCTTAATAATGCAATTTTATCGCTTCCTTCCCTCCCGCAACTCACTTCCCCATATCTCCTACAATGTTTCCTGGGGTCAACTCTCAAACTATTTGCCTCGAATCTTTGCCTCTGAGTCAGCTTCTGAAGGAATCAGGATGAAAATTTCAAGATTCTAAAAATGTGCCGTGAAGCTTTAAGCATATTGCTGAGGCCTTCTTTCTTCTTCCATCAAGTGGGTGCCCGTCAGACGGTCCCCTGCCCCTCTCACAGGGGTGACAGGCCGGTGGGACAGGACGAGAGAGATGCATCAGCGCCTGAGAGAAGGTACAGCGCTCACTGGGGGAGCTTCTTAGGTTGGTTCGGAAGACACTAGACGTTTCTGAGGGACTGATTCCCTATGGAGTTTCTGGAAGAGCAAAGACATTTTGACCTAAAAAGTGGTTTGGGAGCTGGGTCCGGCCCAAAAAAGAAAGAATGAAAGAGAGAGGCAGGCAAGAAGGAAGGAAAGAGGGAGGAAAGGAAGGAAGGAAAGAGGGAAGGAAGGAAGGAAAGGAAGGAAGGAAGAAGGAACGGGAAAAAAGAAATTTGTACCATCTTCTAGTCCTACAACTGGTGTTTCTGGACTGTCCTGAAAGGACTTGGAGAATCCCTAAGTATACAATACTCAAGACAGTAAAAGGCAGAACTTATGCCACAGAATTTAAATAGAGAGTCTTCAGTTATCTAAGACATGAAGCCAGAACCATTTAAAGATAAAATCAACTTGATAAATAAACTTTGGTAAACTCCCCCTTTCAAAAGGAGAATCTTCTTTTTAGACATATGTGGTTATAACAACAAAATTAGAGAAAGGACAGAAACATTCAATTAAACGCTATCTGGATCAGAAACGACAGTAGGAGAGAAGCGTGGGGTGGTCCCCAAGGGGTCTTGGCTTACCCCTTTGTCTCTGAGCTCCGCAGCCTGGCACATATGGTTCATAATATTATCCAAACAAACATCGTCACACGTGTGGACAAACGGGCAGTCACAGCCCCGATTCTGGTTCTCTGCCTGATTTTTAAGGTGTCGGACCCTCTTCAAGACTCTTTGTGCTGCAAGAGAAGACAGAAGATAGGGAGGGAAGAATTGCAAATAACCAGTTTCAAATATGGTTCTAACCCACGCACTGGAACACGGGTTTATGGAGAGAGGACTGTGCACACACAAAGGCGTCTCTTGAGACTGCCCAGGGCACAAGCGGTGGCCCTGGGGAAACGCATGTATAAATCAGTGCCCTCCTTCGCTCGCCAGCAGGACCATGAGCACTCAGCTAACAAGAGATCTCGATTTGTTTCAAGTTTGTGAAAAACTGGGGAGATTCACGCTCCAGGGCAGGTGGGATAACTGAG
Source organism: Camelus ferus (assembly GCF_009834535.1). Lineage (NCBI taxonomy): Eukaryota > Metazoa > Chordata > Mammalia > Artiodactyla > Camelidae > Camelus > Camelus ferus. The sequence goes on along the minus strand of NC_045696.1, from coordinate 10,614,149 downwards.
AAGCCCAGAATTCCTCCAGTGATGCTGCCCTGCTAACACCTGGTGCCTTCTTAAAGTTCTGCGCTTCTTTTTTTAATCCTTAAAATCTCCCAGTGAGCCGGGCAGGTTTCAATCCTGTATAAGTTCAGATGATGAAATCACACACAACCTGGAAGATTTGCCATGGAAATGGAAATGGAAGTGAACTACAGCGCCCAATGTGACACTTGCTGCGTTATTTGGAATTCAAATTCCACTCAAGACAAAGGCCCTTTTCTACGTTTCTGACATCGTTACCTTGCCGTGTCTCACGTACCGTGTAACTCTTCGCTCACACACAATAAGGGAGGTGAATTGTGCTGGGAGGGGGCCACTCGGAAAGAGAAAATGAGCAAAACCAAGTCCCGCACTTGCCACACCCATGACGCCTGCTCCGCAGCCCCGGCTGGCCCAGAACAGCTCTTCCTGAGCCACGAAGCTCTGCCAAAAGGGCTGCCTCTGTGCCTGAGCCAGGAACCTGTTGACAGGCCTCTCCCCATCTCCAGTGCAAAGCCTCTGTTGCTGTCACTGACACATGCCTCCTGGCTCATCTGGGTGGCCCAGCCTCATTAGGAAGGGATTTGGTGCCTGTTAGTTAATTGAGGCCCGTTCCCGCCACCTGCCACTCGCGGGCCTCATCTGCACACTAACAGCTCCTAATTGTCATCATACGGCGGGGTCCCCGCAACAACTTGAGAACAGATCCCGGGCAGCGCACGCCAGCCCCACGATGGGCCGGGAGCACTGTAACAATTTATCAAGGGGCCAGATGTTCGGCGAGGAGAGGCACCTTGCACCAACAGCCGTGTGAACACTTGCTGTTTATCCTGGTCTCCGGGAGAGTAAGTGTAGAGATGGTCTTCTGGGGGAGACTTCACTTAAGGTAAATAAAAGGTTTCTGCTGGACAAGGACAAACTCAGTTGCAAACACAGTGCTGAGACGCCTGGCTTGCCCACCGTTTAGAAACAGCCCTGCTTGTCCTGCACAGCTGGAACCATTGTATGTGAATGACTTTTATTCAGAGACCGAGAGATGTTTAGGGTGTCAGAGCACCACCTATGCCCTGTTTCCAAAGAGTCTGAGTAAAAAAGGTGCAGAGGTGAGTACCAAAAGCTGAGCCACCCCTTAAGAATGGAAAGGACAGTCGGGGAGGAGACACAATGACACAGAGGTAGAAAATCAAACACAGAGACCAGTCAATGGAAGAGAAATAGGGAAATACATTCTCCTGCTGAGGAGTTGGAAGGGATTTTGATGTAGGTATAGGACATGCACCTAGCGAGAGATGGAAGCAAATTCTAAGACATCGGATGCAAGGATTATATGTTGAGAGAGCGAAAGCGAGGAAGAAAGGAAAAGACAGAGATTCTAGCATCATAGGAAATTACAGGATTTAAGGACTCAGAAATCCACATCTGTAAGGAACCAATCTGAGCTTAATAGAAATCAGACTAGGGAGAGCAATATGATTAGGTTTTTTGTTCCTTTGACTGTTTTTGTTTTGTTTTTTTTTGTTTGTTTGTTTGTTTTTTGAACTATAAGCACAACCCTAACGCACTTCCCTGGGACTCTGCGGTCCTAGGCTCCCGGGATGCCCCATCACTGGGGAATTTTCCAGGTCCCTGCACCCAGAACTGGGATGTCTTTTTAGTCCAGAGGTTTCTAAGTTGTCTCTGATGTATTAGTCCCTCCCTGCTGGATGAGAGACAGGAAAGGAAATAAGAAAAACCTGGAACGAATCCCACGAGGGACACGGCACTGAAGAAAAAGACAGGAGAATAGAAAAAGCCAAACACAAAAGCTTGACGATGGAAGGAAGATCAGAAGACACGTGGTTCTCACCACAGACTCAGCCACAGAGGCAAACTTCCCTCTGATCCCAGTTGCAGCTTTATCTCCTCGCCCCCATCTCCAGGCTTTCAGAAACAAACAGAAAGTAAAAACCTGAATTGGAAGGATTTTTTTTTAATTAATTTTTTTTAAAGTTTAAATTAAAGTTTTTTAATTCCCTCCTTCCTAACAAGAAAGAGAGTGAGGAACAGAGGGAGAGAGGGGGAAGCAGCCACCCCGCAGTGGAGAAAGACAGGCTATTTCAAATTGCTTCCAGATGAGGTTTAAGAATTGTTATCGGCCATGACCAAAGAGGGTCTGCTCCACCAGACTGCCCCACACATCAGGGGGAGGGCAGTTATGTTAATTAAATGCTCTGGAGACCAGGGAGAGCAAAGTTACATTTTGCCATAACACAATGTCTCTATCCTAAATACACCTATTCTCTTGGTTTCCTCCACAAATATATCAAGTGATTTTTAAGAAACTTGATACCACTGGCTTTCTTCTTAAGTTTTGATAAAGAACATTTTTAAAAGTATTCCCAGAGTTCACGTTTATACCTCGCAAGCAAAGCCTTAAAATGCCTTCCTGTGTAATTTGCTAACCACGGCCCCTAGGCCTCGTCTACACTTGACTCTGCCCACAATGCATAACCCAGAGCCTCTCTTTTCACATCTTGCCGCGCTCACTGCTGGCTCTCTCGCTCCCCCTCCAGCGTCCCTCTCTGGATGTCACTCACGGCTTTTCCCTGCTCGCTTCCTCCAGCCTGTGAACCCGAGGGGCCTAGTCTACGCTGCTTCCGAGAGCTGGCAGATTTCAGAGGAAAAAAAAAAAACACCCTAGAAAGAAAGAATGGCAGTTTGACACCGCACTGTCACAGTTAAAACGGGCCCCGCGCGTGACCCAGGCTTGGACACCGATGCCTCGTGCCCAATCACAGCTGAGGCTGCATCTGCCACGGTTCACGGGCCCGCCGCTCCATGCTGGGGGACCAGATGCCTCTGTTTATGCTCCCCTCCTCCCGGCCTTCTGCCGGACGGCAACAAGACAGGGCCGCTAGCCATCACTGGACTTCAGCTGTCTCCGCAATCTTGTCTTTCAGTGTATCCTTTCCTCCACCGCTTTCTGTCTCCACACTCCCTAAAATGCCCAGAAGGGGTATTTCTCTTTTTAAAGTTTGACTCAATAGGATAAAGCAGGATAAAAGACTAGCCAGGAGGACTTTGATTCCTGACACTCACAGGACAGCCTGTTCATTGTTCAAAGATCAGGTCAGGGGACCACCAGCACCACCCCCCCCCCCGACTCTGTTTTGCCATCCATTTCCGGCTTTAAGTTTCACTATGGTTGTTTAAGAATATCACACTGAAGAACCAACTTGAAATGCCAGCACTTGGCCTTATTTTTTTTTCAGTAAAATTGACATATGTTGCTGGAAGTTGAATTCTGGGAGCATGAGTGAGAGACCTGAAGCCAGTGATCAGCTGCCATTTCGTAAAGGCCCTCAACATGGGTTTCATTTAGTATTTTAAGTAAGTCATGCTTGACACATAAGCCGCCCTCTTTTCTCTTGCTAACCCTGAGGCATGTGATTCCCACAGAAGGGATGTTGGGGGTCCCTTTGTGACGTGGTGAGCTGAGCGCACGAAGTTATCACAGTTGTCCGCAATGGTGAGATCACCACGGAGTAATCTGTACCCAGAGCACAGAGCAAACCAGGTGCCCAGTGGCTGCCTCCTAACCTGCCCGCCCTGCAGCCCCAGGGAGCCAGGCTGGAGCCCTGGAGAGTCCATGTCACAGGGGCATGAGCAGAGCAGATCCAGCCCACCACTCCCTGGCTCCCGAAATACCACACATCCAACCAGAGAGGGAGACAGGTGGATTCTCACTGACAGCGCTTCCTCACTGTCAGTGGGCATCCTTGCTGAGGACACACATCCTCATCACCAGATCTAGAAACCTTCCCCTTGGTCACTGGGCCACTGTATTCCTATTGGAAACCCCTGGGATTTGCTTCCTCTTCTCACTTCCCCTCCCCAAAAGACCACTTCCATCCCCTCCTACCCTCTACGCTGGACCTTTCTCTTCCTGACATTGAACTTCAGAATGAGGTTTTGTCTAGGAGTGATATTACCCACGGTGGTAGGCTCTAGACATGAGAATTCAGCCACATCACAACTTGCCTCTGGGGTGGCCTGCAATTCTAACAAATATGTATATATTCAATTAAATATTTATTGAGATATAGCCAGGTTTCAGGTATAGAACTGGGTCTTAGGGATCCCCAGGCAGGTGAATCAGGTCCCCTACCCTCAAGAAGTTCACAGAAACACCAGAAAAATCATCACTAATTCATCAAAATATAAGACTCTAAGGATGTTGAGAGAAGAGCAGATGAGCTCTGCCTGGGGCCACCAGGCTTCACTAAGGTGTGACACTGGAGCCGAATCTTGAAGGGTTGGAGAGATGGGAGGGGGCATTCAGAGAGAGGGGTTAAGTGTCATTCTCTCCACTACCGAGCACATACTTCAAGGGAGACATGGTGCACAGGACCCAAAAGTGAGAGAGACTCCATTCCTGCCCCCAGGGGGCTTTCTGACATCAGCAGAAAATGGGTGTAATGGCCCTTATATTGAGAAATATGCTATAAATGCCACGTGGTGATCTAAGAAATGAAGTTTTTGAAAAACAACTCATTTATAACTGGGAAGTTGCCTACATATGAATGTCAATTACAGACATAGACTTTGCCAGGTTTAGTCCCTCAAGACCCCTGGGACCAGCATGATGGCACAGAAAACAGAAAAGATCCAAAGGGCAAGCTGTATAAGTAATCTAAATATTCAAATAATATTTGTCATGCGTGGAGGACATGTCAAGCATGTACTAAGAGTTCTTAGTGAATTCAAGAGGTATATGGATTTGGGGTATTTGAGTTTATACAAACCAATTTATCAGCACTTTATATTATGTTGTTTCCCAAACAAGACCTTGTCTGTAATAATAGTAATTTTAAATACTCAAGGCAAGTATTATTTTAACTCCTAAGTCTTCCTTTAGACCTGAGCAGTTTTTATTGGCCACAGCACCTTCAATGGGTTACTTGAAGATGTATCATATATTGGTAGATACCTGCAACCAGCCTGGACCAGGAGAAAAAATCTACTTCTTCAGAGCAAGAAGGAAACCAGGAAGCATCTCTTTACCTGCAAAGAATGAAAAAACAAAATTTAACTAAAAGCAAGGGCAAGACCATTCATATAACATCTAAGTTACCAGAAACAACTGATGGTCATAAGGTCTACTCTGAGTTAATAAAAACATAATGTAACTATCTGGTGACCTAAAAATCTAAGGATTTTACATTTCCTGATAGGTAATTTTATAGGAAAACTGATCCACTCGTATTGTGAGGCCCCCTATGACATATGAGCATTGAATTGGAATCGCATGAAACACCACTCCATGTCCAGGGCCTGGCACAGAGAAGGTGCCCCAGAAATCTTTGTTGAATGAATGAATGAATGCAATTCTAACTTCTCTGATGCCTATAAAGATAAATAAGGTACATCTAGTATTTTTAATGGAAAAGATATGGAGTAAATAATGATTGAATAAAGTTGAGCTGTTTAATCTACCAAAAAGTCTTCATATCAAAAAACAGGAAAGGCCTGTTGTTTAACATAAAGACTCAGTGTAAGAAAGGCAAAGCAGTTGTAGGGAAGGAAAAAGGGAAGGATAAAGAAAAGAAGGAAGGGAATTTTCTTAAAAATCCTATTGATGCCAATTCTCCTTGGATTTCCAACATATTTTTCTCAGATATCACTTTGCAAATTTAATTTTAATCTAAAATTTTTTAGCTAAAAATAGTCAACATATTTTGGCAAGATGTTATTCACATAGCACGAAAGAATGCTTTCAAGTGTGATAGTACAAGTACTGGGGCCCCACCACTCAGAAACCCTTAACACACACTTTCCCTTTTGAAAATAGTTTAGCATCTGAGTCACAGCTCCGTGAACATACTTAACTCAATGTGACTCCAAAATAAGGCACAAACATTGACTAATTAATCCCCATGACAACACAGGGAAGCCCTGAAAATCTATGGGCAGCACCCATCCCCTGGTCATCACCACAAATTTATTTTTAAGAATCTTGTTCTTTCTAGTCTTTATCTGATCAGCACATTGCCCCATCCACCCCTTCCAAAATACAAAATGAAACAAACAACAACCCAGGAATGTATCATATGTCAGATTTCTTCTCTCTCTGTCTCTCTGTCATCAAAAGCAGAGATGATCATCTTGGGTGTTGATTAATGGATTCCCTGCCTGTAATTCAGCACCAAGGACACCTCCCATGCCTTTGGGACATTCTAGTGACAGACCACTCTATTATAAATGAGAGTTTTGGTCTAAGATCAAGAAAAACAGCCCACTAAGAGAATTACCTCACCCCAGACATAATTCCAGCCTGCTCTTCACTGCAGCGATTTTCAGGCAAGAAAAAAATATATATAGGTATCTTAAATATAATCCATACTTAACCAAACATCTGATAAAAGATTTTCATTAGTAATCTAACATAAAAGACATAGATGTCCAAGTGTATGTGACCTCAGGAAGTGGTTGGGACCACATACTCTTCATTTCACAGGTGATGAGACTGAGTTCCATCAAGACAGTGCCACCTTCCTGGAGTCCAGGGACTAGGGACAGTTTTCTACAGACTACACCTTCTAAGCTTTCCTCAAATATTAGAAAATCAGCTTTATGCTAAAAAAAAAAAAAATCCTTTTCTCTCCTAAGAACTTTTCCCCTGTTGATAAATTTTTAAGTAAGTATGAGTTTGAAAGACCATCCCTTTGGGGATTTATTACAAATTAACAACTTATAAAACTTTTTATCCCCTTCTCCCAACCCCCACTTCAGCCTTAATAAGATCAACAGCTTTCATCTTTATGAACTTTCTGTGATGCTAAGCCCTCTTCACTCAGGGTCACACGAGTTCTCTCAGTCACCTTATAATGTGGGGAATATTACTCTTACTTCTACAGATGAGGAAATAAAGGCAAAAACAGCTAAGCAACTTGCCAAAAGCACACAGTTAATATATGGTAAAATAAGAACTCTCATCTATTCTGCCTTATTCCAAACCCCCCTCACTCCATGACCTATGAAAAGTCACTAACTGCACACATATCAGTGCCTAAAAGTGTCAGTGATGTATGAGGGAAAAAGAAAAATACTACTTTTTAAGTGTCTGCTATTTATGTCCCTTCTGCTTTGGAAGAGAACTAGTCTTTAGTTTTAAGAAACACTTTAATGAACCTCTTGGCTATGAAAGGTGAGGTCAAGGGCAGAGCAGGGAATGGGGAGGGTGAGACAGAGAGAACCAAATGGCTCTGCATATTCATAAAAGAGTGGATGCTTTCAGTTTTCTCTGGATTGACGCTTGGGAGTTTATTGAGAGGAATAATCTGAGGAAAAGGGAGGTGGACAGGGTCCCCACTGGAAGACAGCAATCCCAACAACCTAGGAATGATGGCCAATAAAGGATGACCTGTGATGCGTGTGGCAGACTGTGTTTCCCAAGATGGCCACAACAGTATTTCCATGCCTCCATGCTCTTCCAGAATCTTGTCATCCTTCATCAAGAGGTGGAGTCTATTTCCACTCCCCTTGAACTTAGGCAGGACTTTATGGGTGCCTCGACAAATAGAATGTGGTAGAAGTGGTCCTGCATGATTTCTGAGGCCAGGTAATAAAAGGTAATTTAGCTTCTGCCTGGCTCACTCTCTCAAGATGCTTGCCTTTCAAATACGGCCACCATGTTGTAAGGAAGCCGAGGCCTCATGGGGAGTTCATGTGGAGGTGTCCCAACTGACAGCCCCACCCAACTAGGTCTCTGCCAACAATCAGCACCAACTGTAAACATGTGAGTGAGCGAGCTTTTAGGTGGTGTCAACCTACAACATCCAAGCCGCCCTAACTGACACCAAGTGAGTATAGGTGAAGAACCTCAACACTGGTGATGGAAACCAGATTGTAAGTTTTTCATTTGTCTTTGCTATAATCACACTATGATACTCCCAAACCTTCAATAAAGATCCATTATATACTGAAAGTTCATTAGCATCGTGTTAGAGGTGCCTTGAGAAATAAAGGGGACTGTGTCCTTGGAAGAGGGCAATGACAATACAGCAATGAGAAAACCCTCAGATGTGATGGAGGAAAAAGCCAGGGGCTGGGGTGGGAAAAAGAGGAGACAAGCATTAACCAGTAGAATGTAAGCTCACCCCTGACCAACACAAGCACACGTACCAGGACTTCCCAGAAACAATGAGAAAGGCACTGAATTTCTTTTGAACGTGAGTTTTTTTTTTTTTAAATTACTGGTTTAGGATGCAATCTTCTGAAGGTTCCAGTAAAAAAGATAACTATACTGCTTGACAGGGGAAGCACAAAATAATCACTAAATACTCTGAATTATTTGAATGTTTTAGGGAGAATGGCTCTGGTCTGGGGGAATTAATACAAGCAGGTAAATTTTGAAGGGATAAAAGGAATCAACATATTAAAATTAGGTTGGTTTCTCAGTAAGAGACCTGGAAAAATGGCTTCCAGAGGATATGTTTCTTTCTGTCACATGAGACCCTGGAGTCAGGCATCCCTGTACTGGTATAGCTTCTCCCAATTTTCTGCTCTGCTGTTTCTGGGGTGTGGCCCTGGTCTTCACAGCCAGAGGAATAGGGGAAGGTGGGCTGAGGTACTTGGGCCAGTTGTCTCTTGAGGGATGTCCTTAGAACCTGTAGCATTTCTCTTCTATTTACATCCTGACCAATAGGACAGAAATTAGTCATATGACCACTCCTATCAGCGAGAGGCTGGGAAATGTAGTCTTAATTCCAGCAGCTCAGGTACCCTCTTGGAGTCAGGAGTTCTAAGAGTGGGATCTAGGCTTCTGAGCTCAGCAACTAACAGCCACTATCAAGGTGACCAGGAAGGTGTCTGCCAAGGCTCAAAGCAGGGGCCATTTAAAATGTCTGGGCGGAGTTACAGCTCAGTCCCCACCCTCCAAATCACATCTTCTTGCTCACCACAGCCAAGCAAACTCCTCGAGTCTCTCCTATTATTTCCCACACTCTAGAACTGGGGTAAGTTAATGGACAGGTGCCCAAATAGACCACCAGATCTCTCTGGAATGGCCATTCTCAGCCTTGGCTTTATAAAACACAGAGCATCTCCAAATTCCCTAAACAGCATAGTAAAATCAATAAAATATTTTCATAAGACAATGACATCAATGTTGCTTAAATTGAAACACAGACACATATACACATGCCATATAGATATATAGATTTTATATATATATAAAACATAGCTGGTTTAGAAATAGGGGGAAATGTTACAGTTCCATCATGGTAGGAATCACAGCTCTAGAGGAAAGCAGCATTTGCTTTGATCACTCACCCAAATGCCATAAGTCTGATCAAGCTAAATCTTTGCATTCAAAATTTCTGGTGGCCACTTTGATTTTGATTTTGATTTTTGTGAATTTTGATTCAGTCACCTGTCTTATTTGTCCTGTAGCACTGAAGCAAATTTAATGAAGCCAAGAGACAGTCTTAAAGACGCACATTTGCTAAGCCTATAGCTCTGCAAAACTGGTAAAATCAGGAACAACCAAAAGTCAACTCTGAGCTGGCCAGAGCTGTGTTAGTGGCCTTGCTCATTGCAGGATCATTGCAGGTCCCAACAATGGTTGTGGTTATGGTGGTGACTTCTTTATTGTGTCTACAAAGCACGTCTACCACTTCAAGGTTCTGCATCTAATTTATTTCATCAAAGTCACAGCATGTTTTATTTGCTTCTATTTCCATCAAGGAATGTGGACTCACCTAAAATTAGGTGAAATTCACTGAGATGATATTACTGTTGCCAGAAGTGTTATCTTGACAACATGGCTGTGACTCCTGAGGCTTGTCTGATAGGTTGACAAAAATATAAGAAGCATGAAGTTTAAAATGGTTGACAAGATAATATCAGAACAGTCCTAAAAACAAACCATCAAATTCTGGCTCAAAGGCATCCAAGGATCGAATCAAATAAATAAGAATCCAGAGGAACTTGTGGCTACTCTCCCACATTTACAAACTAAGAAAAGTCTCGAGGTTTTTAGGGACTTCAAAGTAAAACCAGTCTTTTCCTGGAGGGTTTCTTAACCAACCATGGGGAATTCAACAGTTTAGGAGTCTCATGCCCCAAATAGATTAACTGTAATAGATTAGAAAAGCAGGGTCCATCTTTTTGATTTCTTTCTACTTATTTAATCTGAGTTAATAAGATAAAAGAATAGGGTAAAAAAACTTTCAAACAATTAAAACAATTCATGCTTGGCCCACTTAAGCTTCCCTCCCATGAGTTCAAGGTTGAAATAAGAAGCCATTTGCATTCTTACTCACAGCCCATAGGACACATTTATACTCACTCTGGCTCATTCCGACAGAATTGGAAGGAACTGCTGTGAATTTTACAGAAGTCACTGCTCTGTGACAAAGTTCATGGCTCCCCATACCACCTGCCTTCCATTCCCACCAGAAGCCATCATCCCTGATTAAAGCAAACACTGTCAATTCGGCCGTGGCCCAAGGCCGTTCCAATCCCCTCTGAAAACAATGCCAAAACAGATTTCTGACTGGGTCACGTTAGGTCACAGTATCCACGGGTGGACGAAATGTGGTAAAAATTTTATGGGCCGCTTGAGATGTATTGGATCAGCACGGAGCAAGCACTGATCCAAAGAGCGCAGTTGGCTTCAAGTTCTTCTACAAACTCCTCAGCATATGGGAACTTGCCCGAGACTTCTCTGGCCTCCTCTGCAGCCCGTGGCCCCCATCAGTCCCCTGTCAGTCCAGACGGCCAACCTGTTCTCTTTCTTTCAGCTTCATGCCTCGCATGGAACAAAGGAAATTTCAAAGTGGGTCTCTCTCCTTTGTTAAAACCCCGCAAGAGCTCTTCAAGAAAGAGGGGGTGGGTGCTGAGGGTGGGAGAGCAGTGAGCCAGCAGCTTTTCCAGAAACTGTCGCCCTGCAACCAGTATGAATGAATTTTGAGGAAAGATACATACAAGAAACCCCATCATTTCACCCTCCCGGTGATATTGAAGGTGTGGGAGGTCAGCAGGGTACCGGGTCCTCCTGCTGGGTCTCTCCCTTCGCAGGCAGGCTTTGCGGGAGCACATCAGATCACAGACGGCCCTGAATATCCTGCAAAGAGACTTAAACTCCATCCTGTGTGTGCTGGGAGCCACTGCAGAGCTCTGAGCAAGGAAGCAAATTGCTCTCGGTTTTGTCTGAGTTTTGTTGGAATGTCACCAGCTCCCAGACGTGGCAGAATGTCTCCTAGAAACTGTGAATGGCTCCCCACCACCATGGCAATCACCTGATGGAGGCCCTCGTGTCAAACCAGAAAATCTTTTTGTTTCCACTGTGATTAAAAAAAAACACATGTAACATTAAATTTCCTCTTTTAACCGTTTTTAATTGTACAGTTCAGTGGTGGTAAGTGCATTCACACAGAAATTCTTAATCCCACTTAATCCCAGTTTTCTGTTATTGGGCTGGACCTTCGGTCTCTTCTCTGAATCTCAGTTTCCTCATCAACAAAACGGGAAGAAGTATGTCTTAGGCACTCATCCGTGTATAACCAAGCAAACGATTTTTTTGTTTGTTTTAGTGATATCTGAAGAAACACCATTTACGGCTTTGGCCTCAGAAATCATTTGACATCTTTTCAGAAGAATAAAGACTTCCCAGCTCCTCATTTTCAAAATGAAAATCTCCAAGTCCTTGAAAACAGTTCAAGGAAAGGAGACTTCCCCATCACTAACAGACTGACCAGCAGAGAAATTTTCTGTTTCTAAAACAATGTTTTGATTGAAGTTGTGGTATGATATACATATAGTCTCACACCCTGAATCAAATATATATTATATATATAATACACTATTTATATTATATAATTTATATATTTGTTCCAAGGTGACTGCAAGGACATCTTCTATCCCATGTGATCTTTTTTACCTCTGTTTGTTTTGGGGGGTGGGGATTAGGTTTATTTATTTATGTTTTTAATGGAGGCACTGGGGATTGAACCCAGGACCTCATGCATGCAAAACACACACTCAACCACTGAGCTATGCCCTCCCCCCTCCCCCCTCCCACATGATCTTCTATAGTTCATGACTTTGGCAGTCCTTCCCCTGCAAGGTAGGGCTCTGTGCCTCTCTTTGAATCTACACGAGCTTGTAACTCACTTGTAACCAATCGAATGTGTCAGAAGTGATACTGTGTAGCTTTCAAGGCTGAGTCATAAAAGGTGAAGGAGCTTCCGCCCTGTTCACGGGAGCACTTGAGCAGGGCCCTGAGCCACCTCGCCGTGAAAGGGCCCACGTGGCGGCCATGGTGTGAGGAAGCCCAAACACCCGCACACAGGAAGACCTCCTGGGGAGACTTGTCCAGACATTCGAAGAGAGAAGAAAGCCAGCTCCCAGCTGCTCCAGATCCCTGATGTCCCAGCTCCAACTGCCATCTCACAACAGCCACACAAAAGACCCTGACAAAACCACTCAGCTGAACCTTTCCTGAATTTGTGACTCACAGAAACTGTGACAGATCACAAAATGACTGTCGTTGTTTAGACCGCCAGTGTTTGGGGCGGTTTTCTCTACAGCAGTGGTAACCAGAATAAACGGCAAGGCAGCAGGTGGATACAAGGGCCTGGATTGTTTAGTAACTGAGGCTAGGGGAGTTGGGGGAGGGGGGTGCTTCCTGGTTCAGTCCTCCCTAAATAGCCACCAGTGCAGTGGCACACCCGCTACCCAACCTAGTACTCGGGCCTCCTACTTCCCAGTCACTTAAACTACTCCCCTGCTCCTCAAGAATCTCCTGACACCATCTTCTCCAGCCTACCTCCACCCCCAAGCTTAAAGTAATGGACCACAGGCCTCAGGGGTTGTAACCATCAGCTGCAATACCTCTGCCCGTCTCTGCCTCCACCGGGCTCTGACCCAGCAGGTTCTGACGGGAGCCAGGTTCTTCTGATCACAGGTGGAGAAATTAGTCCAAAGGAGACCAGAAAGCAGGATGGGATGCACCACTTTTGTTTGAATTCAAGCCTCTAATGCCCGGCAGCTCCCTTCCCCCTTATAACAGGGCTCTTTTTCTGGATTAATTCTAAAGCCACAAGCTTTAGGTCCCCCAGGAACAGGTTATCTCTAAAAAACCTGTTGGATGGAGGGCACTGTCTGGTGCTAAGCTGGCAGAGGCAAGAAAACTCAGAGCTGAGAGCATTCAACGGCTCTCCCAGGACATCTGGATATCTTTGGCTGAAACCTAGGGAAATGGGGTCACCAACTGCTCTGTCAGCCTGCTCCGGGTGGACCACCCTCCTTCCTGACCCTCACATGGACAACCCAACCCCTCTGGTCACTGTGCAGTGGGAGACTGTCGTGCTCCTGGGAGAACGATGCCCAGCAGTACTTACCACATTCCTATTGTTTGACCAATGCGTTTGCTCTTCTCTGTAGTCTGTACTCTCCCCCTAGAACTGGAAGCTCACATTCCCAGAGAGCTTTGTTTTTCCAGGTTTTGATATTATCTCCAAGTTGAAGTTAAATATCTTGATATTATATTTTTTGACATGTCAAAATGTTCACTTGCTCAATGTAAACATTTAAAATATCTTGTACTTTCTACAAGATCCTTTTAGCATTCTTCTCCCCCCCCCCCGCCCCTAATATGTCAGGGGCTTCAGAAAATAAAAGTGGCCCAGGCCTCCCTCAACCTCTGATCCAGAGATGTTTCATAACTTTAAATCGATTTGCCTTATACAGAGTCTTCCCTTTCCTTCTGAGATTTTGATCCTGGCTCCATCGTCAGGTGTCGGCTTGCTGAAGATGAGGTCCAGGACGCCTTTTTCCATAGCCCCCTCCAAACCGTCTTGTTCACAGCACCCATGGAGCTGGTGATGAATGACGCATGCCACAGGGAAGTCTTGTTTCTGAACTAGCCATGGGGCCTCTCTGAGCTTCAAGGTCCTCACATGTGAAATCAGGTTGGTAATACAACCTAGCTGGCAGGGTCGTGGGGGCGATTAAATATGATTTTATGCTCAACACACATAACACAATCCTGGACACATAAACATGTTCAGTGAATTGTAGTTGTTGTGGGTTGAATTTTGTGTCCCCCTCAAAAAGAGATATTAAAATCCTAACCACCCTGGCCCCTGTGAATGGGGCCTTATTTGGAAACAGGGTCATTGCAGATGTCATCAAGTTAAGATGGGGTCCTACTGCAGTATGGTGGGCCCCAAACCTAATGACAGGTGTCCTCATAAGGAGAAGAAAATGTGGAGATGGAGGGAAGAATAGCTCAGTGGTAGAGTGCGTGCTTAGCATGCATGAGGTCCTGGGTTCAATCCCCAGTCCCTCCAGTAATAAATAAGTAAGTAAGCAAGTAAATAAATAAATAAACCTAGTTAACTCCCCTCTCAAAAAATAAATGATAAATAAATTTTAAAAAAAATTTTTTTTAAAGGAAAAGAAAATTTGGAGACATGCAGACACACAGAGAGAAGACATCTTCTGGGACCAGAAGCAGAAACTGGAACGATGAAATTACAAGCCAAGGGACAGCAAGGACTGCCAGCAACCATCCGAAGCTGGAAGAGGTGAGAAAGGATTCTTTCTTAGAGCCTTCGGAGGGAACACGTTTCTGCTGGCGTCTTGATTCCGGACTTGTGGCCTACATGTGAGACAGTACAGCTCTACTGTTTCCAGCCACCCAGTCCGTGGTGCTTCGTCGTGGCGGCCCTAGGGAGCTAGTTCAGGCTTTGGTACTGGGAAGCAGAGCGCAGGTGTTTGAAGAGAAAGAGAGGAGCCAACCAGACAAGGGCTCCGGTGATGAGGGCAGCGTGCATGCAGGGCAGTGCACAGCCGGTCCCTGCTCTGCCCCTGCAGCCAAGGACGCCCTCCCCAGCTCTTCCTCCCAGCGTGTCTCAGCAGCCCGATGTCCTACAGGACCAACAACTATGAGAAATTCAGGCGACAGAAGATTTGCATCAATGGTGATTTAATTTAGCATTTAGTCTAAAAAGGTATTTCTTGTGCACTTGCTCTGTGCCAGGCACAGTATTAGTGGTGGCAATTTAAAGGTAAATGGATGTGGTTCTTCCCCAAGGAGCTCAGATCACAGAGCATTGCTCTGAGGTGGGGACAGCAGAGGGCTCTGGCAGGGGCCATGGTGATGTCCAAGTTAAGACTTAAAGACCAGGGGACGATTAGCCAGGCCAAGAAAGGTGGCAGCATTCAGGCAAGTGTATGAGCAAAAGCACCGAGGAATGGCCCAGCACAGCATGTGCAGGAAAACTAAAGCAGCTTGGAGTTAACAGTAAGCAGGAGAATGAAAACCACAGGCGAGGCTGGAGAGACAAGCAGGGACCAGGCCAGGAGCGTCCTGTGGTCTGTGCTGCAAAGCCTGGGATTTATTCTCTGGGCGCTGGAGTGCTTCTTAAGGACTCAAAGCAGAGGAGAGGCATAGTCAAATTCTCATCTCACATAGATCACGCTGGCTAAAATGTGGCCAGGTTCACACAGAACAGGGGTAGAGGCGAACTGAACACATGAGCTGCTGTGATTGGTCCACGTGAGCGATGGCGAGGCTGGGAGTAGCGGGGAAGTGGTACTGGATGGAAAGGGAGATCTCTGGGGGATGTTTAAAGGGTATCTAACTAGGGCTCCCCCAGAAGCAGAGCCTGTGACAAGGGCTTATGTGCAGGCAGTTTAGGAAATGATCCCAGGGGACAGCAGTGGGGGCTGGGAGGAGTGAGAGAGGGGAGAGGGGGTCAGGTCAAGGGGGCGTTATTGGGGTGGTCATCGCAGTGGGCAGTGAGGCTGGCTCCCCTGCAGACCCTCTGAGGAAATGTGTAGGGACCCCAGAGCTGTCCACTCAAGACATGGACAGAGGGGATATTTACCATCAACTCTCACCTCCGTTGGCCAAGGTTTGTCCAAAGGAATGTTACCTTCCTTGAACTTCCAAGTTTACACATACGCCCAAACAGCTAGGCAAGTCCGCACGGGCCCGTGCAGAGAGGAAGATGTGCCCACTGCGCTGCTGTCAGGCCACACCTGCCGGTGGTCGCAGCAACGCCCAGAGCCCCAGGAGGAGCCAAGGGGCTTCGAGGAGGGGCACCGAGGGGGAGGTCAGAAGAGCTGGTGGATGGAGGGTGGGGAAGGAAGACTCAGTTTCTGGACTCAGTTTCTAACCACATGGGTGGTGGCGCTCTGTCCTTCTGAGTGTGGAGCACAAGAAAAAGACGAGAGTCAGAAAGGTAAAGGGTTTCACTGGAGAAATGCCAGGTTGAAGGACTGTGGGACACCCCCCCACCGGGTGATGTTTGTGAAGCTTGAGAAGAGGTCAGGCCAGAGGTGGAGCTCATGAGACGAATGAGAGCCCCGGGGTGGGGGTGGGGGTTGTCAAAAACAAGGTTTCTTGTGACCCAAAGGCATGGTCCTCAGACACTGGGCTTCTAAGAGGGCAGAGGAGCTAATGAAGGAGAGTGAGGACAGAAAAGAAATGGAAAATGGGAGCAGAACCGTGTCACAGATGCTGACTGATTTAAATGCAAGGTATCGTGCCCTGGGAGGCAGGGAGGCTCATGTACAAGACCAAATACATCCTCTTTACTTTCGTCTCCCTTAAAAAAAAAAAAAAAAAAAAAAAAAAAGACCCTTTCTACCCTGGCACCCCTTCCCTGTCACGAAGTGCTGCCAGCCCCTCCCCTTTGGTGTCATTCATTCTTGCTCCCTCTTCTCTGTTCTCACTGCCGCCATCCAGGCTCAGAACCTCTCTACCCCCTGTCTGGACTAGCCCCTAAACATGCTTCCTGCTCCAGCCTCCCCTACTTCTCGTCAGCTGCTTGGTTTTCCTAAAGAAACATTCTGAACAGGCTACTCTCTGTTCTTTCTCTTGCTGGACCTCTCCTTGGCCTTTCTTCCCTCTCTGTTTCTCAACCCCTTCACCCCTGCTTCCTAGAGTTCCCCTGAAATAGACCACCTACACCCAAGCCCATGTCTCAGGCTCTGCGCTGGGGGACCCCAACTAGGAGGCCAGGATCTCCATAAACCATCCTCGTGGGGGCTGTGCCTGCACCTGACAAAGGAGGGCAGTGGCCCCAGGGTCTGCGGGCAGCACAGGGAGGGCTCAGCGGTCGCCAGGGGGAGCTGCCTCTCCCCCGTCCCCCTGCCCTCCCATCCCACCTGTCCCCACCTGTCCTGCAGGCAGAGTAGAGAGCAGGATTTACTAGATGGTGACATGAAGCCCCATGACAAGGCCCTTAGGGAGGGACCATCTCCAGGGAGAAGAGCAGGTGGGGGGGGGGCAGATTCTGCCTGGTCTGGGAGTCGGGGGTCGGGCGGCAGGGGGATGGGAGCAGCACAGCCTGCCGGGAACAGATGGGTATTCCCGGCTGCAGGCTAATTAACCAGCTCGGCAGCTCAGGGCCTGGGCCCAGGCATACTGGCTGCAGCCCCTGGGGACTGAGCATAGGCGGGAGCCCACCAAGCCTGGAGTCCAGCCCCAAGACCCCAGGCAGGAGAGAAGGAGGGAAGCAGGAGGGCAGGTCCCGGGAACAAGTCACGGCTCCAGTCCCCAGGCTGGAGGCCACTGCCCTCCCGGGGAGCAGCAGCTCCCAACGCGGAGCTGGTCTTACTCAGCAGGTACCAGAGCCCCAAGGAGAGGAGGAGAGGGAAGGAGGGCAGGGGGAAGAGTAAGAGACCCCTGCGTAAGGAGGCTGCCCCCCACAGCCTGCGCTAGGCCAACCAGGCCCAGGTGACGGAAGTGGAACTCTCAGGGATGGGGAGACTGGGGGGAGGGCGGTGTCACAGGCATCTGACAGCTTTTCAGTCACTTTATCTCCAAACCCAGGCAGCTGCCGGCACCTCCCACTACTTGGGGAGGCCCTTGGGGACTTGGTCCCGCTGAGGGCCCCGCCGGTGTCCGGCCTGCCTTCCCCCAGCCTTCCCTGCCACATTCCCTCTCTGGCTCTTCCCTCATTCCCAAGAACAGAATTCATTTCCAGCATTTCTGCTACCAAACCAGAGGCCCTGTGTGTGCTGTTGGGGAAGGAAGCTGGGGAGAAACAGGGCAAGCCTTTTCAGCAGAGTTGCACACGTCAAGAAAGGCATCTTTGGTCTGTTTATCTGTGATAAACCTATAGACACCTAAAATGGGCCGTATAGTATGCATCCCTAATTAACTAATCAGCAACACTTGAAATTTGACCAGGATCAAGTTGCATTTTTTCAATTGTGAGCAAGAGGAAGAAATCTCTCCCAGACACGAAGCAGCCCATACACACCTGTGCCAGAGAGCATGGTAGGCAGTATTTGTATCAAGGCTGATCTCCCAGCTCGGGGTGTTTTGTCTCTGAGTTCCCGGTGCATAGACCACTCCTGGCTTTTAGTAGGAGTCAGTAAATATTTGTTGAATAAATAAATCCTCTTTCAAAAGACAGTCCCAGAATAATCAAACAGAATAGCTAATGTATCTGCTTTTATGGAATGGAGAAAACATGTCCCAAGTAGCAGATCAATAGTGACAAAATAATGCTGGAATTAGCACCAGTCCACAAGCCAAGATGCAAAATAAATTGTCTTTGTTGTATATTGTTATACATTATTTTTCAAGTCCTTCCCTTTTCTATACTAATGTATTTATGGATAAAACAATCTAATGTCTGGATTTGCTTCAAAACACCCCAGCAGATTGAGAGTATAGATGAAACTAGGCTGGCCACGTGTGGATCACTGCTGGAGCTGGCTCTCAGGTATACAAGAATTGATGAAACTATTCTCTCTACTTTGGGCATTGAATTTCAGAAACATATTTGAAACGCCCCACTATAAAATGTTTTTACTAGCGCCTCCTAGGAAAATTTTAATTGAAACAAAGCAGAAGTTTTAGGAAAAATTAAGCATACAGTTCACAAGGTTGGTATCATACCCTTTTACAATACACTCACCCACATCGCCCCTCCGACCAGTCAAAGAAGCACTTATGCTCACAGCACTTATGTTCAAGGATGCTCTTTGCTGCTACCTTGATGCTCCGCAAATAAGAAAAGCTAAGTCACCAGAATGAGGAATGATAAATTACATTACTGCTTCAATGACTTCTTCAGCAGTAACGGATTAAAAAGAAAAAGACAGTAAACAACGCTGAAGACAATTTCAGTGTGTGGCTCCACACTGTGGGATATCATTAAACTCTCTTGCAAAACCATTTTCAGAAACAAATCTAACAGGGGACGTGAACAACCAATTTCTAGCAAATTTCCATTGCTTCAAGAAGTCTCACACAAAATGTGAAGCAAGGACAGTGAACACACACACTCTCACTTTTGACGATGCTGTTTTAGTGTTAAGGAGCGTCTTCCATGTTTGAGTTCATAAGATGCCTTCAGTTTTGACCATTTGTGAAGGTTTTTAATTCTATGTCTTTTCTGCTCAATTTGGAAATTCAGTTGTTAAAAGCCATTTCGAAGTACCATTTTTAAACCTTGATCGTGGTTTCAAAAGGCAATTAAGAACGTAAATACTGACTATCTAAATAATATTCAAATAGGTGCCATTCATCTGAACAGTAAATTGCCAGCATGCTTGGACATTTTAATGGGATCCCAAAATCTCTCTGGAAGATTCAAGTTGTCCTGTTAAAGAGATTATCAGCAGATTTCCAAAAGGAAGCACACCGCAATGTCACAAAACCCTTCTTTAACCTGAGATTTGAACAAGCAAAACCATTCCACAAATACTGAGACTGTATTTCCAAATACATTCCAGAATGACCTTGGATAGTCTGTGCAATGAATATACTATTTTTGGATCCTGGGAGATAGAATTAAGAAAAAGATAGTTACCAGGGGCTGGGGGCCAGGTGGGGGGTGGAGATGGGAGAGGTGGTGTTTAAGAATACAAATTTGCAACTGGAAATAAATGAGCCCTCGCGATCTAATGCACAATATAATGATTATAGGCAACAATATCGTATTAGAAATATCAGACTTGCTCAGAGACTGCATCTAAATTATTCCCACCACGAAAAAATAAATGATAATTATATGATGTCATAGAGGTGTCAGCTAACACTACAGTGGCAATCGTATTATAATATATAAATGTATCAAATCAACACATTGTACATCTGAAACATACACAATGTTACTTGTCAAACGTATTTCAATTTTAAAAAGAAAAATAGCACAGTCATATTTTTTATCACTGAGACAGAAGCAATGTGAAAAAGAGAGCTCAATTCCAAAGGATGGATCTAAAATTAAGTGTAGTTTTAAATTACCACCACATTACTCGTGTGAATGTGTATATATATATGTGTGTGTGTGAATATATATATTCGCAAATGGTCAAAACTGAAAGCATCTTATAAACTCAGACATATATATACACACACTTCCTAAACAAGCACTCAAGATGAATGACTCTGAAGGAGCGTTCCATAG
This sequence comes from Camelus ferus, assembly GCF_009834535.1. Lineage (NCBI taxonomy): Eukaryota > Metazoa > Chordata > Mammalia > Artiodactyla > Camelidae > Camelus > Camelus ferus. Next base: position 10,593,711 of record NC_045696.1, on the reverse strand, counting down.
ACAAACCAAACATCAGTCTGATCAAAGCAGCTGATTTGTCTGTAGAGTTAAAGCCAGAGCAGTCCGTGGAAAGTTTCTACCAAAGACTGAAACAAACAGGGCTATTTAGGTAGAAACACAAAGTGGCAAACCCACCTGGGGACGCCCAAGCAGGACATGACTTTGCAGGACTAGCAGATGGTCCCTAAAAGGTCACTGCGGCCTTTCGCATCTCAGTGAGTGAGTGGCAGCTGTGGCTCAGGCCAAAACCAGGGGAGCATCCTGCTCTCCCTCTAACCCCACAACCCATCTGTTGGCAAATCCTAAACTTGAAAGGATATCCAGAATATGACCACTTCTCACACCTCTGTCTGGACAGCATCATGTAATGTCTGGATTCTTACTGTAGCCTCACCTGGTCTCCCTGCCCCACGCAGTCTGTTCTTAACACAGCAGCCAGGATGGTTCCTTAAAAACCTAAGTCAGATCAAGTCAGCTTGCTGCTCTGAATCCTCCAGGGACTCCTCTATTCTATTCAGAGTCAAAGCAAAGTCTTTACCACACCAACACCCTGACGCCCTACAAGATCCGCCCCGTCCCACACCCCATCGCCAGTCCCTCTTGGACCTCATCTGGAACCCGAGACCCTCCCCCTGGCTGACGCTGCTCCCTGCACACCGTACCCCGCCACGCTCCTCCAGCACGCCAAGGCTGCTTCTCTGCCTAGAGCACGCATCCTCAGACGTCCTCACCACTCCCACCCTCACCCCCTCAAGTCTTCGCTCAGACAGCACCTTCTCAATGAGCCTGCCTCAACCTCCCTACTTAAAATGGTAACCTCACCCATCCAGTGCTCCCACCCCCCAAACCCTACTTCACTTTACCCCACGGCACTTTTCACCTCCTTACCCATGACATCCATGACCTATATTTATCACATTTACTGTGTGTAGTCGGCCTCCCCACCCCAGCTCCCAAGACACACAAGCTCCAGGAGGACAGTAACATTTACATCCTGAGCACTTAGGACTGTGCCAGGCTCACAGCAGGGATAGTCCGTGAATAAATTAACAAGTGAATGGATGATCGGTCGTGAAAGAAAAACGAGTGGAAGATGAAACTTTCGAGAATCTTACTGTCTCCCGTCCCACCTCCTCCTCTCACTGTGACAAAGAAGTTGATCTGGGAGAATGAAGGACCTCCGATTTACCTGGGGGAAGTCACAGATCAGGACTTTCCCCCCAAAAAAATCTTTATTAATAGTAAAACAATAAAAGTAGACCTTTACCAAGGATCTTCTATGTCCCGGGAACTGCCTTTCCTACCTCTGCTTCTTGAAACTCAGCACTGTGAGGTGTTGGGTTTCATTTGTGAGTGTGCAACTTGATTTTTTGGTAACCCTTCTGACACCAGCTGAAATGTGGTCCTGGCTCAAGCACCAAGTTTCCCGCAGGCCCCTCGAGTCAAGGTGCGGCCCTCCCCCGGATGGCCCTCACCTCGACGCCAGCCACGCTCCCGGATTCCCAGGCCACCTGCACTTCTGACCGACTGGCCGCACATTCAGAGCCTCCCACAGCCCCCTCGGGTTTGATAATTCCCTAGAATGACTCACAGAGCCCAGGGAGGTGCTATAACTTACCATCACACTTTTATTATAAAGTATCTAAACCCGGACAACCAAATGAGAGCTCACACACAGCCAAGGTCTGAGAGGTCCCCAGTGCAGAGCTTCTGTGCCCCCGCCCCGTAGCATCAGGCACGTCACCTGCCTGGCACACGAACGAACGTGTCAGCCAGCCAGCCAGCAGTCTCCCCAGCCTCCACGTCCAGAGTTTTTCACTGGAGTTTCATTACGTCAGCATGATTGACTGACTCACCAGCCACTTGGCTGAAATAACCCCCCACCTCCCTCCCTCCCCCAGAGGTCAGGCTGGCCCAAACCCCAACCTGCTGATCACCTGGCTGGCTTTCTGGTGACCAGCCCCCATCCTGAATCATCTTATCTCTTAGGATAAACTCAGGTATGATCCAAGCGGCTCATGAGTAACAAAGACACTCCTGTTACCTGGGAAATTCCAAGAATTTGGAGGCTCCCTCTCATGAACCAGAAACAAAAGCCAGTCACAGGCTTTATTATACAACAGTAACACCACTTAAATTCTCCTTCAAGGCCTCACTCAGCTGGCAGAAAGGCATCTCAGTCCATTACTTGGCTAAATTTTATCCAGGACTAATTCCTATTTCGGGGAAGAGGGGCTCACCGGGCTCCAAGGCGACAGGGTGGGAGGCAGCACGCATCCGGGAGCGGGGCCCCTCTGTGCCAGCCGCCACACCTGTAGCTCTCAGCCTCCAAGGGACTCTGCGAGGCTTCTAAGGCAGAGCCTAGATCCCAGCTCAACCCGTGGTCTCATTTCTGTCTAGGCTGCTGCTGCTGCTTTAGAATCTAGAGCATGAGGCCAAGCCCCTGTACTCGTCCATCCCACAGACCACTTTTTTAACCCCAACTGGATTCAGTCATCAGTCAGTGGGGGAGAGGGGTACAGAATGCTTTTTCCCAGGGATGATGAATATTCATGCACCCACTTTTCCTCCAATCATCCTCTCCCCACAGCCTGGAGCATCCTTTTCTAATTCAGAAGCAAAGAGCCTTGTTCTTACATCATTATTCCTCTCCTATATCTGAGCTATATCTGCATCAGTTCCATTCCTCACCAAGGATTGGATTTTAAAATGTAAAGGCCTATCTTCTTTTTTTTTTTTAATTGAAGTATAGGTGATTTGCAATGTTGTGTTAGTTTCAGGTGTACAGCAAAGTGATTCAGTTATACACACACACACACACATATACATACACACACACACATACATACACACACACACACACACATATACATATATATTCTTTTTCAGGTTCTTTTCTGTTCTAGATTATTACAAGACTTTGAATACAGTTCCCTGTGCTATACACTGGGTCCTTGCTGTTTATCTATTTTATATATAGTAGTGTGTATCTGTTAATCCCTAAATTCCTAATTTATCCTTCCCTCCGCCCTCCGTCCCCTTTGTTAACCATAGTCACTAAATTTTGGAGCAATATGTTACACAGAAATACATCACACATTTTTTTTCTGTTGGAGACAACAGGAAACTAAGAGAATCCACTGCAAACAGCACAGAATCGATGTCTCTAGAGACACTCCATTAAAAAGCCCTTCCAGCCGGGCCGGGTCCATCTTGGGAGTAGATGTGGAGAAGAACAGTGTAGTCAGAGGTTCCCTGGTTCCTGTTGAACTAAGTGGCCCCCCATGACTGCTGGCCCTGCCTGAGCCTTCCCCAGGGGCAAACGCCCAAGTCCTCACAGTGGTCGGCAAGTGACACAGATGAATGGAACAGGTGGAGTGTTTGCAAATCACATAGGAATGAATATTCTTCACTTCCAACAGGACCAATGTTTTTCTTCCGTTTTTTTCTTGAAACAGGCAGCCTTCCGTGGGTGTTTTGTTGTCACCTCAGCTAGAGACATAGGTAAAATAGACACCATCTCTACCATCAGACAAACCACAGTGCAAGGGCAACTGCAAATGACAAGTGACACTGTTCTCAGGCTCAAGGAGGCAATGGAGGTGGGTGTAGTAGATGCTGTGGTATGCTGCCCGGATGTCCTGCAGGATGGGCATGCTGCTGGGAGTGAGTGAGCTGGTGGCTCTCAGTGGGGTCACTCTCTGGGGGAACTGGGCTCAGCTGAAAACAGCCATGTTGCCCAAGGTCACGCCTCTTCTTAGGAATCAGACCACGTCTAGCAGTGGTCAAAGTGGGATATAAGGTCTGGCTCCCTTCCCTTGAGACAGGACAACCTTGAAAGACCATCCTATCTCCTCTGGGATGGGCTGAGCCCATGGTTGTGACTGACTGACCTTGTCATGATTCAGTTTCGCCATCCAATCCTTCCTCCATTCTACACCAGTAATGACCCTGAGACCACGCCCCAAAACACGCCCGACTATAAATCCCCACGTGAGGTGGCTTCCCAGGGAACCCCACTGAAGACAGGGGGCACTAGGATGACCAGAAGTGGGCAGCTGCTGCTCCAGCCATGGCTCCATGTCAGAACTGAGCTAGCTCTTGCAATGTATCGAGAGAAGTAATAAATCTAGAATTTTTATGTGAAATCTTGTCATATTTAAATGGCAACTTGCTTTTTCACTGTCCCATTTGCAACCTCTGAATTCAATCCTTTTCACCAAAGTTGATGAGACCTAATCAAGAAATATATCTAGACTCTTGAATTCAGTAAGCAAAATCTACGTACTGCTACATTTCACATTATCCCCTAAAATTCTCAGATGATTGAACAAATATGAAAAGAGATAGTAACAGGGCTTATCTTTATGTAGGCTAGCAATTTTACTGTTTGCCCATTGTTATGAACTGACTGTTTCTGTCCCTCCTGCCCCTGAAGAATTTGTGTGTTGAAGCTCTAACCCCCAATGTGATGGTATTTGGAGATGGGAACTCTGGGAGGTGATTGGGGTTAGATGAGGTCATGAGGTTCGGGCCCTCATGATGGAATTAGTGCCCTGATAGGAAATGGAAGAGACACCAGAGAGCTTGTTCTCTCTCCCCACTTGAGCACACACACAAGACTGAGGTCATGTGTGCACACAGCAAGATGGTGGCTGTCTACAAGACAAGGAAAGAGACCTCACATGAAACCTACCTTATCTGCACCTTAATCTTCAACTTCCCAGCCTCTGGAATGATGAGCAATACATTTCTGTTGTTTAAGCCACTTGGTCTATGGTACTTGGTTAGAGCCTCCCGTGCTGACTAAGAATTGCCCGTCATTGTTCTGCATCATTACACTGTACCATTCAAGCCATGGGTCAGTTACCCACGTTGCATACACTGGAAGTTACCACATCAGAATCTCAGGTGGGTCACTGGGCCCAGCACCAGGACATCAGCTCCTTACGTGGTGAAGACACCCCAGCTTCTCAGCCTCACTGTCCAGCCCCCTTGCCTCGTCCTTGGTTGTTTGAACAGAAAGTTGTTCACCATGTTGATCTCAGCCAGTGAAACTCTAGAACTTTAGTTTTGTATTTTAACTTATTTCTGAAACTGTTGATCTGGGATCAGTGCACACATCTATGCAAATCAGAAGGCAATCGTCCTCCCCTCCAGTTGTCTGCATGCAGTAACTTACAGTTGCTCCCAAGAGCTGAGTGAATTGGAAACTTAAAGAGCACAATGAGCGTGCTCTGGCTAAAGGTCTGTGCCCATCATCAGACCGTCTTCGTTGCTCATGTGCCTTCAGTCAAGAGGCAATTTCACCTGCACCTGCTTCTTTCAGGCCATCGATCCAAAGGGCAACAGGAAGCATGTGTGTCATTCCCTTTCTGTGTGAAGAAATTCTGTTGGTCTTGTGTTTCCATAAGAGGAAGGTGACCAGCTGGATTTACAGCCCATTTACAGCCAAGGTAGTAACGCTTGAGCAGCTGGATGGCCCCACATCTGTGACTCTGGCCAGTTAGTGTTTGTCTCCACACTGCTGGCATCAAGTTGACACCTTGTCCAGACCACAGGGTAACTGGCATATCCATTGGAAAGAAAGCAGCATTCCCTTCATAGGTCACAGAAAAATGAACACTGCCACGCCAGCTATCCTTCTCATCAAACTGTGTCAGGACTGGAGAGTAAGGAGGCTCTCAGATAAATATGTGTGGAATGAATGAATGAGCATCAGTTCAGGCAGTCTCTGAATGATATCCTGGTATAATTCATTGAATGCTCAGAATTTAAATGTGGGCCCTTGACTTTGTACAGATAATCCTACTCCCCCCAGCCCAAGTACTTCTGATGTCCAACATTATGGTTGAACTTAAATTAAGTGACCAGGCTACTGAAGGCTGTCCATGACCTGCCCCCAACTCACCTCTTTAGCTTCATGTCTCTGTTTCCTCCAGCCTGTGCCCAGAGCTCCAGCTACATACAACCCCCCTACTCCTGCGAAGGCGCAGGCCTCTGCTTGCCCCTGGGCCTTTGCACATCCTGTTCTCTCTGCTGATGCGTTCTTTCACCAGCACCACCACCACTACCCTAATTCATTCATATTCATTCTTCAAGTCCCAGATTTGATGCCATCTCCCGAGGAGACCTTCCTCAACCCCCTCCTTCCTCTGGGTTAGGCGCCCCTCCTGTGTTCCTGGAGTTTCCCTATTTTACCCCCATTGCACTGCCTTGTAGCAGTCTCACTATATGCCGTACCTCACATCAGGCTGTACACACAATGCAGGGAAGTGTGTTCATTGTTGTATCTTCAGGGCCTGGCAAAGGGGCAGTACTTGTTAAACATGTGAGTTTGGGCTGCGTGGTTGAATGAAAAAGTTAATTGGCCATGAGAGCTCTACTCCTGTGTCCTCCAAGAAGCAGACAAGATGGGATTCAGAGAACAGCTCTGGAATCAGACAGATTTGCGTGTGTAGCCTGGCCCCGCCCATACCAGCTATATGAATGAGATAACAGACACAACTCCAGATAGCTTAAACCTCGGAGTTTATTTTAACCTAGGAGTTAGCTCACAGAAGCTCGGGGAAGGGAGGGAACCAGACAGGCCAGCTGTGCCCATTTCAAAACCTGTCTGAAAACTCTTGGACACTTGTCTCATCAAAGGTGGAATCTAACTGCTCTCCTTGAATGTGGGCCGGCCTTACTGGTTGCATGACTTCTGAGGCTTAGTGACACAGCTTCTGCTGGCTGTCTCTCTCTGTCTCCGTCTCTGCCCCCATCTCTCTCTCCGTTCACCCTTGGAACCCTGCCACCATGTTGTGAGGAAGCCAAGCAGCCATATGGAAAGACCACGTATAGGTGCTGTGGCCACGGCCCAGGGAAGGGCCCAGACAAGAGCCAGCATCAACCTACCAGCCATGCCGATGGGCAAGCCTGATGGTCCCAGCCTCCCCCACCAACCCCCCCACCATGCCTTCCAGTCATTCTAACCAATGCTGAGTGGGACAGAAATGATGGTCCCTGCCGAGCCCTACCCAAATTGCAGATTCATGAGCAAAATAAATACTGCAGTTGTTTTAAGCCTCTGGGTTTTGGAGTGTTGCTTACACAGTAATAGGTACCAGAACAACAGCTTTGTGGCCAAGAGTCTATGCCACTCCTGCTGGGCAGAGACCCCTGAAGTTCATACCAGGGACACTGGACACTGCGTTCAGTGCTACAACTTCTGCCATGGTTGCCCCCAAAGAGCTGCCCCCACCCCAACTAGGAGGGTCCATGCAGATGTTTCTTGCAGTCTGTCAGGCCTGAACCAAACTTCAAGGAGGGGCGTCTGACTGAGGGAGCCAGGTCCCATGTGGCAAGGGAGGCTGGGGAAGCAAATGTCTGGGTACTTCCTGGAGGAGCAGCAGACTCAAGAGACAGAGACTTCCCCAAACAAGGAAGGGTCTCTGAGAAACCCAAGGACCAGAGCATCCCTGTGGACATCTCACCCAGAGGCTCCAGCCAGGGACTTCACCTGCCTGCGATTCAGCACTGCCAAACCAGAGGACCACTGCCTCACAGGCCGTTATTCAGGGTGAAACGCAGCATGTGAGGAACAGCCTGGCCCCAGTGAACGCACTGCACATGAGACTCTGTGAGAACTGGCACTTGGGGCAGACCCAGGAGTCGGTAGTGACCGACCTCTGTGATTCTCACACCATCTATCTGCATTAAAGCATCCGGAGGGCTTGTTACAAAGCAGATTTTCAGGCCCTCCGGAGACCTGCTCATTCAGGGAGAGGCCAGAGGATCAGCATTTTAACACATTCTCCAGGTGATTCCCTGATCTAGGGTTAGGGCCCCTCCCTCCTACCCAGCATTCACTTACCCACTCACCCATTTATTCAACAGCCAACTTCCAACTGTGAGCTCAGTCAGGGCTGTGCGAATAGAAGGACCAGTAGCAGTCTCCTTGGGGTCGTGGGGAGCAGGGTTGGGGAGGTGCATTCAGACGTGCAGCATGGACGGTAGGAGCGGTGGAGAGAACAGGTGCTGGGGGAGGAGAGGGAGATGCTGGGGGGGTTGCTTCACACGGCTTCCCCTGCCCACAGCAGGAAAGGACCGTCACCAGCAGCCAGGTCCAGGGTCAGGTCCAGCCACCCTAAGGACCTGACTCAGCCCATTGCCAAATTCCTGGGGGAGCCCATCGGATTGGCCCACCTAGCGGAGGTGTACTCCCACAGCCGCAGAGAGCCCACCCCTCTGACTCAGCCCCCAGGGCTGCGCTGTGTCCGGCAGTGAGGCAGAGCCCTCAAGTCCGTCCTCTGTTGAGGGGTGAGGTCCCACCAGGAGGAAATGGCAGGAAGCTGCTGCAGGGGGAGCAACATAAACGGGGAAACGGGCCAGAGCAAACCACCTGGGAGAAGAGAGAACGGGAAGACCAGTGCAGCGGGAAAGGACTGACGCTGCAGAAGTGAAACCACAATCAGGCTGGAGGCAGATCATGGGGAACCTCAACAGCATCTTTGGATTTTATCTTCTGTAAGCACTCAGGGACCAGGGAAGGGTCTGAAACTGGGTGGCTGTGACTGGAGCCTATGTCAGGAGGACTGGTCTAGAAGCCCATGCAGATGCCAGCCGGGCCAGCAACCAGCCTGGGGGACTCCTGGAGGGAATGGAATTAGCATTCTGAGCACCTACTGGAGCCAGGCACTCATCTAGGTACTTACACATAACATTGTTTGGTTGAATCCTTACAGCAACTCTATCACGAGTCCATTTCACAGATAAGGAAACTGAGCGTTGGATTGTGACTCACTGGCCCAAAGGCACCACAGCCCTTGTCTGTTCCTCAGGATTATCCATCTGCATTACTATGTGACCCTTCCCACCAGCACATGCAAGTTGGGAATGATCATGGTGCCACTCCCCTGGATGAAAGGATCCTAGTAGCTTTCAGTCTTTTCCTTTTTTAAGAATATAAACGAGGCAGAAGTTGAGTTTTTTGATTCTGAATTCTAAACCAGAGAATACATCTCACATGTAAAGCAATGAGTCTCCCCCCAAATTATTCAGCACTAGAATGGAAAAGCATGCTTCCAGAAATGCCCAAGAGTGTTGTGCACCCAGGGAGAGCGTCCAAGTTCTACTCAACCCATCAAAGGAAACTGCCTTCTCAAAGGAACATGTAGGAGACAGAGTGAGCATGACTAGGTTGTATGTTTTCTCCCATATTTAGGGGGGAAAACCCCAAATCTGTCATTTCTGCACATATTCACCAAAAAGGACTCAACATTGTCTGTTTAGGAGGCAGTCCTAGTACCAGCTTCCGTGCCAATGAGCTGGTATTTTGAGGTTAGCAGGGTAGAAAGGATGCCCTTTTCATCAGTGTGTTTAATACCAAACAAGCAGTGAAAGTTAAAATAATTACCTGCGAACAACTGTGTACGTTTCTGTCATCTAATTAGGTAATCTGCCCAGGTGTTTAGCACCAAGGCCTCTATGCTTTAATTGGAAAAAGTCAAGGACAGAAACTAATTAGCAGCATTAATCCAAACCAGAAGTCTAATGATATTAACCACAAATCACCACTGCAACCAGGAGCCTTTATTCTAAAACATTTTTCGAAGCAGGGGAGGAGGGAAAGAAAACACAGCGTCTTTGACCTTTAGACTATTGACTTCTAACCTCCAGTTCCTGGCAACTTTGATCCACTCTCTCAAAGAAATTGAAAGAATTGTGATTAAGGAAAAAGGCAGTACAGAATAAGTGGATGAATACCGCATCCGTAAATTTTCTTTTAGGCAAGAAAGAATTAAATACCACCTTAAACTCAGTAACACCCAGTTCTGTTTATTCCCTCTTCCTCATCTCCTTCCTGAAGTCCCCTCCAAATAATAGATGATAATCCATCTGTACCCGGAACTTTCCAAGGGCACAGAGAGTTTTATGGCCTTAAAACTCTCCTAAAGGGGGGAGGGGTATAGATCAGTGGTCAAGTATGCGCTTGGCATGCACAAAGTCCCAGGTTCAATCCCCAATACCTCCATCAAAAGTAAAAATAAAAATACACTCTCCTAAAATTTCCCTTTCATTCATCCCAACTTGTACGTCAAAGTAAGAGGAAAATTGCTAAATTCCACCAGAAAAACCTCTAATTCCAAGGCGGCTAATGAGCTATTAGGTGTATAGGAAGAACCACCAGGTTGCTGTTCTTATGGCCATTTTCTGTTTGCATCTTTGGCTCTTTTCCAGAATTTCCCATCTCTTGCACCATTTATTTAGGAGAACTGGTAGTCTGAGAACACAGGTAGGAACAAAGCACCCAGTTTTTATTTGTTTTGGTTCTTCGTTTCTTTTATCAGCTAACATAAAATGGCATTAGAATAATTTTAGACTCCTTAGCACTCGGATGTTTTAAGTGATTGATTAGATAAAAAGCAAAATGGGATGAAAAAGCCCAATTTGGGACCAGGCTGAAGACAAAAGAAACCCTCTTCCAAGGATTAGGAAACTCAAAACACAATCCTAATTTGTTGTAACTGCATGTGCGTGCTCCCCACCCCTGCTCCACTCAGCTCGGACCTGGGTTTTGTTAGCGTTGCAGGCGGAATCCCTCCCGGTGAGTGCTGACTCACCCAATCTTGGGCCCTGCCAGGAAAAGGAGCTTGTACTGTCAATCTGAGACCCACTTCTACAATTTTCTGTTCCCCATTAATCACCATCACTCCCATCATGGCTCCTCCCCAAACTCCCCCCAAATAGACCAAAAGTTAAAAAAAAAAAAAACTAACTTTTCAAAAAAGAAAATCTAGAGATTTGCATAATTCTGTATATACCTTTTGGAAAAAAAATGTTTTAAGGTTTTCACTGCTTTCGCTCTGGAACGTAAATTGACTCTGCTTCGTGAAAACACCCCTGTGTCCCAAGCATTGGCCCTCTAGAGGTTGTGGCTTAGAAACCAGGGTATAAATAAAACCTGTGTATCAGGTAATGCTGCCAGCAGCTGCTTTGGGAGGAGTTCCTGGTTTGGGGGTGGGTTTTTTTGCTTTGTTTTTTTCATGCTCTCTTTGTTTGACACATGCTAGGTTTTTCCAAGCCAGCTATCAAACACAGCTGACGTTGAAGGGTTAAAATAATGGGGTCATTATTGGGCTATTCCCGAGGAACAGGCAAAAGAGACCCACGGCAGACTTGCTGCAGCTGTTAGGCGGCCCAATTGCCATCCACAAGGGAATTTGCTTATTTCTATATCACAATCTCCCACCTTGATAAAAAAGAAAAAAACACACCCATTTCATTTGGACTGTGTACTAAGAATAATTGCCACCAATATTGATTGGCCCTTGGGGACCAGGCTGAATTTAAAAACTGCAGACTGTGAAATCCCAGCTGATGTGGCCTCGCGGAGATTGCTGCTTATTTGTGACATGTTCCTATGTTTAAACTTATCTACGAAAACTGTGAAATTAATATCCTCACGTTGAGTACAATCTGGTGATACACCCAGCTGAAACCACGGCTATTTTTTTTTTCTTACTTTGCATGCTGGCTCTGTCCGCGCACCACTGAAGATCTTCCTGACAATGAAGGAGAAGTACATTTGTTTCCTGGAGTCATCATTTTTTGACTATTTACTTCCAGGGATTGGACAAACGTGCAAAGTTGTTCGCTTTCTTTTGCTGCATGATTCGTTGTAGAGGGTCAGTAACCCAGCAGGCTCTCGCGGTGGCCTCCAGCTTGGGGGTAAATGACTTTGCTGGTCTTCTGGATTTCTCCTTCGTCATGCATGCCTCTAACACAGGCGGCGTGAAGCTAGACATTTCTGTTAAAAGCAGAGAGGAAAATGCTTGACCACTAAATCCATGTCAGTAAGTTGCAAGGTTCCAGTGTGTCAAGGATGGAAGTTTCAAATGTTTCTGAAATGAATCACAACTTAAAAAGAAAAGCTGACCCTACTTACTCATTCTTACATAATGGAGATGTGTGCTTTTAGCCCACGCAAAAAATATAATGATGATGAAAATTTCAGGGTGCCGTGGACCGTTACATAGACGTAAATAAAAACAGCAGACAATGATGGCATTCTGCTCCCTATCTCATAGTGCTGTGTTTTGTCATGATTATCAGTCGTTGCCAAATCTATTCCTTCCTCTCCATTCCAGTCTCCTCCATTCTCATATACACAGATAGAATGACAGTTTTAAAAGAACCTGGGCAAGTTTCTTTAAAAAAAAAAAACAAATACAGACAGAGAAAAGAACCAGAAATATACGCACTAAAATTCACAGAGGTCCTCTCTGCCTGGTACAATTACCTGATTGTTATTTTTTTTCTTTTGCTTATCTCTATGTCCTAAATTTCCCACAGTATAAATGTATAACTTTTATAATAAGCAAAGAATTATATATAAAAATATACAACTGTGACAAGCAGCATGATTTCTATAGTTCATCTGCAAATTATATATAATTTCACTTCTAAGTGAACATGAAAACTTTATAAACAAGTAATTTAATATTACCATCAATCTTCCTACTTAAATGTTATGTTTAAAACTTCACTTGTATGCTAAATTTTTTTCAAATTCATTCTGATATAGCCCGGTGTAATATGTCCTGGTAAATATATCCTGGATAATTAAAGTGTAGCTATTCTTTCTTATTATTATGTACTTAATGGTTGATTGGTTGGTCAATTGCTTTCGTTTCCTCTTTGGTGGTGGCTTTCCTGGTTTCCACTTTTATCAAGCATTTTACTTTAGTGTCATCCTGAAGTTCCTATCAAAACGTCCTGGTTTTAGAAATCCAAGTCATAACTAATGAGTAGAAAAGCCTGCAGAATGTGAAAAATACAAATGCAACACACACACGCAGTCCAGTTCATGATCGCAAATTTTGCACATCCTGTTTTTTTTTTCCTTAAACAAAGGCACTGGGGGTGGACCCTAAGACCTTTTCACACCAAGCACATGCTCTACCACTGGGCTATACTCCCGACCCCCCGCCATAACCCCAAATTTTGAAAATAGTTTTTGAAATTGCAAACCAGCTGATTCAACAGAAACACTCTGGCACATCAAACAGCACAAAGCAAGTCTAAGCTCGTTTGCACCTCCAATAGAGCCACAAGTTCATTTAAACAGCAACTTAATTTCTTTTCAGATAGGCTGCCTCACTTTTTACTGAAAAGAGAGCAGAAGAAACAAAGATGAAGCGTATTCCTGATTACGTGGAAGTTTGTCACCTCCAGGGTACTTTAGAAT